>NC_084749.1:43982308-44084808 GCF_033978785.1 Entelurus aequoreus | reverse complement strand
CAAAGAAAACGTTGATGTTTTTAAAAGGCAACTACACAATATATGCAATATTTACCACATAAAACATTTTAAAGTGAACTATTTGAAGTAATTGGAGCCTTGAAAATAATTCATTATAACATGGATTTTTTGTCATTATTATTTTTTTGAGCAATGGCAAAAAATAAATAAAATAAAGAAAGACAAAAGAAAAACAAAAAAAACAGCCTGCATGGCAGCTTTGTGTCAACATTGCAACTTTTTCTCGTTAGATTTCACCTCATTCCACTTTTTTTAATGTTCTTTTTTATTTTTACAATAGTATTTCCAGAATGTGTGGCGGGCCGGTAAACAAATTAGCTGCGGGCCGCAAATGCACTTTGGACACCCCTGCTATAAATTAAAAAAGGAGACTCTAAAAATAAAAAATAAAATACACTCTTCAATCTTCTTGACAAAAGAATAACATGAAATTAAGTGCCTGATTTGAGAAAAAAAAATTCATCGTCAGCAGCAACTAAAAATATCTTTAACAACCTTTTTTTTTTTTTATAGGTAAACATTTTTTGAAGACATGTCCTTGTTCTCTCAAAGATTTTGACAAGGAACACCAACCTGTCACCTGCTTCAGGGATGCTCGGTGGCAGGTGACAGTGTTGCCATTGACGCTTAACAGATGCGACTGGGAAGCTCATATAGTGAGTCAATTATTCTTAGCAGCTTATAAAATCTGTTTATTTTTCTACCTTTGTAACTGGGAATATACACTATATTGCCAAAAGTATTTGGCCACCCATCCAAATGATCAGAATCAGGTGTCTTAATCACTTGGCCCGGCCACAGGTGTATAAAACCAAGCACTTAGGCATGGAGACTGTTTCTACAAACATTTGTGAAAGAATGGGCCGCTCTCAGGAGATATTATAAGAAAATGGAAGAGTTTGGGAACAACAGCAACTCAGCCACGAAGTGGTAGGGACACATAAACTGACAAGAGATGGGTCAGCGGATGCTGAAGCGCATAGTGCAAAGAGGTCAGTTGCTACAGAGCTCCAAACTTCATGTGACCTTCCAATTAGCCCACGTACAGTACGCAGAGAGCTTCATGGAATGTGTTTCCATGGCCGAGCAGCTGTATCTAAGCCATACATCACCAAGTCCAATGCAAAGCGTGGGATGCAGTGGTGTAAAGCACGTCGCCACCGGACTCTAGAGCAGTGGAGACACCTTCTCTGGAGTGATGAATCACGCTTTTCCATCTGGCGATCTGATGGACCAGTCTGGGTTTGGAAGTTGCCAGAAGAACGGTACATTTCGGACTGCATTGTGCCGATTGTGAAATTTGGTGGGGGAGGAATTATGGTGTGGGGTTGTTTTTCAGCAGTTGGGCTTAGCCGCGTAGTTCCAGTGAAATGAACTTTGAATGCTCCAAGATACCAAAACATTTTGGACAATTCCATGCTCCCAACCTTGTGTGAACAGTTTGGAGCGGACCACTTCCTCTTCCAACATGACTGTGCACCAGTGCACAAAGCAAGGTCCATAAAGACATGGATGACAGAGTCTGGTGTGGATGAACTTGACTGGCCTGCACAGAGTCCTGACCTGAACCCGATAGAACACCTTAGGGATAAATTAGAACGGAGACTGAGAGCCAGACCTTCTCGACCAACATCAGTGTGTGACCTCACCAATGCACTTTTGGAAGAATGGTAAAAAAATTCCTATAAACACACTCCGCAACCTTGTGGACAGCCTTCCCAGAAGAGTTGAAGCTGTAATAGCTGCAAAAGGTGGACCGACATCATATTGAACCCTATGGGTTAGGAATGGGATGGCACTTCAAGTTCATATGTGAGTCAAGGCAGGTGGCCAAATACTTTTGACAATATAGTGTAGCTTTAACAATGTAATGCAACACAACTTAGTATTAGCGCGACACTTTTCCTTTTTTAATGAAAAATGAAAGCCAGCAGTGAGCTTGGTGGGGTTGTGCTGCTGGGGCCATTTTAGTATACAACTTCACACACCCCTCGTTCTGGAGTTTGTATCAGGTTTTAAGGTGATGAAAAAGATTTACCACTGACCAGGTCCTCCTCCGCAGACAAATGTGTGAGCCTGACTGGGGCTCCTATGCCACCCCCCTCTGTGCATGGAGGGAGAGAGACACAGCATGCAGTGCAGACAGAGTGATCAATGACGACGTCTGCGCTGTTTTTTATTATCAAAGTAATGTGGCTATTTTAATAATATCCATATATGGCCTGGTCCGACTTTATATTCCACTGCCAATATGAAGTTACCACGATCAATGCAATGGACACTTTGCCGGAGTGTTTACAGCAAAAGTGGTGGAAGGTGTCTAGGAGAACATGAATATGGAGAATGTGGAAATAATAACATTATCAAATGTAACTATGGAGAAATTCACACAGCGACGTATGCAGGAGGCGTGTACAAAACCCCAAAACCAGTGAAGTTAGCACGTTGTGTAAATCGTAAATAAAAACAAAATACGATGATTTGCAAATCCTTTTCAACTTATATTCAATTGAATAGACTGCAAAGACAAGATATTTAATGTTCGAACTGAGAAATTAGAAACTTAAAATTTAATGGCAGCAACACATTGCAAAAAAGTTGGCACAGGGGTATTTTTACCACTGTGTTACATGGCCTTTCCTTTTAACAACACTCAGTAAAAGTTTGGGAACTGAGGAGACCCATTTTTTAAGCTTTTCAGGTGGAATTCAGCTAAAGTTGTTCAACAGTCTCCGTTGTGGTATTTTAGGCTTCATATTGCGCCACACATTTTCAATGGGAGACAGGTCTGGACTACAGGCAGGCCAGTCTAGTACCCGCACTCTTTTACTATGAAGCCACGTTGATGTAACACGTGGCTTGGCATTGTCTTGGTGAAATAAGCAGGGGCGTCCATGATAACGTTGCTTGGATAGCAACATATATTGCTCCAAAACATGTGTGTACCTTTCAGCATTAATGGTGCCTTCACAGATGTGTAAGTTACCCATGTCTTGGGCACTAATACACCCCCATACCATCACACATGCTGGCTTTTCAACTTTGCGCCTATAACAATCTGGATGATTATGTTCCTCTTTGGTCCGGAGGACACGACATCCACAGTTTCCAAAATACAATTTGAAATGTGGACTCGTCGGACCACAGAACACTTTTCCACTTTGCATCAGTCCATTTTAGATGAGCTCGGGCCCAGCGAAGTTGGCAGCGATTCTGGGTGTTGTTGATAAATGGCTTTTGCTTTGCATTGTAGAGTTTTAACTTGCACTTACAGATGTAGCGACCAACTGTAGTTACTGACAGTGGTTTTCTGAAGTGTTCCTGAGCCCATGTGGTGATATCCTTTTCACACTGCTTTAAAAACTGCTTTTTGATGCATTACAGCCTGAGGGATCCAAGGTCCGTAATATTGTCGCTTACGTGCAGGGATGTGGATGGTTATTTTCCTCTTTGTTCCAGAGGACACAACGTCCACAATTTCCAAAAACAATTGGAAATGTGGACTCGTCAGACCACCGAACATTTTTCCCCTTTGCATCAGTCCATCTCAGATGAGGTCAGGCCCAGCGAACCTGGCGGCGTTTCTGGGTGTTGTTGATAAATGGCTTTTGCTTTGCATAGTAGAGTTTTAACTTGCACTTACAGATGTAGTGACCAACTGTAGTTACTGACAGTGGTTTTCTGAAGTGTTCCTGAGCCCATGTGGTGATATCCTTTACATGGTGATGTCGCTTTTTGATGCACTGCCGCCTGAGGGATCGAATGTCTTTAATATCATCGCTTACGTACAGTGATTTTTCAAGATTATCTGAACCTTTTGATTATATTACGGACCGTAGATGGTGAAATCCTTAAATTCCTTGCAATAGCTGGTTGAGAAATGTTGTTCTTAAACTGTTGGACAATTTGCTCACGCATTTGTTGACAAAGTGGTGACCCTCGCCCCATCCTTCTTTGTGAATGACTGAGCATTTAATGGAAGCTGCTTTTATACCCAATCATGGCAACCACCTGTTCCCAATTAGCCTGTTCACCTGTGGGATGTTCCAAATAAGTATTTGATGAGCATTCCTCAACTTTCTCAGTCTTTTTTGCTATTTGTGCCAGCTGTTTTTGAAACCTTTTACAGGCATCAAATCCCAAAAGAGCTAATATTTGCAAAAAATAACAAAGTTTACCAGTTCGAACATGAAATATCTTGTCTTTGCAGTTCATTCAATTGAATATAGGTTGAAAAGGATTTGCAAATCATTGTATTCTGATTTTATTTACGATTTACACAACGTGCCAACTTCACCGGTTTGGGGGTTTGTTTATAGTTTCAAAACAAGCATCAGATCAGGAAGCATATATCAAAACAGAAAAATAATATTACATAAACACATGCCGTTAAAGGCCTACTGAAAGCCACTACTACCGACCACGCAGTCTGATAGTTTATATATCAATGATGAAATCTTAACATTGCAACACATGCCAATACGGCCGGGTTAACTTATAAAGTGCCATTTTAAATTTCCCGCCACACTTTCGTTTGAAAACGTCTATGTATGATGACGTATGCGCGTGACGTCAATGGTTGATACGGTAGTATTCGGACCCATATACTCCAATACAAAACGCTCTGTTTTCATCGCAAAATTCCACAGTATTCTGGACATCTGTGTTGGTGAATCTTTTGCAATTTGTTTAATGAACAATGGAGACTGCAAAGAAGAAAGCTGTAGGTGTAATCGGTGTATTAGCGGCGGACTACAGCAACACAACCAGGAGGACTTTGAGGTGGATAGCAGATGCGCTACCGTGAGTACAGCTTTGGCTTCCAAACATTTGATCGCTTGCCCGTGCGTGCGTGTCGCTATGTGCATGTCACGTACGTAACTTTTGGGGAAATATATGTTTCTTGCCGACTCTGATGGCGGCTGGGGTGTCGTCGAAAGATACAACGCCCGCCGCCGCCGTCGTCCCGTAGCTAAGTTAGCTTCATTGCCGTCGTTAGCAACAGCATTGTTAAGCTTCGCCAAGCTGGAAATTATTAACCGTGTATTTACATGTCCATAGTTTAATAGTATTGTTGATCTTCTGTCTATCCTTCCAGTCAGGGGTTTATTTATTTTGTTTCTATCTGCATTTGAGCCCGATGCTATGACGTTAGCTCAGTAGCTAAAGAGCTTCACCGATGTATTGTCGTGGAGATAAAAGTCACTGCGAATGTCCATTTCGCGTTCTCGACTCTCATTTTCAAGAGGATATAATATCCGAGGTGGTTTAAAATACAAATCCGTGATCCACAATAGAAAAAGAAGAAAGTGTGGAATCCAATGAGCCAGCTTGTACCTAAGTTACGGTCAGAGCGAAAAAAGATACGTCCTGCACTGCACGCTAGTCCTTCACTCTCACGTTCCTCATCCACGAATCTTTCATCCTCGCTCAAATTAATGGGGTAATCGTCGCTTTCTCGGTCCGAATCTCTCTCGCTGCATTGTAAACAATGGGGAAATGTGAGGAGTCCTTCCTCCTGTGACGTCACGCTACTTCCGGTATAGGCAAGGCTTTTTTTAATCAGCGACCAAAAGTTGCGAACTTTATCGTCGTTGTTCTCTACTAAATCCTTTCAGCAAAAATATGGCAATATAGCAAAATGATCAAGTATGACACATAGAATGGATCTGCTATCCCCGTTTAAATTTAAAAAAATCATTTCAGTAGGCCTTTAAAGTAAGGCAGCAGAAACAATTGCTTTGAAAAGCAATGACTACAGCAGGGGTCACCAACCTTTTTGAAACCAAGGGCTACTTCTTGGGTACTGATTAATGTGAAGGGCTACCAGTTAGATACACACTTAAATAAAATGCCAGAAGTAGCCAATTTGCTCAATTTACCTTTAACTCTGTTATTATCAATAATTAATGATATTTATATTTGTGGAAACACTGATTATCTTAATGATTTCTCACAATAAATATATATAGAAACAGATAAATATCAATATGCAACACTTTATTTTTATATTTTCTCTAAGTGCACATTTTTCAAATTGAACATTTTCAAATGAGCACTTCTAAGACAGTCTTGTGAAATCACAATATCCCATTTTAACTAGCTAGCCACTAACATTGTTTAACAAATCATGAATTACTTTGCACCATGTTTGTACAAATAATAACTCATGTAAAATACAAAAGTCAACTCTCAAATTTTTAAATCATGTCACACTTTGAACTGGACACCAAATCTGTTATCTGTTTCTTTGTCAGTTAGTGGGAAGCCTGGCATTGCATGCTGTTAACTAGTGTGTTGTACTCTGGTGTGTAACTTGACACTGCAACTCTGAGTGAGTCTTGCAGATGTGCATCAGTGAGGTGTGTTCTGTGTTTGTTCTTGATGAAGTTCATGTCAGAAAAGGCTGATTCACAAAGATAAGATTTTTCCTCATTGTTTGCGGAACCTTCTTAATCTTTTGGACATATTTTCACAGCAATCTGGCCTTAAGCTTAATTATGATAAATGTAAAATGTTAAGGATCGGAAATCTAAAGGGAACGTCCTTTCGAATGGAATGCAAAGTGTTTTGTTTATAAATTATATGCAATCTGTTGTGTTCCCTAATTTTTTTCTGTGTACATGAATGAAGGTGTGTGTTGCTGAGTCCGACTTGGACATTATCTGGACTGGGCCTGGTTTAAAAAACCCTTTAAACAAATCTAATTTCATTGACAACCTGGTCTGTTGAAGATAAGGCCCTTTTTTAAAAAATAAAATAAAATAAAATAAGATAAATAAATAAAAAACATTTTCTTGGATAAAAAAGAAAGTAAAACAATATAAAAATAATTACATAAAAAATAGTAATTAATGAAAATGTTAGTGGACCAGCAGCCTATACAATCATGTGTGCTTCAGGGACTGTGTCCCTTGCAGATGTGTTGTCTATGTTGTGGGAACCAGAATATTGGTAGCAGAAAGAAATAACCCCTTTTGTGTGAGTGGGTGTGGATGAGTGTGCATGGGGGAGGTTGTTTGGGTTGATGCACTGATTGAAAGTGTATCTTGTGTTTTTTCTATGTAGATTTAATTTAAAATTTTTTTTTTTTAATTTTTTTTTTTTTTTTTTTCAGAACAGGCCCGCGGGCGACTCATCTGGTCCTTACGGGCGACCTGGTGCCCGCGGGCACCGCGTTGGTGACCCCTGGACTACAGCATCCCAATAAGAACAAAGGCAAGAATGCATAAATATAGGAATTTGTAAGGTGCCTTTTCCTAGGCAAAAAATATAACAACCAAAAATCAAGATAATCACCAAAGCTGCCACAAAGTTTTTAGATATGAAAGAAGTATCTTTGGAAAAAGTGCACAATGGATTACTGCAGTCTTTTATTAACACTAGTTGTAGTAGTGATTGTAGTCTTTGGTGTTTCTGTAGAGCTGTCTGTATTTAAAATTCTTCAATAAAAGTTGGATATCGTAGACTTATTCTAGATTGCAGAAATTACAATATTTCTAGCCAAAGGCAGCTCTCATTGGAATTGCAAATCAGGTTTGTTTAGTCTCCTACCCCGGTGCCAGCAATGTTGACACCACAGATGGCTTAAACTTTTTTTTTGTATTTAAATGGGCATGCTATGAAATATTAAGATGGCAGTTTTCCCATTTGAAAATGTCCTTAGCGTACTCCCGGTTCTTAGATGATCACTGATGTAAACCCCTGTTTTCAAAAGCCAACATGATTGGATTGCCAAGTGTTGCCTAAACATATCTAACACTACGATGGTGCACTGCTGGAAAGCCCAGAGGCTTTAATCTATGTATGAAGCACACAAACTGCTCAAATGTATGTATCTTAGAATCAGAACGTTTTTAATAAGACACACATATATATATATATATATATATATATATATATATATATATATATATATATATATATATATATATATATATATATATATATATATATATATATATATATGTGTGTGTGTGTGCGCACTTGTGCATTTATGTATATACTGTATATGTATATATATATAATTATCCACACATTAAAAGCAAACGTTCAATGTTGATTATGTGCATTTAATAGGGAAAAAAAAAATGAAGCTTATATCAAGCATAAAAATCATGTTTTACTTTATTAAGTAAATAAACTAATCAATAGATTAGTTGATTACTCAATTAATTCCCTAATAAATATGAAGTGGAAAGAAAAATAAGCATATAATATAAATTATAAAGGGTTGAGAAAGCTAAGCACGTACTTATGATATGGAAGATACAGTAACTGTGATCACACTAAAATGTAACGTAACAACTCATTTGCTGTAGTGGGCCTTACAGAACAAAAAGGTATCCTTTGCCTTACTCAATGAATGGTTGTGTTCATATCAGCACATTAGTCTATGCATAAGGAGATATATATATATATATATATATATATATATATATATATATATATATATATATATATATATATATATATATATATATATATATATATATATATATCTGTACCGAGGATGTCGTTGTGGCTTGTACAGCCCTTTGAGACACTTGTGATTTAGGGCTATATATATATATATATATATATATATATATATATATATATATATATATATATATATATATATATATATATATTAGGGTTGTACGGTGTACCGGTATTAGTGTAGTACTGTGTGGGGGGGAGGTATGGCCAGCGCTGCCTGCAGGAGCAAAGGTCACCGCCTCTGTCCATGGTGCTGAGGACAGCGCACCATCAGACGGGGGGCGTGGCAGTGCTGACGGCAAGACACAGCTGGCAGGTGATTCGATTTCACAGGTGGTACGTGTTACCGCCTCTAAAAAGTACCGGGCAGTGTTTTAGCTACCTCTAAATCACTAATCCTGGTCTCCATGGCGACGAATAAAGTAAGTGTCTTACAAGTATCATCCCTGCAGGACGAGGAATAGCTAAACATGCTTCACTACACACCGTAGCTCACCGGCGTCAAAATGTAAACAAACGCCATTGGTGGATCTACACCTGACATCCACTGTAATGATATCAAGTACAGGAGCGTATCTAGTCGATACTACTATGATTACGTCGATATTTGTTGGCATCACAACATCTTCTTTAGTTAAAAAAATATATATATATTATGTTTATAAAATCAGAAAATATGTCCCTGGACACATGAGGACTTTGAATATGACCAATGTATGATCCTGTAACTACTTGGTATCGGATTGATACCTATATTTGTGGTATCATCCAAAAATAATGTAAAGCATCCAAACAACAGAAGAATAAGTGATTATACATTTTAACAGAAGTGTAGATAGAACATGTTAAAAGAGAAAGTAAGCAGATATTAACAGTAAATGAACAAGAAGATTAATAATACATTTTTACAGCTTGTCCTTTATAATGTTGACAAAGTAATAGAATGATAAATGACACAATATGTTACTGCATATGTCAGCAGACAAATTAGGAGCCTTTGTGTTATGATCCGCTTCCCGGATCATAGTGTGTTTAAGTTTTTCGAGCCACTTGTGTTTTCTGTTAGTTTTGGACTCCTAAAGTTCCTGTTTATGCACCTCTGAGGTTGTTACCATGGCTACGTATTAGTTTCACCTGCCTCTTGTGTTCGGGACGCGCACCTGTTTGTAATCAGAGACATTATTTAAGCCCACCTTTGCCAGTCAGTCGGTCTGGCTTCTTTGTTTGCGTCACGCTATTTACTTACGTAAGTTTTGCTGGTCTCCTAGCCCCTGCTAGTGATCTCTAGCCTTAGCTTCAGGTGCGATCGGCACCTTGTCCCGTCGGTTTGTTTTCTGTTTTGTACCGCTTTGAGTGTTAATTTACGATTAAATCATGTTCCTACCTGCAAGTCCTGTCCGGGGTCGTCCGTTTGCATCCTGGGAGAAAAAACCTCACAGTAAGCTGCAACCCCACCGTAACACTTTGTTTGCTTACTTACTACTAAAAGACATGTTTCGAATGTTCACTATTTTATTTAAGGCCAAAATTTTTCTTAAAGTAAAGCCAATAATGCCAATTTTTTGTGGTCCCTTTATTTAGAAAAGTATCGGTACCAAAATATTGGTATCGGGACAAACCTATTGCACAGTAAAATTAAATAATTCTTCAAATGTAAACATTTGTTTTGTACAAAACCTGAAACCAGTGAAGTTGGCACGTTGTATAAATCATAAATAAAAACAGAATACGATGATTTGCAAATCATTTTCAACCTATATTCAATTGAGTAAATGAACAAGTAGATTAATAATTCATTTTCTACCACTTGTCCTTAATAATTTTGACAAAATAATAGAATGGAAAATAACACAATATGTTACTGCATATGTCAGCTGACTAAATTAGGAGCCTTTGTTTGTTTACTTACTACTAAAAGACAAGTTGTCTGGTATGTTCACTTTTTTATTTAAGGACAAACTTGCAATAAGAAACATATGTTTAATGTACTGTAAGATTGTTGTTGTTAAAATAAAGCCAATAATGCAATTTTTTGTGGTCCCCTTTATTTAGAAAAGTATTAAAAAGTACCGAAAAGTATCAAAATAGTTTTGGTACCGGTACCAAAATATTGGTATCAGGACAACACTAGTATGTATACATACATATATGTATAAAAACATATATATTTTTTGTTTGTTTGTTTGTTTAATAATTATAACTATGGCATGTTTTATCTGTAAAGAGAAACTAGTGTAAGCGCAAAACAGTTTTGTGTCATCCAACAAGGATGAGTGAAGACCTTCTTTTGCTGTTGTGGCATCTTTGCAAGTGCCATAGTCTTAAAAAACAGATATAGCCGGGCAGCTACGGAAGATGAGATATCACCTTGTGAACGTGGTTTCATATTTTACTTAATGTTGTGTATCATTCACACAAAATAGCTGAAGGGGTATGTTCTCACCTCTCGGGGCTGTCATCGCCACTTCATTTGCCATAATGGGAGGCTTCACTGAATTACAGTACTGTTTGCTGCCAAGAAACATTATATCAAACTTGAAATGTGGATGCAATATGCACCACACATCATGAAATGATGAGAGACTTCCAGAAAAAAAATATCAAATCTGTTCTGATTGCCTCAATTGAGGCACTTGAAAACAATCATTGAGATGAGGATGGAAGGACCATAATGCCACTCTGAATCGCCCTTGTGTGGTGTTTGGGTCTGTGGGACCCGTTTTCATTTTTTATTAAAAGAAAAATGATACAATTAATTAATTTTTCAAACTGAGACTCACTGATTTTGGCTAATTTTCTGTGAAGAACATATATCAGAATACATATTTAATGACCACACACCATACACCCCCCCTACACATTTCTATTACATATAAGATGTCCGGGGCCACTGGACCCGGGGCTAATAGAAGTGTGGAAATTTATGTTCTGTGTACCACACACACACTAACACACACACACACCCACACACACACACAGCAGGCCTAGACAGGAGGAGAACAGAGTGTAGTGAAGTGAAGTGAAGTGAATTATATTTATATAGTGCTTTTCTCTAGTGACTCAAAGCGCTTTACATAGTGAAACCCAATATCTAAGTTACATTTAAACCAGTGTGGGTGGCACTGGGAGCAGGTGGGTAAAGTGTCTTGCCTAAGGACACAACGGCAGTGACTAGGATGGCGGAAGCGGGGATCGAACCTGGAACCCTCAAGTTGCTGGCACGGCCGCTCTACCAACCGAGCTATATCGCACATCAGAGGGTCAAATGTGCGAGAAAATGAGAGCAGACAGTGTTGACAAACAATGTTGCAACCTTGTGTGGGAACCGCAGGTGCAGAAACACAAAAGAAGAATGCCTGTGGGATGCAGAAACTGGCAGAGAAATTTTCCGTGCAACATTCATATTGTTGTTACTCAGCCAGTGTTTGTGGGTCTGATGGACCCGTTGCATTTTTGTGGCTTTTAATGCCTCACAATCAAACACTTTTATGTTAAAATACTGAACAGATGTTTATTAGGGTAAGGTAAAAATCTGTTCAGTTCGTTTGTGGGTCTGATGGACCCGTTGCATTTTTGTGGCTTTTAATGTCTCACAATCAAACACTTGTATGTTAAATTACTGAACAGATGTTTATTGGGATAAGGTAAACATCTGTTCAGTATTTTAACATAAAAGTGTTTGATTGTGAGGCATTGAAAGCCACAAAATGCAACGGGTCCATCAGACCCACAAATGCTGCCTGAGTAACAACAATATGAACATGACACAAGGGTTAAAGAGGAACTGCACTTTTAAAAAAAAAATGTTGCCTATTGTTCAAGAAGGATGTTTTTTTTTTAATGCATTCTAAATCGTAAATAAAAGTCCTGAAAAATAACCAAGTATTAGCGATATAGTTATAAAAAGGTCTGACGCAGACAAACTATTTATCAGAGGGCGCTAACCAGTTTGTGTGTCTATGTTGACGTCATCGGCTGGTGAGCAGCTCTCTCGCTGGTGAATGTGGAAATAGTGTCAAAGCGCTTTGAGTACCTTGAAGGTAGTTAAGCGCTATACAAGTACAACCCATTTACCATTTACCATAATTGCGATTAATCACAATTTGACTATAGTTAACTCAAAATTAATCGCAATTATCGCAGCAAGATATAATTAATAAGTGTACTCTAGACAGATCATTATTAAAATTTTTAATACACAACTGGTCAATTAATTTGCTTTAATAAAATGCTTTTTTAAACATTTTGCTTTTTGAAACAGCTCAACACAAAAAGAATATGAACACGTTTTTAAAGACAATAAAAAAAAATACTTGCAGTAAGTTGGGGTCTTGCCAGGTTTTCTATTTTGTAGGAATACAGAATTTGTATTTTTGCTTTACAGTAGGAGCACTTGCGTTTAGAGGAGAGGAGCTACACTTCCATGCTTAAATAACAGTTTCACGCATTAACAACACAAAATGTGGAATTGTTACGATCATATTTTGATTGTCAAAGATGTTTGGTGATATTTATTTCCACACAAATAAATATATCTGATATTCTGTACTTCACATGTTGTACAAGTTAGTAGTAGTGGTTTATTTTGGGCATGTTAAAAACAAGGCAAAATAAAAAATAATGGAAACAAGGAAATCATCTTGATAACATTGCAGTAAGGTACAGAAATGGAAATACATATTTCACAACGAAAACACATACAAAATGAAAACAATACATAATGGTTAGCTTTTTTTCATATCCAAAAAGGAGTAGGTGTGACGATCGGTCACTTCCTTTCTGTTTGTCTCCTTGGTTTTTGTATTACTTCCGGTCAGTGCTCTTATTTTGTTAAATTTCCTGTTCCGCGGAGCACTGTTTTCTCTTCACCTGCCGTTGATTGGCAGCCGGTCCACACCTGCTGCCAATCAGCATATGTCTATTTATGTTTTCTCTCGAGCACTCTTCAGTGCTCGATGATAGACTTCTATGTTTGGAACAATTCTGCAAGACTGCTTTATTTTCTGTTTATGTTAATTAAAATCATCTTACCTGCACATCCTCCTGGTTCTTGCATCTTGGGGACACACAAACTGCAGCCATGCGAGTTCCTCACAGTATCATCGAGCCAGAATGCTGTGTCCTCGCGAGAACCCCTGTCGGCGACGCACAGCCGACGTTCTGGACCGCACAATTCATAGAGGACTTGAAAGCCAGGTTTGTGCGGTCCCAGCCCACAGCAGGCTCGGACCTTCTCCCTCCGCCTCGACCGCCGGTTCCGGCTCTCCGACCGGCGCGGCCACCGCCGCCTTCCCTCCTCCCGGCTAGGCCGCCGGCTCCGGCTCTCCGACCGGCGCGGCCACCGCCGCCTTCCCTCCTCACGGCTAGGCCGCCGGCTCCGGCTCTCCGACCGGCGCGGCCACCGCCGCCATCTTCCCCGTCGCCTGCTGTGCGTCCTGTCCCGGCTCCACGGCAATCGCCTGTGCCGGCGCGTCGACCTCCGGTTCCCACACCGCGTCGCACGCCGGTCGCAGCCCCGCGTCTTACGCCGGTCGCGGCGCCACGACGACCAACACCGGCTGAGCGCCCAGCACCCGTTCCTGCTCCAAGGCAGCTTCCAGCAGCTGCACCACGGCTGCTATCCCTTCCAGCACCCGCTCGTCCTGCCAGTCCGGCGAAGGCTCCAGTGGAGCCTTCCATGATGTCCCTCCTGGCCTCCTGCTGGGACTCGGCGAGGGACGTGTCTTTTTCCCTCCTCCTGGCCCCCTACCGCCCGTCCCTGGTTTTCGCACCGGGGGACATCAACAACCCGGAACTCCTTCTCCCTGTGGTGGACGGCGTCTGGCATCCGCCTACTGGAGGGGGGGCTACTACCAGCAGCAGTGCAGCCAAGCACACGCCGCTGTCATCCCCGCCATCGTCTCCTCCCACGGAGACATCATCGCCGCCACCTTCATCTTCCCAGGCGCGCCTTCCCACGGCGCAGACATCTTCCGCGTCACCGGCGGGACACTGCACGGTGCCGCCATCGAAGACTCCTCCCATGGCGCTGTCGTCATCGTCGCCGCCGGCTGTGCGACCTCCTCATCCGCCAAAGACGCGGCGGTGTTATGGACTTCCTCCGCGCTGTCTGCTGCGATCTGCAGAACTTGCGTTTGGACCTTTGCAGCCGTTGGTGCTCAGGTACCACGAGCTTCCGCCTCCTTGTCGGCCACTAATGTGGCCGTTCCGCGGTCGCCCACCTCGCCAGTGGCAGCGGCGTTCAACGCGTCGCCGCCACCTGACGCTCCCTCGCTGGCTGCGAGGACATTTGGCCTGGCGACCCTCCACCAACTCCTCCCTCCACCCTCCCGTAATTTTTGGACTTTTTACATTGTTTCCAGGGAACATCTGGAATCTGTTCCTTGAGGGGGGGGTCCTGTGACGATCGGTCACTTCCTTTCTGTTTGTCTCCTTGTTTTTTGTATTACTTCCGGTCAGTGCTCTTATTTTGTTAAATTTCCTGTTCCGCGGAGCACTGTTTTCTCTTCACCTGCCGTTGATTGGCAGCCGGTCCACACCTGCTGCCAATCAGCATATGTCTATTTATGTTTTCTCTCGAGCACTCTTCAGTGCTCGATGATAGACTTCTATGTTTGGAACAATTCTGCAAGACTGCTTTATTTTCTGTTTATGTTAATTAAAATCATCTTACCTGCACATCCTCCTGGTTCTTGCATCTTGGGGACACACAAACTGCAGCCATGCGAGTTCCTCACAGTAGGAAGAAGGGAAACATAGTTCCTCCCTACCCTTATTTATAAATCAAATAACGAGCTTTATCATCATCATTATTATTATATACAATGACAAATGTATCGGTCTTAATAACATATATTATCAATAATCGTTTACCCACTTTACTCAATTTACACTTCATTTGGTTTATATTGTAATTTGTACTGTTTGTAGTTCCACAACATCTTTAAATATCAATAGTTTTGAATGTAAGAACAATTTATTTGTGTGATCCCTATATCCTGCCTTATGAATGACCCTTATTGCTTTCTTCTGCAGAGTGATGAGTGGATATATTGTGTTCATGTAATTATTGCCCCAAACTTTTGCACAGTTGTGCAAGTTAATGGAATTCATATCTCTGCATGACAATGTTTTAACCTTCTCTACCTACTTATAAATAAAATGTAATATTCAGCCTGTTGAACATTCTGCAATTGTGGACTGTCAGGTTCAAACACTGATGACATCTATTAAACAAGACAAGAGGCAAAGAATCAAACAGAGGCAGAATTCAATTTGAACTCAAGTTTGAGGAGAAAACCTGTAACCTCTTACAGTGTCACCCACTGACGAAAAAGGTTTACGTCTCCTCTTTTATTTAGATATTCAATGTTTACACAACAACACATGTCTCAACAGGAATGGGAGGTACGTTAACAGCTCTTGTTTTTGGTCACATTGAAGACAAAAGAAGAAGATGCCTCGGGCTTGGGCTCGTCCTGGATTCGGCTTGAGCAGGTCTTCGATGACAATAGATAAACCCTCCTGTCTCCTCTCATCGTACACAGTGGAATTTTCCAAGCCTTTGACTTGGTGGAACAAAGACAGCTCTCATCTGTTCACTGGAACTCAGAACGGAAAGTTTTTTGATAATATAAATACAATTTTTCTGACATGGACTATCAATCAGAACAGGTTATAAAAGAATATACCATAGCAATGGTAATGTTGTGTAGTGAAATGTAATTACCCGATGTGGGCTGCAGAGGGCCCAAAAACTTTTATTTATGTAGAAATATCACAGAATAGCATGATCGTACTGTGAGACGATTTTCCGTTTTTTTGTTGGTAGAATCGAATGTGAAACATAGCGCTATTATTGTGAAGCAGCCAACCAGACATGTGCGATTTGTATGAGAAAGACTTGACATGTTTTGACGAACATTTCCGATAAAAGTGACTTTAGACTTCCTTTCTACCGTCTTGAACAACTTGCCATGGCTTTGGATCTGAGATTTCCATCCCTTTCTTTGTGCAGTTCTGCTAGATATTTTTGAGCCTTTGGTTCAACAGTAACTGGACACCATTACACATATCCCCAAACTATGGAACAGGCTGAGGGTCAAAAACGTTAATAGTGCGTTAAAAAAATTATCGCATTTAAAGGAACTTATCGCGTTAACTTTGACAGCCCTAGTATAAAGTCACGATCAAAAGTTTACATACACTTGTAAAGAACATAATGTCATGGCTGTCTTGAGTTTCCAATAATTTTTACAACTTTTATTTATTTGTGATAGAGTGATTGGAGCACATATTTGTTGGTGACAAAAAAACATTCATGAAGTTTGGTTGAATGAATTTATTATGGGTCTACTGAAAATGTGAGCAAATCTGCTGGGTCAAACGTATACATACAGCAATGTTAGTATTTGGTTTCACTGCAATAAGGTGCTTTTGGTAGCCATCCACAAGCTTCTGGTATAATTTTTGACCACTCCTCTTGACAAAATTGTTGCAGTTCTGCTAAATTTGTTGGTTTTCTGACATGGACTTGTTTCTTCAGCATTGTCCACACGTTAAAGTCAGGACTTTGGGAAGACCATTCAAAAACCTTAATTCTAGCCGGATTTAGCCATTCCGTTACCACTTTTGACGTGTGTTTGGGGTCATTGTCCTGTTGGAACACCCAACTGCGCCCAAGACCCAACCTATGGGCTGATGATTTTAGGTTGTCCTGAAGAATTTGGAGGTAATCCTCCTTTTACATTGTCCCATTTACTCTCTGTAAAGCACCAGTTCCATTGGCAGCAAAACAGGCCCAGAGCATAATACTACCACAGCCATGCTTGACGGTAGGCATGGTGTTCCTGGGATTAAAGGCCTCACCTTTTCTCCTCCAAACATATTGTTGGGTATTGTGGCAAAACAGCTCATTTTTTGTTTCATCTGACATCACATGGATTAAGATAAGACCTTCTGGAGGAAAGTTATGTGGACTGTATATACATATAAATATATATATATATATATATATATATATATATATATATATATATATATATATATATATATATATATATATATATATATATATATATATATATATATATATATATATATATATATGCATATGATCTTCCCTCGTCCCAGTCCATGAGGTGAGTGTTCCTCCTGCAGTGGTCTGTTAAAGCTGTTTTTTGTTTTTTTCTGCTGTTTGTTTTTGTGTTCTGTAAAATTTGCAACAGTCTCCTTCTCGCATTTGTTTTTGTGTTCTTTTTTTCGGGTGCTGAAGGATCGTCCGGTCTCTCCAATATATGTTTTTTTGCATGACTTGCATGGGATTTCATAGATGACGTCACATTTCCTTTCCTGTGTTATTGTGTTTGTTGGGTGTACCAGTTGTTGTCATACTTTTCTCTGTGGTTTTACTGCTGTGTTTATTTGACATTTGTTCATGGTGCATTCTGTTATTCCTCTGATGTACGGCATTGTTAACGTATTCTCTATTTTTCTTTTTTTTCTTCTTTTTTCTGCCTTGCTTGATGTTTTCCTTTTTCTACGGCCCATCTTGGATTCTGGCAGCATGTGAGAGCATGTTGGAGGTTTTTCTTCCTCCTCCCTTGTCTTTTTCATCCGTTATGTATGATGTTAGTCCAGTCGTACAGTGTTCTGACTACCAATAGTTTGTGTGCAGTGGTATGTTCTGATGTCCAGAGAAGATACTGGTCTGTATGTGTGGGTTTTCTGCATACTGTAGTTTGAATATTGCCATCTTCTTTGTGGTGTAAGTTTATGTCTAGAAAAGCTATCGTCCTGTTTTTTTCTTAATGTGTGGATTGTATGTTACCGGTGCTGTCTATTGTGTTCAAGTGATCTGTAAGCTCTTGTGAGTATGCAGTCTTTGTTATTTCTAATATGTCATCTACAGTGATGGACAAGCTACTTGGAAAATGTAAAGTTACTCTCAAATAAATGGAGCTAATTTTTGTGTGTGTGTATATATATATATAGATATAGATATCGATGTAATTATATATACATGTATGTGTGTGTGTGTGTATGTGTGTGTGTATATATATATATATATATATATATTTGTATATGTATATATGTGTATATATGTGCATTTACATGTATAAATGTGTATATATTTGTTTATGTGTATATATTTGTATATGTATAAACAGTATGTGTATATATATATTTGTGTATATATATATATATATATGTATGTGTGTAAAAATGTGTATATATGTGTATTTAAGTGTATAAATGTGTATATACATGTGTATATACATGTGTATATATGTATAAATATATGTGTATATATGTGTATATACATGTGTATATATGTATAAATATGTGTATATATGTGTATATATGTGTGTGTATGTATATATATATGTGTAAATCAATGTGTATATATACAAATGTGTATATGTGTGTATATGTGTGTGTCTATACGTGTGTGTATATATATGTGTGTAAATGTGTGTACGTGTGTGTGTGTATGTGTGTATATATGTGTGTAAAAATGTGTATATATATGTGTATATACATTTGTATATGTATGTGGGTGCATATATGTGTGTGTATATATGTGTGTAAAAATGTGTGTATATATATTGTATGTGTATATATATACGTGTATATGTATGTGTATATTTATGTGTATATATATGCATATGTATATGTGTATAATGTGTATATATATAATGTGTGTATATATATATATATATATATATATATAATGTGTGTATATATATATATATATATATATATATATATATATATATATATATATATATATATATATATATATATATATATTTATATATATATATATATATATATATATATATATATATATATATATATATATATATATATATATATATATAATGTGTGTATATATATATAATGTGTGTATATATATATATATATGTATATATATATATATATATGTATACATTATATATATGTAATGACCCCCGGTATGACATGCATTAAGCTACAGACCCCCACTTCGACTGTGTCTTCATGTTGTCGTTTTTAGCGCTTCCACATGGAGTCTACTGACAGATATAAGTTAGATCTATGCTACTTTGTTTTATAAATGGCAACAACGTATCTGCGTTTTTACCAGCCAGTCTGCCCCACAGCAAGTGGATACAGCAAAAGAAGGAGTTTATTGGCTACAATGGCGGATTCGTGCAAAGCTCTTCGGGTAAAACCTTACCAAATAAGGAGCTATCCGCTGACGTTTAAACGAGGATGTTAGAATAATTATGTATATATTATTACACAACTCTTATGCTTAAGGGCCGTTGCTATAGTTATGATCAATTGTGCTGAAGTTGTTATTTTTCTATCTGTGCAAAGCCAGTCTCGTATCAGTGTTTGTTTCCAGAATCAGTCTGCTCCCAAGGCCGAACATCGAGTGCCGTGACGCAGACAGAGTAGAGACATGGTGATATCACAAGTATCAACACATTTGCATTTCATTAATAGTCATATATTGTGTCTAATTGGAGCTGTCGAGATTACCCCCTTCCCTCAGATTCCAAATAAATGGAGGAAGCATGTGGTTTGGACTTTAGAGCGTAGTTTGGATCTGTAAAGAGAATACAGCCCAAATAACGTCTCTCCTCAATTGAGAAAAATGTAACTCTGTCTCTGCATGATTCCTTGCTTCTAGTCTGTTTAATAGATCTCATCAGTGTTTGAACCTGACAGAGGAAAAACTTTTAAAAAATTGGGCAAATTCCAAAAGTTTCATTGGAGGAAGTATAAAAGAAGGCAATACTGTTTTACAACCTACTCAGTGGCCTAGTGGTTAGAGTGTCCGTCCTGAGATCGGTAGGTTGTGAGTTTAAACCCCGAACCGAGTCATACCAAAGACTATAAAAAATGGGACCCGTTACCTCCCTGCTTGGCACTCAGCAGGGTTGGAATTGAGAAAATCGCCAAAAATTATTCCTGGGCGCGGCCACCGCTGCTGCTCACTGCTCCCCTCACCTCCCAGGGGGTGATCAAGGGTGATGGGTCAAATGCAGGGAATAATTTCGCCACACCCAGTGTGTGTGTGTGACAATCATTGGTACTTTAACTTAACTCAACATACTATCTCCTCACTTCTCCCATTGTTTCATTTGACATTTCCGGGACTTATACAGATCCCAAATGCACATAAACAGGTTCCAAAATGTAAGAAAAGTTGTTGTTTTTCCAACAATGGGAAGGCAGTGAAGTTAATTATTTAACTCATATTATGTTCTAGTGAATGTTCATATTCATCTTGGAGAAAGAAAACCACCAAGTGTAATTAAACAGTGGTATTTGAGTTTTGAGCACATAATAAGATAAGGCCCCTTAGTTTGATATTCGCAGGCGGATTGGATCACTTCTCGTAGGAAAGAGGCCCTAATTGGGACTTCGGAATGCAAACGTGGTAACCGTATCCTTGAGAGGAGACTACCTGTCTAGCTCAACGACAACATTTAAGTTATGACTTAAAGGCCTACTGAAATGAAATGTTCTTATTTAAACGGGGATAGCAGGTCCATTCTATGTGTCATACTTGATCATTTCGCGATATTGCCATATTTTTGCTGAAAGGATTTAGTAGAGAACATCAACGATAAAGTTCTCAACTTTTGGTCGCTGATAAAAAAGCCTTGCCTGTACCGGAAGTAGCGTGACGTCACAGGTTGTGGAGCTCCTCACATCTGCACATTGTTTACAATCATGGCCACCAGCAGCGAGAGCGATTCGGACCGAGAAAGCGACGATTACCCCATTAATTTGAGCGAGGATGAAAGATTTGTGGATGAGGAAAGTGAAAGTGAAGGATTAGAGGGCAGTGGAAGCGATTCAGATAGGGAAGATGCTGTGAGAGGCGGGTGGGACCTGATATTCAGCTGGGAATGACTAAAACAGTAAATAAACACAAGACATATATATACTCTATTAGCCACAACACAACCAGGCTTATATTTAATATGCCACAAATTAATCCCGCATAACAAACACCTCCCCCCTCCCGCCCATATAACCCACCAATACAACTCAAACACCCGCACAACACACTTAATCCCACAGCCCAAAATACAGTTCACCTCCGCAAAGTTCATACAGCACATATATTTCCCCAAAGTTACGTACGTGACATGCACATAGCGGCACGCACGTACGGGCAAGCGGTCAAATGTTTGGAAGCCGCAGCTGCGTACTCACGGTAGCGCGTATCCAACTCAAAGTCCTCCTGGTTGTGTTGCTGCAGCCGTCCGCTAATACACCGCTTCCCACCTACAGCTTTCTTCTTTACTGTCTTCATTGTTCATTAAACAAATTGCAAAAGATTCACCAACACAGATGTCCAGAATACTGTGGAATTTTGCGATGAAAACAGACGACTTAATAGCTGGCCACAATGCTGTCCCAAAATGTCCGCTACAATCCGTGACGTCACGCGCAAACGTCATCATACCGAGACGTTTTCAGCAGGATATTTCGCGGGAAATTTAAAATTGCACTTTACTAATCTAACCCGGCCGTATTGGCATGTGTTGCAATGTTAAGATTTCATCATTGATATATAAACTATCAGACTGCGTGGTCGGTAGTAGTGGCTTTCAGTAGGCCTTTAAAGCAGTTGTTTTCCAGACACTTATGGTCAGGATGTGCTCTCCTGACTTAGCACACACACACACACACACACACACACACACACACACACACACACACACACACACACACACACACACACACACACACACACACACACACACACACAACACACAGACAAGAGGTAGGAATATAATACTAGTGGTTTGGCTTTCCCAGTTTAGGAGTCCTTCATATTTGACCTGACCTCCTCCCAGGAACTGCAGTCCCGTGTAATGACATTCGCTTGTAATAAATAAAGCAACTTTTTGTTCAGTACAGCGTCTCCCGACGTCTCTTTTGATGCAGCCACACTGCCGTGACATCCTTCTGCCCGGACGAGGATGACCATACCAGAAATACACTTCAGCAGCAAGTGAGTGTGAACAAGATGCTGACACGAAGCTCCCCCCCTCCCAGTCATGGCCGATATAATACCTAATGCAGAGGGCGTCCTTTGAGCGACGCTGGGAAAAACATACATAAAACATGTACAAATATAAGAGACCATGATTAAAAATAAAGGATAAAAAATATATGACTAAAACCTATGAAGATAAAAATATATACAGTATGTAGGGATGTCCGATAATATCGGACTGCCGATATTATCGGCCGATAAATGCTTTAAAATATAATATCGGAAATTATCTGTATCGGTTTCAAAATTATCGGTATCGATTTAAAAAGGAAAATGTATGACTTTTTAAATTGCCGCTGTGTACACGGACGTAGGGAGAAGTACAGAGTGCCGATAAACCTTAAAGGCACTGCCTTTGCGTGCCGGCCCAGTCACATAATATCTACGGCTTTTGACACACTCACAAGTGAAAGCAAGGCACACTTGGTCAACAGCCATACAGGTCACACTGAGGGTAGCCGTATAAACAACTTTAACACTGTTACAAATATGTGCCACACTGTGAACCCACACCAAACAAGACTGAAAAACACATTTCGGGAGAACATCCGCACTGTAACACAACAGAACAATTATCCAGAATCCCTTGCAGCACAAACTCTTCCGGGACGCTACAATATACACCCCCTGCTACCCCCTACCCTCCCCTATCTCAACCCTGCCCCCCCCAACCCCACCCACCTCAACCTCCTCATAGTCTCTCTCAGGGAGAGCATGTCCCAAATTCCAAGCTGCTGTTTTGAGGCATGTTAAAAAAAATAATGCACTTTGTCACTTCAATAATAAATATGGCAGTGCCATGTTGGCATTTTTTTCCATAACTTGAGCTGATTTATTTTGGAAAACCTTGTTACATTGTTTAATGCAGGGGTCACCAACGCGGTGCCCGCGGGCACCAGGTAGCCCGTAAGGACCAGATGAGTAGCCCGCTGGCCTGTTCTAAAAATAGCTCAAATAGCAGCACTTACCAGTGAGCTGCCTCTATTTTTTAAATTGTATTTATTTACTAGCAAGCTGGTCTCGCTTTGCCCAACATTTTTAATTCTAAGAGAGACAAAACTCAAATAGAATTTGAAAATCCAAGAAAATATTTTAAAGATTTGGTCTTCACTTGTTTAAATAAATGCATTATTTTTTTTACTTTGCTTCTTATAACTTTCAGAAAGACAATTTTAGAGAAAAATACAACCTTAAAAATGATTTTAGGATTTTTAAACAGATATACCTTTTTACCTTTTAAATTCCTTCCTCTTCTTTCCTGACAATTTAAATCAATGTTCAAGTAAAAAAAAATATTTTATTGTAAAGAATAATAAATACATTTTAATTTAATTCTTCATTTTAACTTCTGTTTTTTCGACAAAGAATAGTTGTGAAATATTTCTTCAAACTTATTATGATTAAAATTCAAAAAAATTATTCTGGCAAATCTAGAAAATCTGTAGAATTAAATTTAAATCTTATTTCAAAGTCTTTTGAATTTCTTTTCAAAATTTTGTTCTGGAAAATCTAGAAGAAATAATGAATTGTCTTTGTTACAAATATAGCTTGGTCCAATTTGTTATATATTCTGACAAAGTGTAGATTGGATTTTAACCTATTTAAAACATGTCATCAAAATTCTAAAATTAATCTTAATCAGGAAAAATTACTAATGATGTTCCATAAATTCTTTTTTTAATTTTTTCAAAAAGATTCGAATTAGCTAGTTTGTCTCTTATTTTTTTCGATTGAATTTTGAATTTTAAAGAGTCGAAATTGAAGATAAACTAGATTTCAAAATTTAGATGTCATTTTTTTCGTGTTTTCTCCTCTTTTAAACCGTTCAATTAAGTGTAAATATCATTAATTATTAATAACAACATAGAGTTAAAGGTAAATTGAGCAAATTGGCTATTTCTGGCAATTTATTTAAGTGTGTATCAAACTGGTAGCCCTGCGCATTAATCAGTACCCAAGAAGTAGCTCTTGGTTTCAAAAAGGTTGGTGACCCCTGGTTTAATGCATCCAGCGGGGCATCACAACGAAATTAGGCATAATAATGTGTTAATTCCACGACTGTATATATCGATATCGGTTAATATCGGTATCGGTAATTAAGACTTGGGGAATATCGGAAATCGGTAAAAAAAAGCCATTATCGAACATCTCTAGTAATAACTAAATCAAATATAGAATATTTAAAATAAAAAGGAAAGTGTGAATGATTTCGATAAAATGTATGAATTAAAAAAAGTCAATATTGACCCTTAAGTTACATTAAAAATGTTATCCAAGCATGAAAATGTTCCCTTATCTTTACAAATTGCTCTCGGTGTATCAGGTAGTTTTGAATTAGGTAAAAGCTACTTAAGCTTTTACCTAATTCAAAACTACCTGATGCCTCTTTTCTTTTTTTTTTAAATTAATTAATTAATTATTATTTTTATTTTTTTTAAATTAATCAAATCAACAAATCAATACACAACAATACCATAATAATGCAATCCAATTCCAAAACCAAACCCGACACAGCAACATTCCGAATAGCAATAAACACAGCAATTGATGCCTCCTTTCTGATTTATCAATGAAAATGTTATGTTATGACTTTTCTTGCAAATGAAAGTTTAACCCCCAATGTGTGAGTGAACGAATGATGCGTTTTCAAAAATGTATGGAAATGGAAAAAAAAAATGGGGTAAAATATATATTTTTTGTTGTAATATGGTTTCTGTAGGAGGACAAACCTTCCTAATTGTTAAAGCCCACTGTTTAATATGTTTGTGTTTATGCTTCACTGATGAGAGTATTTGGCAAGCGCCGTTTTGTCCTACTATTTTCAGCGGCCCGTGAACTCACCGTTGTGTGGACTGTGACTCAACAGTTTGTTTACAAGTACAACTTTTTCCGACGCCGCCAGAGAAAGACGTGTTTTATGCCACTCCTTCTTTGTCTCATTTTGTCCACCAAACGTTTTATACTGTGCATGAATACACAAAGGTGAGCTTTGTTGATGTTATTGACTTTTTGGAGTGCTTATCAGGCATATTTGGTCACTACATAACTGCAAGCTAATCGATGCTAACATGCTATTTAGGCTAGTTGTATGTACATATTGCATCATTATGCCTTGTTTATAGGTATTATTGAGCTCATTTAATTTCCTTTACTTATGTCCTCTGTGTATTTTGTTTATTTTTCCATTATTCATGACACATTATCTGTATGTAATATTGGCTGCATTTCTGATAGTTGTTTGTGTGCCATGTTGTTCCAGACCACAGCAAACATTACCCAGTTTACAAAGATTGTAATAAATCCATTAGAAGAAGACAGCCTGACGTTTCCTTTAACTTGGACACACACATCTATACCTTTGGCCATTCTAAGAAAGTCATTTCCCGGAGTTATCTCACCCTCTGAGAAGTGTAACTAATGTTTTCCAGTGTTGTAAAAATGTGTAGAATAAATATTACATTTCAACATTTCTGTCAACAATGATTTGCGTCAGTCTGCGACACATAGTCATTTTGATAGTAGGCTAAAATAGCTAATATATACACTTACATCATGTGTTGTCTTCATTATAACACCTGTATAAGTATTTTAAAGTCATTTTGATAGTAGGATAATACAGACACTTACATCATGTGTTGCCTTCATTATAAGACTTATATAAGACTTTTAAAGTAATTTTGATAGTAGGCTAATATAGCTAATATAGACACTTACATCATGTGTTGCCTTCATTATAAGACTTATATAAGACTTTTAAAGTCATTTTGATAGTAGGCTAATATAGCTAATATAGACACTTACATCATGTGTTGTCTTCATTATAAGACTTATATAAGACTTTTAAAGTCATTTGGATAGTAGGCTAATATAGCTAATATAGACACTTACATCATGTGTTGTCTTCATTATAACACTTATATAAGACTTTTAAATTAATTTAGATAGTAGGCTAATATAGACACTTACATCATGTGTTGTCTTCATTATAACACTTGTATAAGACTTTTAAAGTAATTTGGATAGTAGGCTAATATAGCTAATATAGACACTTACATAATGTGTTGCCTTCATTATAAGACTTATATAAGACTTTTAAAGTAATTTTGATAGTAGGCTAATATAGCTAATATAGACACTTACATCATGTGTTGCCTTCATTATAAGACTTATATAAGACTTTTAAAGTCATTTTGATAGTAGGCTAATATAGCTAATATAGACACGTACATCATGTGTTGTCTTCATTATAACACTTGTATAAGACTTTTAAAGTAATTATGATAGTAGGCTAATATAGCTAATATAGACACTGACATCATAAGACTTATATATAAGACTATATAAGTCATTTGGATAGTAGGCTAATATAGCTAATATAGACATTTACATCATGTGTTGTCTTCATTATAACACTTATATATGACTTTTAAATTAATTTAGATAGTAGGCTAATATAGACACTTACATCATGTGTTGTCTTCATTATAACACTTGTATAAGACTTTTAAAGTCATTTGGATAGTAGGCTAATATAGCTAATATAGACACTTACATCATGTGTTGTCTTCATTATAAGACTTATATACGACTTTTAAAGTCATTTTGATAGTAGGCTAATATAGCTAATATAGACACTTACATAATGTGTTGCCTTCATTATAAGACTTATATAAGACTTTTAAAGTAATTTTGATAGTAGGCTAATATAGCCAATATAGACATTTACATCATGTGTTGTCTTCATTATAAAACCTATAAAAGACTTTTAAAGTAATGTTGATTGTAGGCTAATATAGCTAATATAGACACTTACATCATGTGTTGTCTTCATTATAAAACCTATATAAGACTTTTAAAGTAATGTTGATCGTAGGCTAATATAGCTAATATAGACACTTACATCATGTGTTGTCTTCATTATAACACTCATATACAACTTTTAAAGTCATTTTGATAGTAGGCTAATATAGCTAATATAGACACTTAAATCATGTGTTGTCTTCATTATAAAACCTATATAAGACTTTTAAAGTAATGTTGATAGTAGGCTAATATAGCTAATATAGACACTTACATCATGTGTTGTCTTCATTATAACACTCATAAAAGACTTTTAAAGTAATTTTGATAGTAGGCTAATATAGCCAATATAGACACTTACATCATGTGTTGTCTTCATTATAACAATTATACAATTCCTTAAATTTTTTGCGGCTCCAGACCGATTACTTTTTTGTATTTGTGGTCCAATATGGCTCTTTCAACATTTTTGGGTTGCCGACCCCTGGTCCAGTGTATAGAAAACCACTATATAAATCCAATCCATTATTATTATCATAATTTGTACTGCATGCTATTGTAAGGTCTAACATACTCCAGTTCACACAGATTACCAATTTATTCCGTTGGTGATTTCTTCAGTGATTTCTATTAGTGCCTTGTATGTTGAGATGTTTATCATTTGCCTTCTTCTGCCGCAGGGCATCGTAAAAGAGGCTACAAGCGATGGGTAGCACAAGGCAGGAAACGGTTATAAAAATTTATCAAGCTCAAAATTCCCAGCAGTGCCTTAACAGAGGCATGCTGGGGGAATTCCGCTGCTGCTTGCACTATAGGAGCTAATGGGACCCGTGCTTTGTGACAAATTGTGATGACCCAAGAAGTCAATCAATGGCACTCCAAACTGATATTTGGCCGGTTTTGACAATCATGCCGTATACGACAAAGTGAGTCCATCCAAGGTTGTAGGAATGGGTTTTGTAATAGGGGGAGACACATACTGTACTGGAAACAGGACTGTGGAGGGGGGCGTGGCCCGCGGGCCTGCCACGGAGCGGGGTGTGCAAGGACCATACTTGCCAACCCTCCGTTTTTAGCGGGAGAATCCCGATATTCAGCGCCTCTCCCGACAACCTCCGGCAGAGATTTTCTCCCGACAAACTCCCGGTATTCAGCCGGAGCTGGGAGGCCACGCCCCCTCCAGCTCAATGCGGACCTGAGACTGAGTGGGGACAGCCTGTTCTCACGTCCGCTTTCCCACAAAATAAACAGCTTGCCTGCCCAAAGACGTCATAAAATCTAGGGCTTTTATAGAGTGCACAACTGCGCACACAACAAGGAGACGAAGCAGAAGAACGAGGAAATTACAGACATGGCGGCCGAAATGATATACTCATCATGAACGGAGAAGTTAAACAGGAAAATACTGCCATCGAATGGATAGCCACTGAACACTGAAATTCAAGTATTTTTTTTTTTTTTCTATGTAAATAAAATAAAATAAAAAATACATATATATATAGCTAGAATTCGCTGAAAGTCAAGTATTTCATACATATATATATATATATATATCTATAATATATAATATATACTATATATATATATATATATATATATATATATATATATATATATATATATATATATATATATATATTTATATGAAATATATATGAAATACTCGAGTTGGTGAATTCTAGCTGTAAATAACAACGCCCCCAACCACGCCCCCCGCCCCCACACACCCCCCCACCTCCGACCAAGCCCACCTCCCGATATTGGAGGTCTTAAGGTTGGCAAGTATGGCAAGGACCGGCCTCGAAGACAGCGGCAGGTGAGTAGATTGCCCAGCTGGGACTTGTTATCTAATCACCTGTCGCCTTTATTAGCAGCAGCCGGCCAGAGACACGCGAGTTGGAGTTGGAAACAGAAAGAGACACACGAACAGAGACACGCGGGACTGAAAAGTCCAAAAACATATTGCTGGAAAGCAATCGACACATGTGTGCATGGAAATAAAAACTTACTCAACCCTGTACACCGGGCTACAGAAGATCTGTCGGCATCAGGAGAACATCCCCCCGCCCCCCAAAGAGGAAACTTCCACAAGGACAAACTCAAAATAATTACAGTGCAGAACATTCACAAAGTGCTTTGTGACATCATGAATTGTTTTTCAATAACTTTGTGCCAGTCTTCTCCCATCGACTTGTCCCTCCGCACTTCTGAGGCTGCAATAAGTCACTCAAAGTTTGGATGCGGTTCTACGCCAAAAGGATTAAAATGATAAATGATGACTTCCAGAAATATATCAAATCCAGTGGCGATCCGTGCGTTTCACACCTAGGCCTTCAGTGCTGTCCTGCGTCCAATGATTACCTCTCAAAATACCATAATTGATGTCACCACATGACCATTGCTGGAGAAATACTCTACAGGAACACATTTACGCACTACTGCGCATTAGAGATGTCCGATAATATCGGACTGCCGATATTATCGGCCGATATATGCTTCAAAATGTAATACCGGAAATTATCGGTATCGGTTTTAAAAAGTAAAATGTATGACTTTTTACAACGCCGCTGTACGGAGTGGTACACGGACGTAGGGAGAAGTACAGAGCGCCAATAAACCTTAAAGGCATTATCTTTGTGTGCCGGCCCAATCACATAATATCTACAGCTTTTCACAAACACAAGTGAATGCAAAACATCCTTGGTCAACAGCCATACAGGTCACACTAAAGTGGCCGTATAAACAACTTTAACACTATTACAAATATGCGCCACACTGTGAACCCACACTAAACAAGAATGACAAACACATTTCGGGAGAACATCCGCACCGTAACACAACATAAACACAACACAACAAATAACCAGAACCCCTTGCAGCACTAACTCTTCTACGACTGTATATATCGGTATCGGTGATATCGGAATCAGTAATTAAGAGTTGGACAATATCGGAATATCAGATATCGGCAAAAAAGCCATTATCGGACATCTCTACCGCGCATTGAACGACATCAACAGTGTACAAAACGCTTATTTTCTGGCGCATTTAAAAATTCAATAAACCCATCAGCAATTAAAACATATCTTATACTGTAAAAATTAAATCTGCAAAAAACAACCCAAATGCAGCTGGGATAGGCTCCAGCACCCCCGCGACCCCGAAAAGGACAAGTGGAAGAAAATGGATGGATGGATGGATATTAAACGTGAAAAAATAAAGCAATACAATATCTGAACCCATTCGAGCGTCCGGGGTTGGCCGACATGGTCTCACAAGATGTAGTTTCTCTTTAAATATCCTTCTTGAAAATGGCCTTGCAAATAAATGTGTTGTCTTGTCTAATCATCAAAGATGCAGACGAGGCGTGTTGGCTGACTTCTTAAAGTTTACTCCACAGTGTGCTCATCAAAAACATCCACACTGCAAAAACTGAAATCTAAGTAAGATTAAATATCTCAAATGAAGGGTGATATATGCTTTTTTTTCTGTCTGATAAGATAATTCTTCTCACTAAGCAGATTTTATGTAGAGTGTTTTTACTTGTTTTAAGGGTTTTGGTCCTAAATTACAGCTTGTTGCTGAGATTTTATGACCTATATTGAGTAAAACATTATTGAAACTAGAATATCAACTGATGCAAAGCTGTGTCATCAACACTCACAAGTATAAAAATACTTTTTAAAGTAATAATTTCTTATTATGACAAGATAATGGCACTAGCATTTACTTAATTTAAGAATATTTTTCAACATATTGAGCAAAAAGGTCTCTTTTTTTTTCTACGAAGAAAAGTGCACTTGTTATTAGTGAGAATATACTTATTTTAATGTATTTTTGGATTCATTGAGGTTAGCTAATTTTACTTGTTTTGGAAAGTCTTGACAAGCCGAATTTTCTTGTTCTATTGGCCGATAATTTTGCTTAGTTCAAATAAATACCCCAAATTATTATTATTTTTTCTTGTTTTTGAACACTGACTTTTTGCAGTGTAGGCCTTCAGTGATGTCCTGCGTCCAATGATTACCTGTCAAAATACCATCATTGATGTCACCACATGACCATTGCTGGAGAAATACTATACAGAAACACATTTACGCACTACCGTATTTTTCGGAGTATAAGTCGCTCCGGAGTATAAATCGCACCGGCCGAAAATGCATAATAAAGAAGGAAAAAACATATATAAGTCACACTAGAGCAGGGGTGTCCAAAGTTTTCCCACTGAGGGCCGCACACTGAAAAATCAAAGCAAGCGGGGGCCATTTTGATATTTTTTATTTTAAAAACCAATACAATTTATGTATAAAAAAGATACATTTAGGCCTCCACTCAGACTTGATCCGGGGACCCCAAAAGGTTTTGGTCAAAAAAAATATTACAAATGTGTCATTGTTTAGTATTATTATTATTATTATTATTCAAGGTTTAAATCTCTAGATCAACATTAGGTCTATCTGTCAATATAACATTTTTAAAGATTTAAGTTGTATGCCATTTTTGTCAAGGAAAACCGTTTTTTTTTTTTTTAATGGAAAAAAAAACACAAAATATGCAATATTTTCCCCCAATAAAATTTTAAAGTGGAATATTTGAGATTATATAATAATTGGAGTCTTAAAAAGGTCAATAACTCATAACAACATTGATTTTAATTCATTATTTTTTTGAGCAATGACACTTAAAAAAAAAAGTCCCACTAAAATTATTGGGATCCAAAAGGGTACTGCCCAGTAATGTTTAAAAGAATAAATCCAACATTTGTTTTAATTTTTACCACAATAGTCTCGAGATCAACTTCAGATCTATCCGTCCATTATAAGTTTTATTGTTGTTTATGTTTTTTGTTTGTTCGTTTTAGGCCCTTCGTTAAAAAACTTAGTTTTTTAAATGGCAACCGAAAAATATGCAACATTTTCCCCCCAAAATATCTCAAAGTGGAATATTTAATGTGAAGTAAATGGAGCCTTGAGTAGGTCAATAATTCATACTGACATCGATTTTGATTCATTATTATTTTTTAAAGAAAGAAACAGCCTGCATGGCAGCTTTGTGTTATTAGAGTAAATAATGCAACATTTTCTTGTTACATTTCACCTGTTTGCTCTTTTATACCACTTTTTATGTTTTTTTTATTTTTTTTAAGATCGTATTTTTAGAATGTGCCGTGGGGCCGTTGAAAAATTACCTGCGGGCCGCAAATGACATATATAAGTTGCACTGGAGTATAAGTCGCATTTTTGGGGGAAATGTATTTGATAAAATGCAACACCAAGAACAGACATTTGAAAGGCAATTTAAAATAAATAAAGAATAGTGAACAACAGGCTGAATAAGTGTACGTTATATGAGGCATAAATAACCAACTGAGAACGTGCCTGGTATGTTAACGTAACGTATTATGGTAAGTGTCATTCAAATAACTATAACATATAGAACATGCTATACGTTTACCAAACAATCTGTCACTCCTAATCTACTAATCTAATACGCCTAGTCTCTTACGTGAATGAACTAAACAATATTATTTGATATTTTACGTCAATGTGTTAATAATTTCACACATAAGTCGCTCCTGAGTATAAGTCGCACCCCTGCCAAACTATGACAGTAACAGCGATTTATAATCCGAAAAATACGGTAGTTTCTCTTTAAATATCCTTCTTGAAAATGGCCTTGCAAATGTACGTGTTGTCTTGTCTAATCCTAAAAGATGCAGACGAGGCGTGTTGGCTGAATTCTTAAAGTTTACTCCACAGCGTGCTCATCAAAAACATCCCGCTGCCGGCATTTCTACTACGTTCAACAACCTAAACGGGGCTACTGCGCATGCTCTTCACTACTGTGGCATGCTGGGTAATGTAGTTATTATGTTACCTAGCTCATAACATCACTATATATGTCTGCCTTAGGCCAGCTAAAAGGCCTTACTGACAACAACCCGTGATCTGAATGGCTATCACAATTATCTATCAACTGTATGTGTCTGTTCATTGACAGTGCACGGCATTGTTGATTCTGAAGGCCCCGGGCAGATTTGGTACAGCATGGCAACATAAGCTTGCTGAATTCTGATTGGATACAAACTCTGACCTAAAAACAACAGCACTGGAAAGAGCATAAAATGACATGAAGAGAATATAAATACTTTTAGATATTTAGGGAAAGTAAATTAAAAATGACTTTTATCTTTAATTATGATCATGATTTCTGGTGATGTTAGGCCTGTTAAAAACCAAAACAATTTTCACATCTCACCCAGCCTCCAGGCATACTTGCCAACCCTCTCGAATTTTCCGGGAAACTCCCGAATTTCAGTGCCTCTCCCGAAAATCTCCGGGGACAGCCATTCTCCCGAATTTCTCCCGATTTCTAGCCGGACTACATGCGGACTTGAGTGAGGACAGCCTGTCATCACGTCCGCTTTTCCTCCATATAAACAGCGTGCCGGCCCAGTCACGTTATAACATCTACGGCTTTTGGAGAGTGCACAACTGCACACACAACGAGAAGAAAACGAAGCAGAAGAACGAAGAAGAGACAGTCATGGCGACGACGAGTAAGAAGAAGAAGTTCGCTTACAAGTTCCAAAATGATTGGAAACAAGAATTAGAAAGATAGTGACGGAGAATAGAACGAGGATGGACAATTCAACTCTAAACTCACTCCTTTCCCGCAAAGTAAATTTCACAGATGCTGCCCATACCTATGCTCCTTCAAAGGCTGTGCTACTGGCTGCAAAGCATTGCACTTTCAAATACAACAATGAGTAGAGGGGTGTTATGTGTGTATATGTGTAAATAAGTATTTATTATATATATATATATATATATATATATATATTTATATATATATATATATATATATATATATATATATATATATATATATATATATATATATATATATATATATATATATATATATATATACAGTACCGTTCAAAAGTTTGGGGTCACCCAAACACTTTTGTGGAATAGCCTTCATTTCTAAGAACAACAATAGACTGTCGAGTTTCAGATGAAAGTTCTCTTTTTCTGGCCATTTTGAGCGTTTAATTGACCCCACAAATGTGATGCTCCAGAAAGTCAAACTGCTCAAAGGAAGGTCAGTTTTGTAGCTTCTGTAACGAGCTAAACTGTTTTCAGATGTGTGATTGCACAAGGGTTTTCTAATCATCAATTAGCCTTCTGAGCCAATGAGCAAACACATTGTACCATTAGAACACTGGAGTGATAGTTGCTGGAAATGGGCCTCTATACACCTATGTAGATATTGCACCAAAAACCAGACATTTGCAGCTAGAATAGTCATTTACCACATTAGCAATGTATAGAGTGTATTTCTTTAAAGTTAAGACTAGTTTAAAGTTATCTTCATTGAAAAGTACAGTGCTTTTCTTTCAAAAATAAGGACATTTCAATTTGACCCCAAACTTTTGAACGGTAGTGTATATATATATATATATATATATATATATATATATATATATATATATATATATATATATATATATATATATATATATATATATATATATATATATAGCTAGAATTCACTGAAAGTCAAGTATTTATTTTATTTATATATATATATAAATATATAACTATATTTATATATATATATATATATATATATATATATATATATATATATATATATATATATATATATATATATATATATATATATATATATATATATATATATATATATATATATATATATATATATATATATATATATATATATATATATAAGAAATACTTAGGTATATCCCGAATTCGGCCGTGTCAAGGTTGGCAAGTATGCCCCCAGGGGCCTTACCCACATGTCTCACATCGATTAACAAAGTAAGACCAAATGGACAACTTTAGAGGCAGAAAAGTGAAGACAAAGAAAATAAAAGTAAGCGGATAAGAAGACGTAGGTTGGTTGAATAATCTGGTTTGAGAGTGAAAGACATTGTTTCAAGTGAATCCGTGCCTCAGGCAAACTGTTGAATAAATGACAAGCGACGTAGAGGCTGTATGCCACTCATCCGTCAACTGACACTTGCACTAAGACCTAGTAGGTAAACAACGATGGCGGTGCTTAGCAGTTGGCAGTTGCCTTAAGACTGAGGCGTCCCACCACCAATTTACAAACCCCGTTTCCATATGAGTTGGGAAATTGTGTTAGATGTAAATATAAACGGAATACAATGATTTGCAAATCCTTTTCAACCCATATTCAATTGAATGCACTACAAAGACAACATATTTGATGTTCAAACTCATGAATTATAATTAACTTAGAATTTCATGGCTGCAACACGTGCCAAAGTAGTTGGGAAAGGGCATGTTCACAGTGGTGAACAAGCCCTTTGGGAACTGAGGAGATACACTTTTTAAGCTTCTCTGGTGGAATTATTCCCCATTCTTGCTTGATGTACAGCTTAAGATGTTCAACAGTCCAGGGGTCTCCGTTGTGGTATTTTAGGCTTCATAATGCGCCACACATTTTCAATGGGAGACAGGTCTGGACTACAGGCAGGCCAGTCTAGTACCCGCACTCTTTTACTATGAAGCCACGTTGATGTAACACAAGGCTTGGCATTGTCTTGCTGAAAATAAGCAGGGGCGTCCATGGTAACGTTGCTTGGATGGCAACATATGTTGCTCCAAAACCTGTATGTACCTTTCAGCATTAATGGCGCCTTCACAGATGTGTAAGTTACCCATGTCTTGGGCACTAATACACCCCCATACCATCACAGATGCTGGCTTTTCAACTTTGCGCCTATAACAATCCGGATGGTTCTTTTCCTCTTTGTTCCGCAGGACACCACGTCGACAGTTTCCAAAAACAATTTGAAATGTGGACTCGTCAGACCACAAAACACTTTTCCACTTTGTATCAGTCCATCTTAGATGAGCTCAGGCCCAGCGAAGCCGACGGCGTTTCTGGGTGTTGTTGATAAACAGTTTTCGCCTTGCATAGGAGAGTTTTAACTTGCTCTTACAGATGTAGCGACCAGCTGTAGTTACTGACAGTGGGTTTCTGAAGTGTTCCTGAGCCCATGTGGTGATATCCTTTACACACTGATGTCGCTTGTTGATGCAGTACAGCCTGAGGGATCGAAGGTCACGGGCTTAGCTGCTTACGTGCAGTGATTTCTCCAGATTCTCTGAACCCTTTGATGATATTACGGACCGTAGATAGTGAAATCCCTAAATTCCTTGCAATAGCTGGTTGAGAAAGGTTTTTCTTAAACTGTTCAACAATTTGCTCACGCATTTGTTGACAAAGTGGTGACCCTCGCCCCATCCTTGTTTGTGAATGACTGAGCATTTCATGGAATCTACTTTCATACCCAATCATGGCACCCACCTGTTCCCAATTTGCCTGTTCACCTGTGGGATGTTCCAAATAAGTGTTTGATGAGCATTCCTCAACTTTATCAGTATTTATTGCCACCTTTCCCAACTTCTGTGTCACGTGTTGCTGGTATGAAATTCTAAAGTTAATGATTATTTGCAAAAAAAAAATGTTTATCAGTTTGAACATCAAATATGTTGTCTTTGTAGCATATTCAACTGAATATGGGTTGAAAATGATTCGCAAATCATTGTATTCCGTTTATATTTACTTCTAACACAATTTCCCAACTCATATGGAAACGGGGTTTGTAAAATGAATAGTTGGCAGATGGCCAGCAGTGCTGCATGGAGGAAAAAATGAATTAAGAAAGTGGCGCTGTACCTAAAAGATGACACAGCAGTGTGTCATATCTGATGGTATCCATGGGAGCAAAGAGAAGAAGAAAAAAAAACCATCACCTTCATGCTTTCATTTATGGACGATGTAATGAAAAGGATGACTGCAGCAGCCACTGTATTTGATGCACAAATGAGAGCAATCAAAAAGTACTACCCCCACATCAATAAACCACAGTGATCTCATCCATCTTTTCATAGCTGTGATGGATAGGCATGGACCAGTATAATTATAGATACATTATGAAAGGAATTCAATTCATCATGAATCTTTTCTGTTCAATTCATCGTAGGATCTCTATAGAGACGGGCTTATACAATTTATAAGGGCCAGTTACAGTTCTGGTAAGATGTTTATATATACTTATCATAGGAAATAATGCCATTTTTGGGGCTCCAAATTATTTATTTGAACTTTTCCCAGGGTGGAATGATTCTGCAATGTGCATTTTTAATACAATTTTAAATAAAGAATACCAATTTGATTTAGTCGAAAAAAGGGAACCAACAAGCAGTAGAAAATGGGTGGATGAACACACACATATATATATATATATATATATATATATATATATATATATATATATATATATATATATATATATATATATATATATATATATATATATATATATATATATATATATATATATATATATATATATATATATATATATATATATATATTAAGATTAAGATTAAAGATTAAAGTACCAATGATTGTCACACACCAGATGTGGTGAATATATATATATATATATATATATATATATATATATATATATATATATATATATATATATATATATATATATACACATATGTGTATGTATATATACTGTATATACTGTATATATACTGTATATATATATATATATATATATATATATATATATATATATATATATATATATATATATATACAAACCCCAAAACCAGTGAAGTTGGCACGTTGTGTAAATGGTAAATAAAAACAGAATACAATTATTTTCAAATCCTTTTCAACCTATATTCAATTGAATAGACTGCAAAGACAAGATATTTAACGTTCTGACAGGAAAACTTTATTTTTTGCAAATATTAGCTCATTTGGAATTTGATGCCTGCGTCATGTTTCAAAAAAGCCAGGCACAAGTGGCAAAAAAGACTGAGAAAGTTGAGGAATGCTCATCAAATACTTATTTGGAACGTCCCACGGGTGAACAGGCTAATTGGGAACAGGTGGGTGCCAAGATTGGGTATAAAAGCAGCTCCCATGAAATGCTCAGGGCGGGAGTGGAAGAAGTGTCAAAAGATGGACCTAACTGTTTCAATGACATTCAGACTTTACTTAAATCAACAACGGAGCAGCAACACCGGAAATGTGTCCCGTGAAAAACCGTCCGACCGGAACTCTAATAACTAAAGTTCCTTGGGTGAATAATGTAAACTCACAACACCGGTATGTTTTTGTCATGATCCGTGGTCTGGATCATGTTTTTGTTATGTTCTGTTTATTTTGGACTCCTATAGTTCCTGTTTGTGCACCTCCTGTGTTTGTTTCCATGGTTACTTATTGTTTTCACCTGCTTCTGGTGTTCGGGACGCTCACCTGTCTCTAATCAGAGCCATTATTTAAGCCTGCCTTTGCTAGTTAGTCGGCCTGGCGTCATTAGTTGTTTGCCTCATGCCTGGACTACGTAAGTCTTAGTTGTTTCATGCCACAGTTTCGTATTGGTTTCATGCCACAGTTTCGTGTTTGTTCCATGCCATAGTTAATGCTAGTTGTTTCATGCCACAGTTTCGTGTTTGTTTTATGCCATAGTTAATGCTAGTTGTTTCATGCCACAGTTTCATGTTTGTTTCATGCCACAGTTTCGTGTTTGTTCTATGCCATAGTTAATGCTAGTTGTTTCATGCCACAGTTTCGTGTTTGTTTCATGCCACAGTTTCGTGAGGTTCATGTCTATAGTTTCATGTCCTAAGTTTTTGCCTTAGCTTCCGCGTGTGATAGGCACGCTTCCCTTCGGGTTGTTTTCTGTTTTGTACCTCGTTGAGTTTTTCTTCAAATTAAATCATGTTCCTACCTGCAAGTCCTGTCCAGAGTCGTCCGTTTACCTTCCTGGGAGAACGACCCCGCAGTAAGCGAAAACCCCGTCGTGACAGATTTAGCGCTTTCATGGCGAGTTTATTGACATATATACGTCAATAACTTTACACTACTTTATATTAGAAATGGCAACAGCGGAGGATGAAAGGCACATATCAAAAAGACAAAGAAAAAGAAGAAGCTTATCCACTTTGGTGTCGGCGCGGATTGGCGCAATTTTTCAGGATTTATGCAGATCCCAAATTCAGGTCAGCAGGTACCAGAAGGTAAGAAAAGTGGCTTTTGCATAATAGTACGAAACAAAACGCCAGATAATATGTCTTACCTTATACACACACCATAATAATACTCGTATGTTTAATGCGCCAACAATTCTTCAAGCAGTGCGGCTTCATAGCTTACCAAAGTCGAACTAAAACACTTTGTTGGATTTTTGAGCGCCGTGTGTAATGTTCTATATTTTCAATGGAACATTTAAAATGTTAGTGTTGTTTACTTAAGACATATTGCCATCATAGTGCAGCCTACACTTATCTCTTATGTTTGACTGCCATCTACTGGTCACACTTATCATTACACCATGTACCAAATAAAATAGCTTCGAGGTGGGTAAGCTCAACCAAACGTATTTCTTACATTAGGCGCACCGGGTTATAAGGCGCACTGTCGAATTTTAAGAAGAAGAAAAAAAGATTTTAAGTGTGTCTTATAGTCCGGAAAATACGGTATGTTTATTTAATATTTAAAATGTATAAACATTTTAAAAAATAACATCCGTCTTTATGTCTTTCGTAATGATTGTAAACGATGGGCAAAATTCCAAAAAAAGTGCAGTTGCCCTTTAAAAGAAAAGTCCTCAAATATTCAACAAGGTTAACGTTTTGGGGCTGATGTTTTAAGACAGGACATTCCACACTGCAAAAAGGTAGTGTTCAAAAACAAGAAAGAAAAATACAAAAATTAGGGGTATTTTATTTGAACTAAGCAAATGTATCTGCCAATAGAACAAGAACATTTGGCTTGTCAAGACTTACCAAAACAAGTAAAATTAGCTAACCTCAATGAACCCAAAAATACCTTAAAATAAGTATATTCTCACTAATAACAAGTGCGCTTTTCTTGGTAGAAAAAAAAAATTAGACATTTTTGCTCAATATGTTGAAAAATATTCTTAAATGAAGTAAATGCTAGTGCCATTATCTTGACATAATGATATGCGCTCGGCATTACATTTCTTGAAAAAAGCAAACTTATACTAAAACTAATTTATTGTTCTTAATGGAAGGCAACAAGGCAACCGCTTGTTACTCTCGGGGTCTATAAGCCGCTCAGGCAAATCATATGGTCTAAAAATGCATTTTTCCATCAATAACATGACATCATCGCACCAAGTGCGTGCTCTTTCAGTCAATTAGTGCGCATATATACAGCCCGGGCCCCGGCCAAATGTTTTTTAATTGTAATTTTGTAGAATTTATCTGAATGTGCATGAACTATTTCTGTTCCAAATTGTTTGAAATATCACATGTGAAATGTTTAAATATTAACTGTAAGTTTACTGTACTGTGCCTGTCAGGTTTGTCACTGACCGTTCAGTTATGTTTTGGTTTTTTCTGTCTTTGTTTCCTGTCAGCGCTCTTATTTTGGTTATTTCCTGATTATCTCCCTGAGTGCTTTGTCCCCTCACCTGTGGCTGATTGGCACCTGGCCACACCTGGTGTCAATCAGCCAGCTGCTATTTGAACCTGCCTTCCTCTCCAGTCAGTGCTGGATTATTGTCACTACTACCTGTCATAAAACTGGTCGTTGTAGCTCTGTCTACTTTTGTTCACTCTGCTCATGTCATAGTTCCTTCGTGTCAAATGTTAAATTAAATCATGTTTTCCTGCACCAAGCCTGCCGCCATCTTTGCATCTTGGGGTTCATCACCTACACACTCTGACAGTGCCAACTGTACTACTATATGAGTATGTGTTTTCTATTGTTTCATTGAAAATAAAACAGCAAAGTCCATTTGACTGTCATCCGTTTTAGTTATGAGACACAAATGTGTCAAAATCATGATTTTTTTTTAATTTCATGCTTGAAATAAGAAATTATTACTTTGAAAAAGCAGTTTTATACTTGTGAGTGTTGATGACACAGCTTTGCAACAGTTGATATTCTAGTTTCAAGCATGTTTTACTCAATATAGGTCATTAAATCTCAGCAACAAGCTGTAATATCTTACTGAGATCATTTAGGAACAAAACCCTTAAAACAAGTAAAACACTCTAACATAAACTCTGCTTAGTGAGAAGAATTATCTTATCAGAAAATAAGCAAATATCAGCCTTATTTGAGATATTTAATCTTACTTAGATTTCAGTTTTTGCTTGCAGAAGTCTATTGTTATCCTGCTTGATATATTCCAAACCCACCTTCGTCATCATTGTCTTGGTTGAACAATATTTTTTTTCATTATGACCAAAAAGCAGATTTTTGTTTCATCAGACCTCTTAATTTATTCTCCAGAAGGTAGTTTGGGCAGCTTTCCAGTCAAGCTTGACTCCGTGAACTTCAGAGCTAAGAGTAGTCCCAGTCCATTGCGATACAAAACTGTCTTCACTCTGGACCGTGACACTGCAGTTCTAGCAGTTTGCAGTTCATGTGCAGCTTGTGCATTGTGTTGTTCCATTTTTTTCTTCTAATAGGTAGGCTCTAAAATACTCGTGTAGATATACAATTCTCCTTAATAGGTGCTCAGATTTTCCATTTGTTCTGAGTATTGGTCAATCCAGTTAGTGCTGTTAAACAAATCATCTTAGACTACAACACTAAAAGCTGCAGTCAATCAGGATCACTAACAAAAAAATCAATGTGACTTTGCTCCGTCGGAGCTACTTGGTGGCTTAGTCTTTGTGTGGAGTATGTATTTATTTATATGTGAGCATATGTTTTCTCTAGATCAGAGGTCTGTGGGCCGTATGCGGCCCGTTAAGACTTTTATACTAGATATGTCCGATAATGGCTATTTTGCCGATATCCGATATTCCGATATTGTCCATCTCTTAATTACCGATTCCGATATCAACCGATACCAATATATACAGTCGTGGAATGAACACATTATTATGCCTAATTTTGTTGTGATGCCCCGCTGGATGCATTAAACAATGTAACAAGGTTTTCCAAAATAAATCAACTCAAGTTATGGAAAAAAATGCCGACATGGCACTGCCATATTTATTATTGAAGTCACAAAGTGCATTATTTTTTCTGTGGTCCGGATCATGTATTGTTTAGTTATGTTCTGTTAGTTTTGGACTCCCTTAGTTCCTGTTTTGTGCACTTCGGGGGTTTGTTTTGGTTACCATGACTACTACTGTATTTTTCGGACTATAAGTCGCAGTTTTTTTTTCATAGTTTGGTCGGGGGCGCGACTTATACTCAGGAGCGACTTATGTGTGAAATTATTAACACATTACCGTAAAATAACAAATAATATTATTGAGCTCATTCACGTAAGAGACTAGACGTATAAGATTTCATGGGATTTAGCGATCAGGAGTGACAGATTGTTTGGTAAACGTATAGCATGTTCTATATGTTATAGTTATTTGAATGACTCTTACCATAATATGTTACATTAACATACCAGGCACGTTCTCAGTTGGTTATTTATGCCTCATATAACGTACACTTATTCAGCCTGTTGTTCACTATTCTTTATTTATTTTAAATTGCCTTTCAAATGTCTATTCTTGGTGTTGGGTTTTATCAAATAAATTTCCCCCAAAAATGCGACTTATACTCCAGTGCGACTTATATATGTTTTTTTCCTTCTATATTATGCATTTTCGGCCGGTGCGACGTATACTCCAGAGCGACTTATACTCCGAAAAATACGGTAATTGGTTTATTTATTCACGTTGCTCGCCACACTCGGTCTGGCTTCATTCTGTCACGTTTGGGTCGTATCTTTATTTGGGCGTCATTGCTCTTTTCATGCCACAGTTTCATGCTTGTGTCATGTGATTGCTTGTTTCATGCTGCTCGTTTTCATGTCTGATTTCAACTTTATGCTAAGTGTTTGCTTCATGCCTTACAAAGTAAGTTGTGTTTGTTCATGCCACAGTTAGTGAGTTTTTGTCCTGTCCATAGTCCATGCTAAGTGTTAGCTTTTGTTTCCTGCGCTAAGTTGTGCCTTCGCCTTGTGCACCTTTTTGTTTGTACCTATTTGAGAGTCAAGATTAAATCATAGTCCGTTTGCGTCCTGGGAGAACAAACCTCACAGTAAGCTGCGAAAACCGCCCGTCATGACAGCCTCAAAACAGCAGCTTGGAATTTGGGACATGCTCTCCCTGAGAGACCATGAGGAGGTTAAGGTGGGCAGGGTTAATCTGGAGAAATCACTGCACGTAACATTGAATGCCCGTGACCTTCGATCCCTCAGGCGGTACTGCATCAAAAAGCGACATCAGTGTGTAAAGGGTATCACCACATGGACTCAGGAACACTTCAGAAACCCACTGTCAGTAACTACAGTTGGTCGCTACATCTATAAGTGCAAGTTAAAACTCTACTATGCAAAGCGAAAGCCATTCATCAACAACACCCAGAAACGCCGCCGGCTTTGGTGGGCCCGAGCTCATCTAAGATGAACTGATGCAAAGTTGAAAAGTGTTCTGTGGTCTGACGAGTCCACATTCCAAATTGTGTTTGGAAACTGTGGACGTCGTGTCCTCCGGACCAAGGAGGAAAAGAACCATCCGGATTGTTCTGGGCGAAAAGTTGAAAAGCCAGCATCTGTGATGGTATGGGCGTGTATTAGTGCCCAAGACATGGGTAACTTACACATCTGTGAAGGCGCCATTAATGCTGAAAGGTACATACAGGTTTTGGAGCAACATATGTTGCCATCCAAGCAACGTTATCATGGACGCCCCTGCTTATTTCAGCAAGACAATGCCAAGCATCATGTTACAACAGCGTGGCTTCATAGTAAAAGAGTGCGGGTACTAGACTGGCCTGCCTGTAGTCCAGACCTGTCTCCCATTGAAAATGTGTGGCGCAATATGAAGCCTAAAATACCACAAGGGAGACCCCCGGACTGTTGAACAACTTAAGCTGTACATCAAGCAAGAATGGGAAAGAATTCCAACTGAAAAGCTTCAAAAATTGGTCTCCTCAGTTCCCAAACGTTTACTGAGTGTTGTTAAAAGGAAAGGCCATGTAACACAGTGGTAAAAATACCCGTGTGCCAACTTTTTTGCAACGTGTAGCTGCCATTAAATTCTAAGTAAATGATTGTTTGCCAAAAAAAATTAAGTTTCTCAGTTTGATCATTAAATATCTTGTCTTTGCAGTCTATTCAATTGAATATAAATTGAAAATGATTTGCAAATCCTTGTATTCTGTTTTTATTTATGAATTAGACAACGTGCTAACTTCACTGGTTTTGGGTTTTGTATATAATGTACACAGTATATAGTAGATGTATATAATATCACATCCCAAAATATTGCATGTTGGACTCTAAATTGCACACAGGTGTGAATGGTTATTGGTGGTTATTATGCACATTTATTTAAAAGAGCAGCTAGAACAAGAAAATTTGGCTTGTCAAGACTTTCCAAAACAAGTAAAATTAGCTAACCTCAATGAACCCAAAAATACCTTAAAATAAGTATATTCTTACTAATAACAAGTGCACTTTTCTTGGTAGAAAAAAAAGAGACCTTTTTGCTCAATATGTTGAAAATGATTCTTAAATTAAGTACATGCTAGTGCCATTATCTTGACATAATGATATGCGCTCGGCATTACATTTCTTGAAACCAGCAAACGTATACTAAAAACGAATGTATTGTTCTTAATGGAAAGGCAACAAGGCAACCGCTTGTTACTCTCAGGGTTTCCTAGCCACTCAGGCAAATCATATGGTCTAAAAATGCATTTTTCCATCGATAACATGACATCATCGCGGCAAGTGCGTGCTCTTTCAGTCAATTAGTGCGCATATATACAGCCAGGCCCCCGGCAAAAAAATGTTTAATTGTAATTTTGAGGAATTTATCTGAATGTGCATGAACTATTTCTGTTGAAAATTGTTCGAAATGTCAAATGTTAAATGTTTAAATATTAATATGTCAGTTTGCTGTACTGTGCCAGTACGTATTTGCTATTGTTTCATTGAAAATAAAACAGTCCATTTGGATGTCATCTGTTTTAATTATGAGACACAATTGTGTCAAAATCATGATTTTTTTTTTCATGCTTAAAATAAGAAATTATTACTTTAAAAAGGTAGTTTAAAAAAAAGAAAAAAAAGTAGTTTTATACTTGTGAGTGTTGATGACACAGCTTTGCGTCAGTTGATATTCTAGTTTCAAGCCTGTTTTACTCAATATAGGTCATAAAATCTCAGCAACAAGCTGTAATATCTTACTGAGATCATTTAGGACCAAAACACTTAAAACAAGTAAAACACTCTAACATAAAATCTGCTTAGTGAGAAGAATGATCTTATTAGACAGAAAATAAGCAAATATCACCCTTATTTGAGATATTGAATCTACTTAGATTTCAGTTTTTGCAGTGTGGCGTTGCATTTGAGCAATTTCAATTGGTGAAAATTGTGATGATTGGCCAAAATGCGAGGGAAAATTGCAAGGATTGGACAAAGTGCAAGAGAGCGCGTAATTTGCAGGATTCGGTTAAATTTGCGTGAATTGGCCCGTTCGCGACATCCTGAAAATCCTGGAGGGACTTCAAAGTGAGCAACACCTGAAATAAATGCATCCTGAAATAGGAAATGCGGATCAACAAATGTTGAATCAAAGGCTGGAGGCCCCTAGTCTACACAGTACTTGCCCTGTGATTGACTGGTAGTAAATCCAGGGTGTACCAAGGTGCTCGATGTCAGAGTTAGAGTTAGAGAGGCTCCAGCTAATCCATAACCCTAATGAGGACAAGCACAATAGAAAATAGATGGAGGTCCTTGTTAAGTCAAACAACATTCTGGAAATTTCAGCACCACTTACCTCAAGATTTAAGGTCCAAAGCCAATGTTCACCCTCACTCACTACCACGGTCCCTCACTCACTGCCAATAGCCCTCACTCACTACCACGAACCCTCACCTACTACATCCTCATAATGAAGCAAGAAGGGGTAGAACTTTGTCATCTTCCCTAGGAAGTTGGACATCACTTGCTACGTCACTGCATAGTAAGTGACTACGTACCACCCAGGGTTGTCCCGATACAAATATTTTAGTACCAGTAATGGTACCAAAATGTATATCGATAAGTCTTTCAGTAATTGCCAACACTTTTCAAAACAAAGGGGACCGCAGGAATTGTTTATAGGAAGTTTCGACCTATCTTCCAAAGGCGCAGTGGTGAGGTCACACACTGATATTGGTCCAGAAGGCCTGGGTCTCAGTCTCCGTTCTAATTCATCCCAAAGGTGTCAGGACTTTGTGCAGGCCAGTCAAGTTCATCCACACCAGACTCTGTCATCCATGTCTTTATGGACCTTGCTTTGTGCACTGGTGCACAGTCATGTTGAAAGAGGAAGGGGCCCGCTCCAAACTGTTCCCACAAGGTTGGGAGCATGGAATTGTCCAAAATGTTTTGGTATCCTGGAGCATTCAAAGTTCCTTTCACTGGAACTAAGGGGCCAAGCCCAACTCCTGAAAAACAATGCCACACCATAATTCCTACCACTTTGTGACTGAGTTGCTGTTGTTCCCAAACTCTTCTTTTTTCTTATAATAAAGCCGACAGTTGACTTTGGAACATTTAGGAGCGAGGAAATTTCACGACTGGATTTGTTGCACAGGTGGCATCCTATGACAGTTCCACGCTGGAAATAACTGAAAGCGGCCCATTTTTTCACAAATGTTTGTGGAAACAGTCTCCATGCCTAAGTGCTTGATTTTATACACTTGTGGCCGGGCCAAGTGATTAGGACACCTGATTCTGATCATTTGGATGGGGGGCCAAATACTTTTGGCAATATAGTGCATGTCCCTGGACACATGAAGACTTTGAATATGACCAATGTACGTTTGTATGATCCTGGAACGACTTGGTATCGGATTGATACCTACATTTGTGGTATCATCCAAAACGAATGTGAAGTATCCAAACAACAGAAGAATAAGTGATTATTACATTTTAACAGAAGTGTAGATAGAACATGTTAAAAGAGAAAGTAAGCAGATATTAAAAGTAAATGAAGAAGTAAATTAATATATAATTTTCTACCAGTTGTCCTTAATAATTTTGACAAAATAATAGAATGGAAAAATGACACAATATGTTACTGCAGACTAAATTGGGAGCCTTTGTTTGCTTACTTACTACTAAAAGACAAGTTGTCTTGTACGTTCACTATTTTATTTAAGGACAAAATTGCAATAAAACATAAGTTTAATGAACCTAAGAATTTTTGTTCAAATAAAGCCATTAATGCAATTTTTTGTGGTCCCCTTTATTTAGAAAAGTACATAAAAGTATCGAAATACATTTTGGTACAGGTACCGGTAACAAAATATTGGTATCGGGACAACACTAGTAACTAGTATATCATGCAAAAGCGCCGATTCCAACCATTGAAATACTTTGTACAGTTCAAGACTTACGGTGCATTTTAGAGACGGTATTGTACCGAATATGATTCATTAGTATCGCAGTACTATACTGTAGAAGTTGCTTCCTAGCAGTTCCACTATAGACACGGCACATGAGCCAAGCGTGCAGTTTTAACAAAGTTTTAATGTGCATAGATTTTTGTCCAAGTCTTTCTCCAGCAGAACGTGACTTTTCAGTCACGTCCGTATCCTCTCTCCCCTCCTGCTCTCGGCCGCCTCCTGTTAAAGACAACAGATGATTAGATTAACACGTACCACCTGGGAAATCTAATCACCTGTCAGCTGTGTCTCGCCGTCAGCACATGCCCAGCCCCCAGCCAATGGTGCTCGTCCTCAGTATCACAGACAGAGGCAGTGACCTTTGCTCCTGCAGGCGCGCTGGCCACACCTCCCTACCACATATACTAATACGGGTATACCATACAACCCTAGTCCAGACTGAGGCCAAGGGAAAAAAAAACCTCATAGCCATAGCACACACAAGCATGTGTGTAAGAGGGAAACATCATACATAGAAAGAACACAAAGTACATTAAAGACATCATACAGCTACAAAACTAAAAACGACGACAAAAAAACCCAAAAACATATACACTGTGGTGGCCTCTGCGGTGTTCCACGCCATCGTCTGCTGGGCTGGGGGGAGCAGGGCCAGAGACAGGAGCAGACCCAACAAAGCAACCAATAGAGCCGACTCCACCCTCAGCCGCCCACTAACTCTTGGCCAGTGTCCAGTCTTATACTGCAGTGGTCCCCAACCACTGGGCCGCGGCCCGGTACCGGTCCGTGGATCGATTGGTACCGAGCCGCACAAGAAATTTAAAAAATACAAAAATAGTTTTTTTTATTTACAATTAGTGCACCAACCCAAAAAACCTCCCTCCCCCATTTGTTTCTTTCTGTTATTAATATTTATGGTTCCTACATTATAGATCAATATAGATCAATACAGTCAGCAGGGATACAGTCCGTAAGCACACATGATTGTATTTTTTTATGACAAAAAAATATAAAAAATAAAAAATAAAATACCATACCCCCCCACCCCCTCCAAAAAAAAAAACAAGAAAAAAAAAAAAAAAATTAGGGGTATTTTATTTGAACTAAGCAAAATTATCTGCCAATAGAACAAGAAAATGTGGCTTGTCAAGAATTTCCAAAACAAGTAAAATTAGCTAACCTCAATGAACCCAAAAATACCTTAAAATAAGTATATTCTCACTAATAACTTTTCTTGGTAGAAAATAAAAATATCAGACCTTTTTGCTTAATATGTTTGAAAAATATTCTTAAATTAAGTAAATGCTAGTGCCATTATCTTGACATAATGATATGCGCTCAGCATTACATTTCTTGAAACCAGCAAACTTACACTACCGTTCAAAAGTTTGGGGTCACCCAAACAATTTTGTGGAATAGCCTTCATTTCTAAGAACAAGAATAGACTGTCGAGTTTCAGATGAAAGTTCTCTTTTTCTGGCCATTTTGAGCGTTTAATTGACCCCACAAATGTGATGCTCCAGAAACTCAATCTGCTCAAAGGAAGGTCAGCTTTGTAGCTTCTGTAACGAGCTAAACTGTTTTCAGATGTGTGAACATGATTGCACAAGGGTTTTCTAATCATCAATTAGCCTTCTGAGCCAATGAGCAAACACATTGTACCATTAGAACACTGGAGTGATAGTTGCTGGAAATGGGCCTCTATACACCTATGTAGATATTGCACCAAAAACCAGACATTTGCAGCTAGAATAGTCATTTACCACATTAGCAATGTATAGAGTGTATTTCTTTAAAGTTAAGACTAGTTTAAAGTTATCTTCATTGAAAAGTACAGTGCTTTTCCTTCAAAAATAAGGACATTTCAATGTGACCCCAAACTTTTGAACGGTATTGTATACTAAAAACTAATTTATTGTTCTTAATGGAAAGGCAACAAGGCAACCGCTTGTTACTCTCGGGGTCTCCTACCCGCTCAGGCAAATCATATTGTCTAAAAATGCGTTTTTCCATCGACAACATGACATCATCGCGTCAAGTGCGTGCTCTTTCAGTCAATTAGTGCGCATATATACAGCCCGGGCCTCGGCCAGAATTTTTTTAATTGTAATTTTGAAGAATTCATCTGAATGTGCATGAACTATTTCTGTTCAAAACTGTTAAAAATGTCACGTGTTAAATGTTTAAATATTAACTTTATTAACTAGTTTACTGTACTGTGTCAACTGTACTACTATATGAGTACGTATTTTCTATTGTTTCATTGAAAACAAAACAGCAAAGTCCATTTGGCTGTCATCTGTTTAATTATGAGACATGATTGTGTCAAAATCATGATTTTTTTTTGTTCATGCTTGAAATAAGAAATTATTACTTTAAAAAAGTAGTTTTATACTTGTGAGTGTTGATGACACAGCTTCGCAACACTTGATGTTCTAGTTTCAAGCATGTTTTACTCAATATAGGTCTTAAAATCTCAGCAACAAGCTGTAATATCTTACTGATATCATTTAGGACCAAAACCCTTAAAACAAGTAAAACACTCTAACATAAAATCTGCATAGTGAGAAGAATGATCTCATCAGACAGAAAATAAGCATATATCTCCCTTATTTGAGATATTTCATCTTACTTAGATTTCAGTTTTTGCCTGGAAAAAGAACCGTTCAAATACAGGGCCCTAAAACGAGGACATTTAGTGCCATGAGAGTTTTCAAACTCCTTTGCTTTAAGTGTCATGATGAGCCCCTCATGCTTGAAACCCCCTGTTTACATTCAGCATGTGAGCACTCTCACCCGCTTAAGGCAGCTAATGTGACACCATCACAGGGGACACTATTAAAGGCTGCCGTCACCTAATCTTAGGCACACAAAGAATAAGTCGAGGCACGACTTCAAGGGCTACATATTGATTGTGCTACTCTCCCGAATACACTAATGATCGTCTCGTGAAGGAATTGCTTCACATGAAGCAATAAGGATAATAAAATATGAAGGATAAGTGAGCAGTTTGGACGCAGCCAGCAGTTCTGTACAACACAGACAAAGTAAAGGACAAAGAAAGGTGACCGTTTCCACCAGTGACTGGAAATGAGCCGAGGGCCAAAAACATTGACAAGCACTTTAGTCCCGTTCCTTTTAAAAGGACGGTGATGAAGATCTAGGAGACATAATGAGTGCTTGTCAAAGGATTCGAATAAGGGCAAACAGATCGGAGGCAGTGAATAAAAAATGCACCAATTTGCTGTTCTTGTTCACTGCATCCATCCATCCATCTTCTTCCGCTTATCCGAGGTCGGTCGCGGGGGCAGCAGCCTAAGCAGGGAAACCCAGACATCCCTCTCCCCAGCCACTTCCTCCAGCTCTTCCCGGGGGATCCCGAGGCGTTCCCAGGCCAGCCGGGAGACATAGTCTTCCCAATGTGTCCTGGGTCTTCCCCGTGGCCTCCTACCGGTCGGACGTGCCCTAAACACCTCCCTAGGGAGGCGTTCGGGTGGCATCCTGACCAGATGCCCGAACCACCTCATCTGGCTCCTCTCGATGTGGAGGAGCAGCGGCTTTACTTTGAGCTCCCCCCGGATGACAGAGCTTCTCACCCTATCTCTAAGGGAGAGACCCGCCACCCGGCGGAGGAAACTCATTTCGGCCGCTTGTACCCGTGATCTTGTCCTTTTGGTCATAACCCAAAGCTCATGGGAACGTAGATCGACCGGTAAATTGAGAGCTTTGCCTTCCGGCTCAGCTCCTTCTTCACCACAACGGATCGATACAGCGTCCGCATTACTGAAGACGCCGCACCGATCCGCCTGTCGATCTCACGATCCACTCTCCCCTCACTCGTGAACAAGACTCCGAGGTACTTGAACTCCTCCACTTGGGGCAGGGTCTCCTCCGCAACCCGGAGATGGCACTCCACCCTTTTCCGGGCGAGAACCATGGACTCGGACTTGGAGGTGCTGATTCTCATCCCAGTCGCTTCACACTCGGCTGCGAACCGATCCAGTGAGAGCTGAAGATCCTGGCCAGATGAAGCCATCAGGACCACATCATCTGCAAAAAGCAGAGACCTAATCCTGCAGCCACCAAACCAGATCCCCTCAACGCCTTGACTGCGCCTAGAAATTCTGTCCATAAAAGTTATGAACAGAATCGGTGACAAAGGGCAGCCTTGGCGGAGTCCAACCCTCACTGGAAACGTGTCCGACTTACTGCCGGCAATGCGGACCAAACTCTGGCACTGATCATACAGGGAACGGACTGCCACAATTGCTCACTCTCGCTGATGTGTTGGATCCACTGTGGACTGGACTTTCACAATATTATGTCAGAACCACTCGACATCCATTGCTTTCGGTCTCCCCTAGGGGGGGTTGGGGGGTTACCCACATATGCGGTCCTCTCCAAGGTTTCTCATAGTCATTCACATCGACGTCCCACTGGGGTGAGTTTTTCCTTGCCCGTATGTGGGCTCTGTACCGAGGATGTTGTTGTGGCTTGTGCAGCCCTTTGAGACACTTGTGATTTAGGGCTATATAAATAAACATTGATTGATTGATTGATTCACTGCAGTCTCGTTTATTTTGCAATGTGTGTTTGTAGCTGATGATTTGTGTTACTCCTGAATGATATAGGCCTATTGCTTTCTTGTACTCAAGTCTATGTGTTACTTATTATAAGTTTATTCATAGTAATGATTTAACCCTTGTGTGGTGTTCGGGTCTGTGGGACCCGTTTTCATTTTCTATTAAAAGAACAATGATACAATTAATACATTTTTCAAACTGAGACTCACTGACTTTGGCTCATTTTCTGTGAAGAACATATATCAGAATACATATTTAATGACCACACACCATACACCCCCCCTACACATTTCTATTACATATAATATGTCCGGGTCCACTGGACCCGGGGCTAATAGAAGTGTGGAAATGTACACACACACACACACACACACACACACACACACACACACACACACACACACACACACACACACACACACAGCAGGCCTAGACAGGAGGAGGACAGAGTGTAGGCACACAGAACATCAGAGGGTCAAATGTGCGAGAAAATGAGAGCAGACAGTGTTGACATGCAATGTTGCAACTTTGTGTGGGAACCGCAGGTGCAGAAACACAAAAGAAGAATCCCTGTGGGATGCAGAAACTGGCAGAGAAATGTTCCGTTCAACGCTGCACTTTGTGGCTTTTAATGCCTCACAATCAAACACTTTTATGTTAAAATACTGAACAGATGTTTACCTTATACCAATAAACATCTGTTCAGTATTTTAACATAAACATGTTTGATTGTGAGGCATTAAAAGCCACAAAATGCAGCGGGTCCATCAGACCCACAAACGCTGGCTGAGTAACAACAATATGAACGTTGCACGGAAATTGTGTTTAAAAAAGCAATGGAAATTATGTTTCGAGTAAAGAACGACAGCCTTCAAGCTTGTATTCTTAGGTTATTTAAATTAAGAGGAGAAAACTATAATTCACGAGGGAGTTTGATTTTTGAAATAGGTAAAGTAAGAACAAATATAAAATACAAATGTATTTCAGTTTTAGGAGTAAATGGTGGAACAAGCTCATTTGTTAAGGTTTGAGAAAACCTTGAAAGGTGAAATAATAGAAAATTATAAAATATAGTAAGAATTACTTTCATCCCATTGATTTTCTGAACGTTGATGTTCCAGGTAATCTTATGTTCAGTGAAGGTATAGGATAGGCAAATATAAGCTTTGGCCCCAGCCTATTCCTTTTTCGGTCATTCTTTTTCTTTTATTTTTGTGTGTAAATGTGTATGATTGTTAAATATGTATAATCTGTACTGTTAAACTTTTACGCAAAAAGGTTGATGGTTGATTATATGACCGAAATAAACTTATTTCATTCATTCATTCATTCATTCATTCAAAATACTATACAGAAACACATTTACGCACTACTGGGCATTGTACAAAACAGGTAATTTTTATGGCGCATTTAAAAATCGATAAACCGGCATCAGCAATTAAAAAAGATATCTTATGTGGTACTGTCAAAATTAAAATGGCAAAAAAAACATATTAAACGTGAAAAAATTAAGAAATAAAATATTTGAACTCACAATTTGTAGCACCCATTCGAGCTTCCGGGGTTGGCCGATATTGTCTCACAAGATGTAGTTTCTCTTTAAATATCCTTCTTGAAAATGGCCTTGCAAATATACACTACCGTTCAAAAGTTTGGGGTCACCCAAACAATTTTGTGGAATAGCCTTCATTTCTAAGAACAAGAATAGACTGTCGAGTTTCAGATGAAAGTTCTCTTTTTCTGGCCATTTTGAGCGTTTAATTGACCCCACAAATGTGATGCTCCAGAAACTCAATGTGCTCAAAGGAAGGTCAGTTTTGTAGCTTCTGTAACGAGCTAAACTGTTTTCAGATGTGTGAACATGATTGCACAAGGGTTTTCTAATCATCGATTAGCCTTCTGAGCCAATGAGCAAACACATTGTACCATTAGAACACTGGAGTGATAGTTGCTGGAAATGGGCCTCTATACACCTATGTAGATATTGCACCAAAAACCAGACATTTACAGCTAGAATAGTCAGTTACCACATTAGCAATGTATAGAGTGTATTTCTTTAAAGTTAAGACTAGTTTAAAGTTATCTTCATTGAAAAGTACAGTGCTTTTCCTTCAAAAATAAGGACATTTCAATGTGACCCCAAACTTTTGCAGAGTGGGTTTCAAGAATAGACTAAGAGGAGAAGTATTGCGGAAAGAGATTATTCTAGATTGTACCTAATGTCATGACTGTTTTTATTGACTATTTTATTGATTATGGGACAAGCAGTAGAAAATGGTGGAGGGAACTTTTTTCGTCACTTATTGTTTGTCTTTGGTACACTAATGTATATATTTTAGGCCATTGGTTCTTTGTTTTATTTTTTTTTTTGCAAAAATATATATATATCTATTTTTATATTGCTCTTTTTATCTTTGTTATGAACAATATTATGTAAACTCGAAGTTATTATTATTTTTTTGGTTCTTTGTTGTTGCTATTTTTGTATTACAACATTTTATTATTTGATCATGTTGTACTGCATTTTAATCTTTTGTTTTGTGATTGTGTGATGTTTTTGCCTCGACCCCAGGAAGAATAGTCTCCACTGCGGTGTAGACTAATGGGGATCCTTAATAAACTAAACTAAACTAAACTTTTGAACGGTAGTGTGTGTGTTGTCTTGTCTAATCATAAAAGATGCAGACGAGGCGTGTTGGCTGACTTCTTAAAGTTTACTCCACAGCGTGCTCATCAAAAACATCCCGCTGCCGGCATTTCTACATTCAACAACATAAACGGGGCTACTGCGCATGCTCTTCACTACTGTGGCATGCTGGGTAATGGAGTTCTTATTTTACCTAGCTCATAACATCACAATATACAGGCGCATTTAAAAATCAATAAACCCGCATTAGCATTTCAAATATATCTTATGTGGTACTGTCACATCTAAAATGGCAAAAAACATATTAAACGTGAAAAAATTAAGAAATAAAATATTTGAACTCACAATTTGTAGCACCCATTGGACAAGCCAGTGGTACCCAACGTCGATTCGAGTGAAAATGGGGGCTATTTCCCCATTTCATCGCCGACATCGTCTCACAAGATGTAGTTTCTCTTTAAATATCCTTCTTGAAAATTGCCTTGCAAATATACAGTTGTGGTCAAAAGTTTACATACACTTGTAAAGAACATAATGTCATGGCTGTATTGAGTTTCCAATCATTTCTACAACTCTTATTTTTTTTTTGATAGAGTGATTGGAGCACATACTTGTTGGTCACAAAAAACATTCATGAAGTTTGGTTCTTTTATGAATTTATTATGGGTCTACTGAAAATTTGAGCAAATCTGCTGGGTCAAAAGTATACATACAGCAATGTTAATATTTGCTTACATGTCCCTTGGCAAGTTTCACTGCAATAAGGCGCTTTTGGTAGCCATCCACAAGCTTCTGCTTGAATTTTTGACCACTCTTCTTGACAAAATTGGTGCAGTTCAGCTAAATGTATTGGTTTTCTGACATGGACTTGTTTCTTCAGCATTGTCCACACGTTTAAGTCAGGACTTTGGGAAGGCCATTCCAAAACCTTAATTCTAGCCGGATTTAGCCATTCCTTTACCACTTTTGATGTGTGTTTGGGGTCATTGTCCTGTTGGAACACCCAACTGCGCCCAAGACCCAAACTCCGAGCTGATGATTTTAGGTTGTCCTGAAGAATTTGGAGGTAATCTTTGTTTTTCATTGTCACATTTACTCTCTGTAAAGCACCAGTTCCATTGGAAAACAGGCCCAGAGCATGATACTACCACCACCATGCTTGACGGTAGGCCTGGTGTTCCTGGGATTAAAGGCCACACGTTTTCTCCTCCAAACATATCGCTGGGTATTGGGGCCAAACAGCTCAATTTTTGTTTCATCTGACATCACATGGACAAAGATAAGACCTTCTGTGGTCAGATGAAAGATGAATACTTTTAGATATTTAGGGAAAGTAAATTAAAACTTAATTTTATTTGTAATTATGATCAACAGTTCTGGTTATGTTAGGCCAGCAGAGAACTCTTGACGGCACACCACTGATGATTTATTATGCAACCATTGATAGCACTTGCACCTACAGCATAAAAAAGGGGAGCTTCCACAAAATATGTTTCATAACCTTTTGAGCTAAATTGCTTATAATTTGCAACGTTAATTTCGTAACGTCTTTGCCACTAAAACAAGTGGCTTCTAAAGGTCACATTCATCCATCCCATTAATTTGGCACCCGCAATTGCTGGCATGCAGAGCGCTGGTCAAGGAAACAGCTAATAAAAAATGTTGGCGAATTTCTATTGATGTTTGTGTAATTTCTGGCACATTCAATGTTTAATATTCTGTATATAAGTGCCGCTGGACGTGTTAGAAAGAACAACATACAACACAACATAAATAGTAAATGGACTCACCGCCATAAAATAATGAACGTTTTATATTATATCTTCCTAAGAACCAGCGTCCTCTGCAGTGGACATTTGTTTTTGGTTTATTGCTTTAGACAGAGGCGCATATTTATGAAAAATAACCCTGATATGCAAAATGCAAATGTACAAAGCAGATGACACTGACTCTAGGGCAGGGGTGTCAAACTCATTTAGGCTCAGGGGCCCCATGGAGGAAAATGTATTCCCACCGTTGGCCGGACGGGTAAAATCATGGCATAATAACTTAAAAATACAACTACCACAACTTCAAATTGTTTTCTTTGTTTTACTATGGGCCAAAATAGAACAAGCACATTATGAAAATGTACATATCATAAATAATTCTCTTGACAAAACAATTATTTGAAAATTCTGAGGAAAAAATTGGTGCATTTTCAAAAACACCGCAAAGAACGCAATTAAACTTGAAGTCACAGCCCATCTGGGTTTGAACAAAAAAACAAAATAAAGCATAAATAAAAACTATCCTATGTATCAACTACCTTATTTGTCCTTTCCACATTATAATCCTGTGCTAACTCAACAAACCATACAAACTGAGGTAGAAACTATTCAAAAGGGTTGAGTTACTTCCTGTTTCGTAGGCATCGCTGTGTATTGATAGAAAAATAAAAGCTGTGCAATGTGTGAACAATTTCAACAAACCAAACATTTTAAGATTGACAGTATTGCAGTAAATAACACACTGTTCACTTTCTTTGAATTTGCACAGAACCATATCAAGGTGCAGCATTTTAAGTGGGGTTACCAGTTGTTTATTTTACTCCTGTTTGTTTTGCATTGGGTTGAGGGAGGCGTTGTTGGCTCGCCTAACATAATTGCTAGAGATGTCAGATAATGGCTTTTTTGCCGATATCCAATATTCCGATATTGTCCAACTCTTAATTGCCGATTCCGATTACAACCGATACCATACCTGCCAACCCTCCCGTTTTTAGCGGGAGAATCCCGATATTCAGCGCCTCTCCCGACAACCTCCCGGCAGAGATTTTCTCCCGACAAACTCCCGGTATTCAGCCGGAGCTGGAGGCCACGCCCCCTCCAGCTCAATGCGGACCTGAGACTGAGTGGGGACAGCCTGTTCTCACGTCCGCTTTCCCACAAAATAAACAGCTTGCCTGCCCAAAGACGTCATAACATCTAGGGCTTTTATAGAGTGCACAACTGCGCACACAACAAGGAGACGAAGCAGAAGAACGAGGAAATTACAGACATGGCGGCAGAAATGATATACTCATCATGAACGGAGAAGTTAAACAGGACAATACTGCCATCTAATGGATAGCCACTGGAACACTGAAATTCAAGTATTTTTTTTTTTTCTATGTAAATAAAATTTAAAAAAAAAAAATATATATATATATATATATATATATATATATATAGCTAGAATTCACTGAAAGTCAAGTATTTCATACATATATATATATATATATATATATATATATATATATATATATATACAGTTATACTTGCCAACCCTCCCGATTTTCCTGGGGGGTGGGGGTGGGATGGGGGGGGGGGGGCGGCGGGGGCGTGGTTATTTACAGCTAGAATTCACCAACTCGAGTATTCGAGTATTTCATATATATTTCATGTATATATATATATATATATATATATATATACAAGTATAACTGGGCGACGCAACTGCTCTGTACTTCTCCCTACGTCCGTGTACCACTCCATACAGCGGCGTTTTAAAAAGTCATACATTTTACTTTTTGAAACCGATACCGATCATTTCCGATATTACGTGTGTACAATTTAAAGCATTTATCGGCCGATAATATCGGCAGTCCGATATAATCGGACATCTCTACTTGCAATTGATGTATTCCACTTACGATTGGCAAAATCAAAGGAATTAGTTTCGAATATGAAAATCCTTTGTCGAAGATAGTCCAAATAGTTACTGCCACTTAGGACGGATTTACTCAATGTACTAAAACACGTGCACACTTTATAGCACACGCAAAGCTGGTCTACTAAACCAGGTAAAGTGTATTGCGTCTGTGAACTGAGCGGAATAAGTCTATCCTCATTAATATGCAAATATATGCTGACCATGAAAACACCCAGAATTTTGGGAAGAGAAGATGCAAATATATTATACCGCATGCGCAATGTGATTTATCAACGCTCATCGCCGTTTTGCGAGGAATATTTTGCATTTTATTTAGTGCGTCTGAAAAACAAGTGCACACTGACACGCACACGGCTGAGATCAGGAACGGTGCTCGCGCTGCGAGGATGACAGAGAATATCCTCCATCGTGTGCGTGTCAGGAAAAAAAATGGACTGTCAGAAAAAAATATATTACAGATATTGTCTTTTCAGCAATTTCCTTTTAAAATGTATAACTGCTGGATTAATGTGTTTTAGTGTCTGTTTGATTTTTTCATTTTGAAAGTTTTTGTTTTTATTTAAGAAATAATATATTATAATACAAACCCCAAAACCAGTGAAGTTGGCGTGTTGTGTAAATCGTAAAAATTTTTAAAAAAATACAATAATTTGCTAATCCTTTTCAACCTATATTCAATTGAATAGACTGCAAAGACAATATACTTAACGTCCGAACGGGAAAACTTTTGCAAATATTAGGTCATTTGGAATTTGATGCCTGAAACATGTTTAAAAAAAGCTGGCACAAGTGGCAAAAAAGACTGAGAAAGTTCAGGAATGCTCTTCAAACACTTATTTGGAAAATCCCACAGGTGAACAGGCTAATTGGGAACAGGTGGGTGCCATGATTGGGTATAAAAGCAGCCTCCATGAAATGCTCAGTCATTCACAAACAAGGATGGGGCGTGGGTCACCACTTTGTCAACAAATGCGTGAGCAAAGTGTCCAAAAGTTTAAGAACAACATTTCTCAACCAGCTATTGCAAGGAATTTAGGGATTTCACCATCTACGGTCCGTAATATCATCAAATGGTTCAAAGAATCTGGAGAAATCACTGCACGTAAGCGATGATATTACGGACCTTTGATCCTTCAGGCAGTACTGAATCAAAAAGCGACATCAGTGTGTAAAGGATATCACCACATGGGCTCAGGAACATTATTTCTCAGTTTGAACATTAAATATATAGTATTTGCAGTCTATTCAATTGAATATAAGTTGAAAAATATTTGCAAATCATTGTATTATGTTTTTATTTACGATTTACACAACGTGCCAACTTCACTGGTTTTGGGTTTTGTACATCTCCTGTATGAAAATAAGTATTTTATCATGCATGTTCTTTGTTTGAATCATTTCAGACACACAAATATGCTGCAGGAATGTGATTAACAGCCTTGAGCACAGAATAGTGTGTTAGAATTATTTCTGTTGTCTAGACTGTGATTCAGAAAAGTGTTACAGATTTAGATTATAGATGTGTGCTGTTGGTTCAAAACATTGCACGCAGGTATGACCATAGCTTTTATCATTTATACTGCATGCCGCGTTACTTAGGGCAGTGTGTTCCATGGGAGATTATCTAATTTCACCTATTTGGGTTAAAAATATTTTTTGCAAACCAGTAATTATAGTCTGCAAATGATGTGTTGTTGTTGAGTGTCTGTGCTGTCTAGAGCTCGGCAGAGTAACCGTTTAATACTCTTCCATATCAGTAAATGGCAGCCGGTGGCTAATTGCTTTGTAGATGTCGGAAACAGCGGGAGGCAGTGTGCAGGTAAAAAGGTGTCTAATGCTTAAACCAAAAATAAACAAAAGGTGAGTGTCCTTAAAAAAAGGCATTAAAAGTTAGGGAAGGCTATGCAGAACGAAACAGAAACTGAACTGGCTACACAGTAAACATAAACAGATTGCTGGACGACAGCAAAGACTTACTGTGGAGCAGCGACGGCGTCCACAATGTACATCCAAACATGACATGGCAATCAACAATGTCCTCACAAAGAAGGATAAAAACAACTGAAATATTCTTGATTGCTAAAACAAAGTAATGATTTCTGCTGGTGGTGTGCCTCTGGATTTTTTCAACGCAAAAAATGTGCCTTGGCTCAAAAAAGGTTGAAAAACACTGACTTAGAGGACATCCATCCATCCATTTTCTACCGCTTGTCCCTTTTGGGGTTGTTCGGGGTGCTGGAGCTTATCTCAGCTGCATTTGGGCGGAAGGCGGGGTGCACCCTGGGCAAGTCGCCAGCTAGGGGACAATTAAAACAAATTTAATTGAAGCATTTTGTTGTCCTCTCAGACTTTTGTTAAATGGCGTTTGTTTTTTGGACACAGTATACTACCATTTCTCCTATTTGAAAAACACTTCTTGAAGTTTGCATGTTTTGTGCGTTTTGAGCGCAGGAAGTGGGTTTCATTGTAAATGAACTGCACGACTGCTTCTAAAATGCTCATAAAAAGTGGTACATATCTCCCGCATGTTTAAAAACTAGCAAAACACCACAGGTAGGACCATAATAAAAATGAATGTGCAGTAAATAATAGTGTAAAAGCCCAGTTAGTACACGCAAAATAATCATTTAAATAAAGTGCTCTGCACTACATTTCGTATTTGTGGACGCAGTCTTAGTAGATCGCACACAACAACAACGCCCATACACACAATTTTATTGTTCGTTAATGCTGTTTAAGCACGTCCTAATTGTATCTTTGTAAATCAGGGCCTTAGTATCTGAATTTGTAACATGTTCTATCATCTTGTTCTCATGGACCAGCCCCCTTCCCGCTACCCGGTGATCAAAACCTGGGTCCGTAGATTAACAGACGAAAGCGCTTGGCAATTTTCCAAAAGGCAGAGCTGTCAGATCGTTGTCCAGCATGGCGTTACTACACAGCAACACTCTCTGGCATCCATCACACAAACCCCTCAAAGCTTCACTCCCAAACCGGGGTCATGTAATCAATGTAGCCCGTCTGGAAAAAGAAAGAGAAAAATGAACCAGGGTTCATAGATCGACAGACCAGACTGCTAGCACAAGTATGGTGGGTGAACAGAAATTTTGCAAGTGTGATAAACCAATCATCTTTCTTCTGAACTAGCCCACCTGTAAAAAAATCCACTTCCCTCCTTTTTGGGCTACATTCAGGGTTAGGGGAATATTTTTTACCTAGGTAATGTCAGTGGAAATCTGACGACCGGGTCGCATGATGATGCGGGGTTTGTTCTCCCAGAATGCAGACGGACTCCGGACACAGCGTGCAGGTAGGAAATTATTTATTTTAGAAATAAATCAGACGGGAACAAACAAAAATGTGCTCATAGCACGGAAGGCAAAAACTAAGGGGGGCCAGCGAGGGAGCTAGCAAACAAAATAACCTAGCGTGGAAGCTAGCATACAAAGCAGGAATCAATACTGTCGTCAGCTGTTGCATAAGGCAAATTAGGAAGCCAGACTGACTGACCGGAAAAGGCTGGAATAAATGGTGCTCTGATTAGTGCTCGAGAAACAGGTGAGCGTCCCGAACACCAATCAGAGACAAGTGGAAACAATAAGCACCAATGGAAACAGAAAAAAAACCCAGGGGTGCACAAAAACAGGAACTGATGGAGTCCAAAAACCAAACAGAACATGATCCGGGCAACGGATCATAACAGGAAACGCATTAGGGTTGTTTTAAATATTCCAGGCAATTGGTGGAAAACTGTACAAAAGTTTACAACTTCTCTGTCACGGGCCAGGCGGACCCCAGTGCGCATTCATCTGGGCACACCTCCAAGAGCGCGCCACTCCGGCTGCAGCAGGCGGCTGCATTCAATCAGCTCAATCAGCAATCTACCCACCTGTCGCTGATGAGCTTCCCTGCCTTCTTAAGCCAGTGCAAACCTACGTTCCGGGCCAGAACGTAATAACCTGTTCCCGTACAGTAAGCGACTCGTATCTAGCTCAATGCTCTCCCTCTCAAAAGTCCGTGTCCAGGAGGGAGGTCGAGATCCAATATAGTCAGGGAAGCAGAGGTGTGGGGAGGCGGGGCCGGTGGACCGACGGCGCCCGCTCCGGGATGGCGGCGGGGAGGCGTGGGCGGCGAGCAAGCGGCGGGGCTGTGCGCGCAGAGAGCGACGCCGCAATTGTGACCAGGTGCGGGGATCGCGCACCTGGTCACGATCAGCTGGTCCCCTCGCGGCGGTTGAAAGGCGCGGCCGAGAGCGACGAGGGGGGAAGGAGACGGAGAAAAGGCAGCTGCTAAAAGACCACGCCAAAGGGGACGTGCTGCTGAAAAGTAGACGGCAACCGAAGGTGACGTGCTGCTGAAAAGCAGACGGCGGACGGAGGGGAACCAACCGGGTGCTCACGTAAGAAGCAGCTGCTGGAAAGCAGCCAAAGACTCTGTTGTTGTAAAAATAAAGAAGTCTAACCCGTCTCACGAAAATGTCTTCCCTGGAATGGTCCTGAGAACCCGCACGGCAGTTAGGACTGCCACAAGAGGGAACACAGGGAGACGAGACACACTGCTTGTGACGCGGGAACGGAGGTCTGCTGTTGGAAGGCGACAAGGAGGACACGAGACAAGTGAAACACGGTGGGGGGGGGGGGGGGAAACACAGAGGGAGTATGCATAGAGCTTTATTACGGGTCCTTAATGTACAAAACAGGAAACTACGTTCTGGCACAGGATTACTGGTTTGCACTGGTTTAAGAAGGCAGGTCTTCTCATTAGCGACAGGTGCGTTGATTGCTGAAAATTGACTGCAGCCGCTTGCTGCAGCCGCTTGCTGCAGCCGCTTGCTGCAGCCGGCGTGGCGCGCTCTAGGAGCACTGGTGTGTGCCCGAGCCGTGACACGTGGCATGATAACTTAAAGGCCTACTGAAACCCACTACTACCGACCACGCACTCTGATAGTTTATATATCAATGATGAAATCTTAACATTGCAACACATGCCAATACGGCCGGGTTAACTTATAAAGTGCAATTTTGAATTACCCGCGAAACTTCCGGTTGAAAACGTCTCGGTATGATGACGTTCGCGCGTGACGCCACGGAGTGAACGGAAGTATTCGGACCCCATTGGATCCAATGCAAAAAGCTCTGTTTTCACCACATAATTCCACAGTATTCTGGACATCTGTGTTGGTGAATCTTTTGCAATTTGTTTAATGAACAATGAAGACTGCAAAGAAGAAAGCTGTAGGTGGGATCGGTGTATTAGCGGTGGGCTACAGCAACACAACCAGGAGGACTTTGAGATGGATAGCAGACGCGCTAGCCGCCGACCTCACCTTGACTTCCTCCGTCTCCGGGCCGCCGACCACATCTATGATCGGGTGAAGTCCTTCGTCGCTCCGTCAATCGCTGGAACGCAGGTGAGCACGGGTGTTGATGGGCAGATGAGGGCTGGCTGGCGTAGGTAGGAAAGCTAATGTTTTTAGCATAGCTCTGTGAGGTCCCGTAGCTAAGTTAGCTTCAATGGCGTCGTTAGCAACTGCATTTTTAAGCTTCGACAGGCTGGAAAGCATTAACCGTGTAGTTACAGGTCCACGGTTTAATAGTATTGTTGATTTTCTGTCTATCCTTCCAGTCAGGGGTTTATTTCTTTTGTTTCTATCTGCATTTAAGCTCAATGCTATCACGTTAGCTCCGTAGCTAAAGAGTTTCGCCGATGTATTGTCGTGGAGATAAAAGTCACTGTGAATGTCCATTTCGCGTTCTCTACTATCATTTTCAAGAGGATGTAGTATCCGAGGTGGTTTAAAATACAAAGCCGTGATCCACAATAGAAAAAGGAGAAAGTGTGGAATCCAATGAACCCTTGTACCTAAGTCACGGTCAGAGCGAAAAAAGATACGTCCTGCATTGCACTCTAGTCCTTCACTCTCACGTTCCTCATCCATGAATCTTTCATCCTCGCTCAAATTAATGGGGTTATTGTCGCTTTCTCGGTCCGAATCGCTCTCACTGCAATGTAAACAATGGGGAAATGTGAGGAGCCCTTCAACCTGCGACGTCACGCTACTTCCGGTACAGGCAAGACTTTTTTTCATCAGCGATCAAAAGTTGCGAACTTTATCGTCGATGTTCTCTACTAAATCCTTTCAGCAAAAATATGGCAATATCGTAAAATGATCAAGTATGACTCATAGAACGGATCTGCTATCCCCGTTTAAATAAATAAAAAAAATTTCAGTAGGCCTTTAAAAATAAAACTGCAGCAACTTCAGATTGTTTTCTTTGTATTAGTACGGCCCAAAATAGAACAAGCACAATGTACATATCACAAATAATTCCAGTTAATTGAACATTCTGAGGAGAAAATCGGCGCATTTTCAAAAACACAGTGAAGAACGCAATTAAACTTGAAGTCACAGCCCATCTAGGATTGAACAAAAAAACTAAATAAAGCATACATAAAAATGATTCTATGTATCAACTACCTCATTTGTCATTTCCACATATTAATCCTGCGCAAACTCAACAAACCACACAAACCGAGGTAGAAACTATTCAAGAGGGTCGAGTTACTCCCTGCTTTGTAGGCATCGCTGTGTATTGATAGAAAAATAAAAGCCTTGCAACGTGTGAACAAATTCAACGAACCAGCAATGTGATTTTATCTTCCCGAAACAGGTGTCGAGTAGAGCTGACGGCAGCAACACTAAACCCTCACATGGGATGGACTTGACCAAGACAAATGGAAGAACTTATTTCTCCCGTTTTGTCAAGCGTCTTATCTGTCACAATCAATGTGGCTTACTTCTACCCGTGAAAAAGCCTGAGCAGGGATAGGCCTGGGGTAATCTTTCCAACTTTACCATACAGCTATCAAAACTGTGCATTAATAATTGTTCCATACTGTTGGTAAAAGACCGTCAAATAGTCCAAAAGATGTACAACTTGAGTTCCAAATTTTCTGAAAAAAATATGATCAAATAATTACCTTAACAAGTGTGTGTTTGAACTTGTTGGTGTTATTTCTAAATTACACCACAAAGGGTAGCAGTCACGGCAAATAAAAATAGTATAATACAACCAAAGTCCCGTGCACTGAATCTGTAGTAAGTTCACCCTATTTTCCGGACTATAAGGCGTACTTAAAATCATTTTTTGCGCCTTATAACCCTGTGCGCCGAATGTAAGGAATAATTCTGGTTTTGCTTACCGACCTCAAAGCTATTTTATTTGTAATGATAAGTCAATCAATCAATCAATCAATCACTGTTTAATTATATAGCCCTAAATCACAAGTGTCACAAAGGGCTGCACAAGTCACAACGACATCCTCGGTTCAGATCCCACATAAGGGCAAGGAAAAACTCACAACCCAGTGGGATGTCAACGAGAATGACTATGAGAAACCTTGGAGAGGGGAGACCGGATGCAATGGACGTCGAGTGGGTCTAGGAGACCATCCCGAGCGGAGACGGGTCAGCAGCGCAGAGATGTCCCCAACCGATGCACAGGCGAGCGGTCCACCCCGGGTCCCGACTCTGGACAGCCAGCACTTCATCCATGGCCACTGTACAGTGCCCCCCCTTCCACAAGGGAGAGGGGGGCAGAGCAGAAAAGAAAAAAAACGGCAGATCAACTGGTCTAAAAAGGGGGTCTATTTAAAGGCTAGAGTATACAAATGAGTTTTAAGATGGGAAGTGTGACCAGTAGATGGCAGTCACGCACAGGAGATGCGTGTAGACTGCACTATTATGGCAATATGACTCAAGTAAACAACACCAACATGTTATATGTTCCATTGAAAATATACAACATAACACACGGCGCTCAAAAATCTATCAAAATGTTTTAGTACGACTTTGGTAAGCTATGAAGCCGCACCGCTTGATGGATTGTACTGTGCTTCAACATACGAGTATTATTATGGTGTGTGTATAAGGTAAGACATATTATCTGGCGTTTTGTTTTGCAATATTAGGCAAAAGCCACTTTTCTTACTTTCTGGTACCTGCTGATTTGTATTTGGGATCTACGTAAGTCCTGAAAAATTGCGAAAATCCGCCTTTCTAGTCCGTAGTCGATAAGCTTCTTCTTTTTCTCTATCTTCTTGTTATGGAACATTCATTCTACGCTGTTGCCATTTCTAATATAACGTAGTGTAAAGTTCTTATATCTGCCATGAAAGCACTAAAACATACCGGTGTAGTGAGTTAACATTATTCACCCAAGGAACTTTAGTTATTAGAGAGTTCCGGTCGGACGGTTTTTCACGGGACACATTCCCCGGCGGATGAGGAGATGCTGCCCCTTTATTGCTTTAAGTAAAGTCTGAATGTCTTTAAAAAAGTTAGCGCCATCTTTTGACACTTCTTCCACTCCCGTCCTTGCACGCTACACCGCTACGACAAAGATGACGGGGAGAAGACGCACAAAACGGCGCATCCTGAAGCGACTGTCAGAAAGCGGCTTGAAGATGATCTGTAAAACATCATCTGTGCAACATTTTGACCAACGAACCACCATTACATGTTATGTAGACCACAAGGAAATGTTTTACATTCAGAAAACAATTATAATAATATGACTATTTTAATGCGTCCTATAATCCGGTGCGCCTTATATATGAAAAAAGATCGGAAATAGACCATTCATCAGCAGTGCGCCTTATAATCCGGTGCGCCCTATGGTCTGGAAAATATGGTAGTGTATGCTTCGTATTCCCAGCTGCTTCCTGCTCCGTCAGTCACTAACAGGAAGGAATATACCGCCGTAGTCCCACTGTCAGTGCTTGTCTTGAAAGGCAATGGTAATGGGTAGGAATCCAGTCGGGGATGAGTTAGGAAGGTTTGTAAATTTATGTTTTAACAATGTTTACATTTTTAATTTAACACAATTTTGCCTGCTCGGTGGCCTTGTGGTTAGAGTGTCCGCCCAGAGATCGGTCGGTCGTAAGTTTAAACCCCAGCTCAGTCATACCAAAGACTATAAAAATGGGACCCATTACCTCCCTGCTTGGCACTCAGCATCAAGGGTTGGAATTGGGGGTTAAATCACCAAAGTGATTCCCGAGCGCGGCCACCGCTGCTGCTCCCTTCTCCCCTCACCTCCCAGGGGGTGGAACAAGGGGATGGGTCAAATAATTTCACCACACTTAGTGTGTGTGTGATTATCAGTGGTACTTTAAGTTAAACTTTTATTTTGCACTAAAATAAGGAATTGTTGAACAATTTCCCAAAAATTATAACAATTTGCTTTAGTAAAAATATGCATAACAATAAATTCAAGTTTGATTAAAAAAAAATCACTGTCACTCTTTCATGAGAAATTGTTACAAATATCATTACAGAAAGTGTGAAAAAAATGTTTTAATGGCGCAGTTCTCAAAATAAAATTTGACTTTCCAATATAGCCTTCTTCTGCATCAAGAAGTCGCCTTCCAAATTCTCCAGCACTCCGCCCAAGATAATTACAACCTCGCCATACAATTACCAAGGACTGTGATTTGTCGCCTTCTTCGCAATATAAATATGCCTCGTTTAGAGCGCGCATAGCTCACCTTCGAAGACGCCTACTTCTTCGATTTCCACAACAGTAATAAAAGGGACTGTTGTTAAATATTGATTAGATCCAGCTCCAATAGCACTCGCCGTCTTTCCTCAGCACACCACAACAGGGGCAGCAAGAGACACTAATAAACCAAATAATACCTAATAGAAGTGTGCATCTCTCCGCTATGAGATGATTCTATACCAGGGGTGGGCAATTAATGTTTACCGGGGGCCGCATGAGCAACCTGAGCACTGCTGGAGGGCCACATCGACAATATTTCAATTAAATTTTGCTCAATATTATTTTTGATATATACCGTAAGATAAATAATAATAATAATAATAATAGTAATACTTCAACATAGTGTATGTAACAGCATTCCATGACTAATATAAATAAATTAACATTAATAATAAATGACAGTAAAATAAGCACACGTATGACTGAGGAGTCATAGTGTAACTTTGTGTGGTGTTTGAGTTGTCCCACTTTTTGTGTGGCCATAAACGCACCAGTGGTTTAGTGCTATGCGTGTTGGTGACGGATGACAAGTTGGTTTTGGCCTGGTTTGTACGGCAGAAAATGACTAGTTTTTCGAGATAGAAGTGTGAAAACTCATGTTGTTGGTGTGGTTATGTCCGAATATAAACAGTTTTGCTCAATAAAGTCATCGATATAATTCCTGTCCTCGAAGCATCTCGATAGACGTTACAATAATTGAACGGTGTTCAATTGAAGGGCCGCTTGTTGTCACTGTCACTCAAAGTTGCATTGCAAAATTACGTAGAATAAATATGTTTATTTTGTTTAGAATTCAGATGGGATTGGATTTGGTGCGTGGCATATATTTGCTGCGCGCAGCGGACGCTTGAGCAGTGCGCAATTGCGCAGGCACGCACCTTAGTGGGAACGTTGCTTGGCAGTCCATGTCTTGTTGAAAACACGCCATTCTTCATCAACTTTTCTCTTTTTAGCGTCTCGGGTGTAAACCGTGCATCACTTGTCGCTGCATGTGCACCTTCACTCTCGCAGGTTACACACGGACCCACGCCCATAAATAATACTTTTCAAAATAAAAGCAGCACAGTTGTATTGCGCGCACGACATAGATGTTTTTTCAACTTTATTTTGTAATTTGTGATTGCAGCTGTTCACATTCACTCACAATCACGCACACGCATACGTCCACACGGAAGTAATACAAATAACGATTTTCAAAACAAAAGCAGCACCGTTGTATTGCACACTCGACATAGATACTTTTTAAAATGTATTTTGTAATTTATAATTGGCCTCACGCGGGCCGGACAGGAACGCACAAAGGGCCGCAGAATGCCCAGGTCTGTTCTATACATATATAGATACATGTTGAACAATACGATTAAAAAAGTATGTATTTTACTAAGGAATGCTTTTTATCTGATTCAATTCATTGCAATCTGGGACAGTTCCTGGTTTGAAGTATGTATGACAATACATCAGTTCTATAAATGTACCCTGTCATTGTTTTTATTACTGGAACACATTGCACTTAAAGCACTTTGTAAAGCCACTCTCACAATGGAAATAAACTTAATATACAATTTTCACTATTGGTACAAATTGGTTGTATCTTTTACTTCAATCAATCATTCAATGTTTATATATATATATATAGCCCTAAATCACAAGTGTCTGAAAGGGCTGCACAAGCCACAACGACATCCTCGGCTCAGATCCCATATCAGGGCAAGAAAAAACTCAACCCAATGGTATTACAATGAGAAACCTTGGAGGGGACTGCAGATGTGGGCGATCCCCCCACCCCCCATCATGGTGTGAGAGTCCAGTCCATAGTGGGGCCAGCCGGAGATCATCTTGGCAGGAGACAAGTCAGCAGTGCAGAGACGTCCTCAACTGATGCACAGATGAGTGGTCCATCCCGGGTCCCGACTTTGAACAGCTAGCGTCTCATCTGTGGTCACCTAATCTGGGGGGCAGAGCAGAAAAGAAACGGCAGATCAACTGGTCTAAAAGGGGGTCTATTTAAAGGCTAGAGTATACAAATGAGTTTCAAGATGGGACTGAAGGTTTCTACTGAGACAGCATCTCTAATTGTTACCGGTAGGGCATTCCAGAGTACTGGAGCCCGAATAGAAAACGCTCTATAGCCCGCAGACTTTTTTTGGGCTCTGGGAATCACTAATAATCCTTTGAACGCAGATCTCTTGCCGGGAAATATGGTACAATACAATCAGCAAGATGGGATGGAGCTCGACCCATCCATCCATCCATTTTCTACCGCTTGTCCCTTTTGGGGTAGCGGGGGGTGCTGGAGCCTATCTCAGCTGCATTCCGGTGGAAGGCGGGGTACACTCTGGACAAGTCGTCACCTCATCACAGGGCCAACACAGATAGACAGACAACATTCACACTCACATTTACACACTAGGGCCAATTTAGTGTTGCCAATCAGCCTATCCCCAGGTGCATGTTTTTGGCGTGGGGGGGAACCGGAGTACCCGGAAGGAACCCACACAGTCACGGGGAGAACATGCAAACTCCACACAGAAAGATCCGAGCCTGGGATTGAACTAAGGACTACTCAGTACCTTCGTATTGTGAGGCACATGCACTAAGCCCTGTGTCACCATGCTGCCCTGGAGCTAGACCGTTTAGTATTTTATTCGTAAGTAGTAAAACCTTGAAGTCACATCTTAAGTGCACAGGAAGCCAGTGCAGGTGAGCCAGTATAGGCGTAATATGATCAAACTTTCTTGTTCTTGTCTAGCAGCCGCATTTTGTACCCTTTTAATGCTAGACATAGGGAGACCCGAAAATAATTTAGTTTGTTACAGTAATCGAGACGAGACGTAACGAACGCATGAATAATGATCTCTGCGTTGCTGGTGGACAAGAATTTTTGCGATTTTACTTTATTGTTAGAGACTCTGCCCGTGTTCTTTTCAGTCAGAGGTCGGGTCTTTTGGAAGTTTTCTCAAGTATTTATTAAAACAAGTCACATATAAATGTTACATCATTGGTCTCACTCTGTGAAGTGCCACCCCACTCAAAGGTGGAAAGATTTGAAACAGTCCATATCAACCTATGAGAAGTGTTGCACTTGGGCTTCATCAAGTGGTACGGCAAATAATTACTCATCAGATCAAGGGTTCGGTTGTCCATCCATCCATTTTGTCCCGCGGGGGGGTTCCGGCTGGAGCCTATCCCAGCTGCACTCGGGCGGAAGGCAGCGTACACTCTGGACAAGTTGCCACCTCAACACAGCGCAAGTGTAATTTATAAAACACAATTCAACGTGTAGTGCGATCGAGTTTGCCACCTGCCGTGTTGGAGCCAGAGCAATTATTATTGATCACGTATATTTCAACAAAGGGTGGTGCACAGACTCTACAACCTTTTAAACTCATGGTGTAATTAATCAAAAACAAACACAGAATGTTAAAATATGTGTTACAAAAACACACAACTTGCTCACTGAACTAAGTGGACACAATAATAAAAAAAAGGTCTAATAGTACCATTCACAATTTAAAAATACACCCATTTGCAAGGCCTGATGGATAATATATGCAAAACACTCTCCACACTTGGGTGGACATGTTTGATGCATTGTAGTTGCTTCAATGGGGACATCGATGGAAAGTGGATCGACGGATCCAAATCTAAACTTTGAAACTAATTAACTGGCTTCTCAACGACATTGACAAGATCTTGGGTTTGAGGGAACCTGCCTGTCTTGACGGAGCGGTTGTTGCTGGACACACAACGGACTTTTGGGAGAAGACAGAGTGCCGTTTGCCTGGCGACCCTTCAGTCGAGGACGTGACGATATCCACCTGTTCGGAATTATGAAAGCAGAATTCTGCTGATTGGAGTAAGTGTTGCTCTGGTTTGTCGACAAAACGTTGCTGGAAGTCTTCAAAGTACCCCAAAGCTGCCACAAATGATTGGAGGATGTGGGCAGAACTGTGGACACTTTGTGATTTGGATAACATCGGACTGTCTGCCCTGTAGGATGAATTTGAGGACCAGTCATAGATAATTTAGAGTGGAAAGCAAATTTTACTTTCACTTGAATACAAACAATTCTAACTTGGATTGTTTCCCTGGCCCCGAGACTCCCCCGAAGGACAGTGCGGCGAAGACACAACAGACTCCCTTCTTGTCTCTCATGGACACACACCTGTTGTTGTTGACTTTGGACTGACTGGCGGCTGCAAGAACACCAAGGCCGCGGAACAGAGACACGCGGCAGGCTTACACACACACATGCATTCACGAAAAATATACGCCACACACACATAGCCCATCCCCCATCCAACGCCCTTGACGCAAATCCCTTAGGGGCGATGGACGGCTGGGCAGCGCCTGAAGAGCTGCAGCCTCCCACCGTAGCCCCCACTCCCTCCCCTCTGTTGCAAGTCTTGAGTTTTAATATGTATATGTGCTTTGCGATGGAGTTTTTTTCCCACTCCAGACTGGGCCCCATCTTTTATGAGGCGCCTTGTGGCGACCCATCAGCATTCCTGTTCTGTAATACTGTACACTGTTTGTTTGTCTAATCTTGAACAGGTTTGTGCTAAAAACAAAGTTTTGTTGAACTTGTGGAATGACAATGAAGACCATACCATATCATAACATATTTCTGACTGATTACAAACCTTAGAAGCCTGGAGATTGTCAGGGAAGGAAACAAGGTAGGAATGGTTCACATGCTCTTAAAGTTCAAAGTTTTATCATTTATACTTCATATTGTTGTGGCGAGCAATCTTATACCCCACGCTCTTATTAACGGGCAACCTTAATCGTCAGATTCGGCCGACGCCCACATATTAGGGTGGCGGGCAATCTTATACAACGCGCAGTGTGCACATATATTGACGGGGACTCTTAATCGTTGGATTCAGCGCGGCCATATTCGGGAGGCGGGAAATTTTATTAGGCGCGAAACAGTGCACTTTATGGCGGGCGATAATCGTTGCGCACATATCCGGGTGGCGGCCATTATTTTTTGATGATTACTGATGATGAGCAGCCAGGTTCAATCAATAATTTAATCAATGTTTATTTATATAGCCCTAAATCACGAGTGTCTCAAAGGGCTGCACAAGCCACAACGACATCCTCGGTTCAGATCCCACATTAGGGCAAGGAAAAACTAAACCCAGAGGGATGACAATGAGAAACCTTGGAGAGGACTGCAGATGCCGGTGCAATGGACGTCGAGTGGGTCTAGCATAATATTGTGAAAGTCCAGTCCATAGTGGATCTAACATAATAGTGAGAGTCCAGTCCATAGTGGGGCCAGCAGGAGACCATCCCGAGCGGAGACGGGTCAGCAGCGCAGAGATGTCCCCAACCGATGCACAGGCGAGTGGTCCACCCCGGGTCCCGACAGCCAGCACTTCATCCGTGGCCACCGAACCTGTGCCCCCCCCTCCACGAAGGAGAGGGGGGCAAAGCAGAAAAGAAAAGAAACGGCAGATCAACTGGTCTAAAAAGGGTTTCTATTTAAAGGCTAGAGTATACAAATGAGTTTTAAGATGGGACTTAAATGCTTCTACTGAGGTAGCATCTCTAACTGTTACCGGGAGGGCATTCCATAGTACTGGAGCCTGAATAGAAAACACTCTATAGCCCGCATACTTTTTTTGGGCTCTGGGAATCACTAATAAGCCAGAGTTCTTTGAACGCAGATTTCTTGCCGGGACATATGGTAGATAGGTTCCTGACATCTGTGGTCCTTCACTGACTAAATGTGAGTCATTTAGTTAAATTATATTTTTTACACAGGCGAGCTGTTACTTTGGCGTAAACTGTGATATTTAGCTTTTGAATTTGATGTGTGTACGATTTTCTGTCAGAGCATAAATGGCTGACTGTGTTTTCACAACATTATCAGGAAGGGTTCCATGAACTCTTTAGACTTTGTGAAAGTTGCCCTTTCTGTAAGCAGTGCTGCTTGCGAAGAGAGCTTTTCAGCTCTAACACTCACAAAAACTCATTTACGCATGGTTGACACAAGGCTGAGCCATGTCGGTATCCTAAGAATTGAGTCCAAAAGACCTGAGGACTTGAACATGAACGATTTTATTCAAGTGTTTGCCTGCCAACACAAGAACAGACGCATTCATCTGTTTTGAAGGTTATTTCAGTCCCACCCTCTTTTGTTAATCCACCGTGACTTTAGTTTTACTCAGTCCAGTTAATGTATGTTTTTGCCAAATACTTTTAAAGGCACCCTGTGTAATATTTGAAATTATTTTACTGTCAGCAATGGAAAAGAGTGGATTTCAATGAGGACATAATCTGTTTAAATTTAAATAGAGGTTTATGAATGTTACAATTGTACTCTATTAAAGAGGAAATTTGACATACTGTATTTGTATTTTGCACAAAATGTTATAGCTCAGGGCTTTGTAATATTGTTTAATGTCAGCAATTGTCTTACAAGAAGATTCACTCCATACTTGGTGGTGGTAACCGTGGTAAACTACTATAATAGCTACGAGGGTTGTCCCAATACCAATATTTTGGTACTGGTACCGGAACCAAAATGTGTTTCGATACTTTTCAAAATAAAGGGGACCACAGAAAATATATTATTGCCTTTATTTTAACAGGAAATCTTATGATATATTAAACATATGTTTCTTATTGCTATCAAATACTATTTTTGTCATTAAATAAAATAGTGAACATACTAGACAACTACTCTTTTAGTAGTAAGTAAGCAAACAAAGGCTCCTAATGTGCCTGCTGACGTTTGCAGCAACATATTGTGTCATTTATCATTCTATTATTTTGTCGAAAATATGAGGGACAAGCGGTATAAAATTGATTATTAATCTACTTGTTCATTTACTGTTAATATCTGTTTTTTTCTGTTTTAACATGTTCTATCTACACTTCTGTTAAAATGTAATAAACACTCATTCCTTTGTTGTTTAGATACTTTACATTAGTTTTGGGTGATACTACACATTTTGGTATCAATCCAATACTAAGTGTTATGTTTGACTAAGGGGAGATTAAGTCACAGACACCAGGGGGCCGTATAGCTCTAAGTATTTTATTATGTATATAATAAAATATATATAATAATCAAACTATACTAAATATACTAACTAAGGAAATGGAGTGTGACAAAATCCAAGAGTGTGTATGGTGTAAGACTATGTGTGTAGATGAGCTGTTGAGTGTTACCGTAAATGTTGTACGAGAGACGAGGAAGTCCAGGGGAGAGATGTCTACAGGTCCGAGTCCAAAGCGGGGGAAGTCAGGGATCGAGAGAGGCAGTCAAGAGTCCAGAGGGAGATCCAGGGAATAGTGAGACGCACTGCTCACTTTCCAGGCAACGGAGGGTACTGCGGGGACGACACAAGAAAACACACACTGAAAACACGGAGGGGCAAACACAGAGAGAGAAGGATTGCATCAAGCAGGACGTGGCTTACTGTACGCGAACAGAAGGTTATATTCCGGCCCGGGATGGCAGGTTGTGCCGGCTTATGAAGGCAGGTCGCTCATCACGGGCAGATGCGCAGATTGCAGATTGTCTGCAGGCGCAAGGAGGCACGCCCGCAGCAGAGAGAGAGCGCTTGTGGGCGCGGTGCGCTCGTCAGGACACAAAGATAAGGGCGCACAATGCGCCCCTGACCGTGACACTAAGTACTTAAAGTCATATATTGATAATAATAAAATATCTTCGGTGTCCAGACTTTATAAACAATATAAAATATGACAAAAGATTTTGTGATAATAAGAAATATTGATGTAATTATTGTAGTATCGACTAGATACGCTCTTGTACTTGGTATCATTATCCTCCTAAGGTGTTAAGTGAAGCATGTTTAGCTATCTCTCTTCCTGCAGGGAGGATACTTGTAAGAAACTCACTTTGTTTGTCACCAAGGAGGTGAGGATTAATGATAATGATAATGATGATTATCATGCTAATTGCGGATGGACGTTAGCCGCTAGCTAGCTATGTTTTAAAGCACCTTTTGTAGTGTTTCTAGCTTCACATTTATCGTTTGTTTTTGAGCCGATTGTGTACACATCGTCTCTGCTTGTAAGTCATACTTGGAGGTGGGGGGGGGGGGGGGGGGGGGGGGTTGGTCCGGGGTGGGGGCGAGGGGGGCGTGGTTAAGAGGAGAGTATATTTACAGCTAGAATTCACCAACTCAAGTATTTCATATATATATATATATATATATATATATATATATATATATATATATATATATATATATATATATATATATATATATATATATATATATATATGTGTATATATATATATATATATATATATATATATATATATATATATATATATATATATATATATATATATATATATATATATATATATATATATATATATATATATATATATATAAACACGGTTTATTCGTCACATGGAAGATAGCAGACTGACTAACATATTAATCACACGATAAAAAAAACACACAATACCTGGTAAAAACAGTCATAATGAGTCTCCAATCAGCCTTCTCTACACATTCCAAACCTGCATAGAAATAAAACAAAACAAAACTTAACATAAATGTGTCTCCTTTAAGTCTACAGCAACACAGCTAGCCTGCTAATAAGTTAGCTGAAAGCTAATTCACGGGGCGCCAGAGAGCACGACTTACCGTCACATGGAAGATAGCAGACTGACTACACATACGGGCCTCAGCCTGGAAGTCTGCTGGGACATGTGACGTTCAGTGACCATAAAAAAATAGGAAATTACAGTACTAAACTTAGAATAGTACAATTTGCAAAATAAAGAGTCACATTACATAATGTGTAAATATAATAAATTAGATAAGATGACATTAAAATAAAATGACATTAAAATAAGAAGAGTAGTAAGACAGTAAGCAATTGAGATCATAAATGACCTCTGTTACATAAGTACTCCATACGTTTGCGTTGCCGAACATGTGCATCTGCTACAGCAATGTTACGGCGCGCCGTAATATCCATAGAAAGAAAGAAAAAAAGTACTGGTATGTTTCAAAGGCATTATAGCATCGATTTTAATTAATTAGTACTGCAGTACTTTATTAGGAGCGGTATTGTGTTGTCCAATATTATTTACATAATTACTTGACAATACTTTTTTATTGTTTATACAATGTGCAAAGACATATATAGTGACTACAATGCTTTAATTCAGAGCTAAAGCTGTTTTTATTTCTTGTTTGCTATAATCGGTAAACAGCAGTTGGATGATGTCACTTCCGATAAATTACTTCCTGTTCAATCAATCAATCAATGTTTATTTATATAGCCCTAAATCACAAGTGTCTCAAAGGGCTGTACAAGCCACAACGACATCCTCGGTACAGAGCCCACATACGGGCAAGGAAAAACTCACCCCAGTGGGACGTCGGTGAATGACTATGAGAAACCTTGGAGAGGACCGCATATGTGGGTAACCCCCCCCCCTCTAGGGGAGACCGAAAGCAATGGATGTCGAGTGGGTCTGACATAACATTGTGAAAGTCCAGTCCACAGTGGATCCAACACATCAGCGGGAGTCCAGTCCACAGCGGGGCCAACAGGAAACCATCCCGAGCGGAGACGGGTCAGCAGCGCAGAGATGTCCCCAACCGATGCACAGGCTAGTGGTCCACCCAGGGTCCCGACTCTGGACAGCCAGCACTTCATCCATGGCCACCGGACCTATGCAACTCCCCCTCGCAAGGGACAGGGGAGAAGAGGAGAGAAGAAAAGAAACGGCAGATCAACTGGTCTAAAAAAAGGGGGGTCTATTTAAAGGCTAGATTATACAAATGAGTTTTAAGATGGGACTTAAATGCTTCTACTGAGGTAGCATCTCTAACTGTTACCGGGAGGGCATTCCAGAGTACTGGAGCCCGAATAGAAATCGCTCTATAGCCCGCAGACTTTTTTTTGGCTCTGGGAATCACTAATAAGCCGGAGTTCTTTGAACGCAGATTTCTTGTCGGGACATATGGTACATATGTTGGTTGACTTCCGGTATCCGTCTGAAAGCAAGTCGCGCATGTTGCTGTCTTCTGTAATAATCTCTGTTGCCATCCTACACAAATGCCGTAAATTGTCTTTAACAAGTTAAGAACATGTCAGATATGTTAAAAAAGTGTAATAGCACCGATATGTTGAATAGAATTGTCGAATTAGATACAATGTGTTCAGGTCATTCAGGCACGCGGGGGTCTCCCTCTGCTGGACATTTTGGGACATTACCGTTACATTTTGTATGTCATAATAGACAAATACACCATATTGCCAAAAGTATTTGGCCACCTGCCTTGACTCACATATGAACTTGAAGTGCCTTCCCATTCCTAACCCATAGGGTTCAATATGATGTCGGTGCACCTTTTGCAGCTATTACAGCTTCAACTCTTCTGGGAAGGCTGTCCACAAGGTTGCAGAGTGTGCTTATAAGAATTTCCGACCATTATTCCAAAAGCGCATTGGTGAGGTCACACACTGATGTTGGTCGAGAAGGCCTGGCTCTCAGTCTCCGTTCCAATTCATCCCAAAGGTGTTCTATTGGGTTCAGGTCAGGACTCTGTGCAGGCCAGTCAAGTTCATCCACACCAGACTCTGTCATCCATGTCTTTATGGACCTTGCTTTGTGCACTGGTGCACAGTCATTTTGGAAGAGGAAGGTGCCCGCTCCAAACTGTTCTCACAAGGTTGGGAGCATGAAATTGTCCAAAATGTTTTGGTATCCTGGAGCTTTCAAAGTTCCTTTCACTGGAACTAAGGGGCCAAGCCCTAATCGTGAAAAACAATGCCACACCATAATTCCTCCTCCACCAAATTTCAATGCAGTCCGAAAAGCACCGTTCTCCTGGCAACATCCAAACCCAGACTCGTCTATCAGATTGCCAGATGGAAAAGCGTGATTCATCACTCCGGATAAATGCGTCTCCACTGCTCTAGAGTCCAGTGGTGAAATGCTTTACACCACTGCATCCGACACTTTACATTGGACTTGGTGATGTATGGCTTAGATAGAGCTGCCCAGCCATGGAAACCCATTCCATGAAGCTCTCTGCGTACTGTATGTGGGCTAATTGGAAGGTCACATGAAGTTTGGAGCTCTGTAGCAAACTTGGCGACCTCTTTGCACTATGCGCTTCTGCATCTGCTGACCCCTCTGTGTCGGTTTACGTGGCCTACCACTTCGTGGCTGAGTTGCTGTTGTTCCCAAACTCTTCCATTTTCTTATAATAAAGCCGACAGTTGACTTTGGAATATTTAGGAGCGAGGACATTTCACGAATGGATTTGTTGCACAGGTGGCATCCTATGACAGTTCCACGCTGGAAATCACTGAGCTCCTGAGAGCGGCCCATTCTTTCACAAATGTTTGTAGAAACAGTCTCCATGCCTAAGTGCTTGATTTTATACACCTGTGGCCGGGCCAAGTGATTAGGACACCTGATTTTGATCATTTGGATGGGTGGCCAAATACTTTTGGCAGTATAGTGTATATACAGAGGCAATAAGTATGTTTGTATCTGTCAGGCTTGAGCGAATGAAGGGACTCAGATGCAGAGAGGGGAGGTTCTAAATAAGGCTTTTATTTTGAAAATAACTCTTAACCTCCAGAGCAGAAAATATACAATCACTATGAGGTTCTACTATATCAAAAAACGTTTCCAAAAAGGGAAAAAAAACAAAAATCACTCCAACGGAGGAAGGAAATAATTAAAGAAAAATCATAACTCACCACTGCGGTTGAAAAAGGTTAAATAACAAAGGTCGCTCTAAGGGAGGAAAAGGTTAACTCAAAATTACAGCTTGAAAAACGCTGGATAAACATACGTGGTCGTGGGACGAGGCAAGACAAGAACATGAACTAGGAAGCAAGACAGGCACGAAGGATCGAGACAATCTGGCACAGAACAAGGGGAGGGATGGGCTTATATGGAACATGAGGGTAATGGGAAACAGGTGGAAACAATCAAGGGTCAGGGATGACGTCAGACTGGTGACACAAGAGGAAGGGCCCGTGATCTGAAACAAGAGGAGATGCTTTTTCAAAATAATACATGCAAATCACAAGACAGAAAAAACCAAGACAAGACTCTCTTTACCGCGGTGTGACAGTATCTCTTTATTTTTTCAGTTTTTCACCGTCTTGTCTATGAAGAAATGTCCCAAGTAAATGGTCAAGCTTACAACAAGGTTTTCTTCATTGACTCCGGTTTGGCTTGGTGTTGTGTCGGCGTTTCTACACGCCCTACGAGAACACTAAAGGTATACCGTACAACTAGTAGCTACAACTGCTCCTGCGGAAGACTGACTGTTATATGGGTGCCGGCCCTGCAGAACCAGGGGTCACCTCTGTGCAACCCCTAGAAAAAAAACTCTGGACACACCACTGGTCTCACTCCCGCAAAACTCAGTTGATTGAGTACGTAGGCGGATGTTTCCACAAGAAAGTGTCTGCCAGAAGTGAGCCTTGATGAATAATTTTTACACTCTCATAGTAAAAGAGCAGACAAGTCCAATCGGTCAAAGAGTCCTAATGTCCTCAAGGGTGGGGGCGAGCCCAAGGAAAAAGAAGCAACGAGAGGTCATTAAGGTGGGGGGCTATCAATGAGGGGAATTTGTGTTTAAAGAATATGTAGGTAAGTAAGTAAGTACATTTTATTTTTTTTATTTTTTTTTTAAGCGCTGTACAAAACATAGGTGAAGTAAAACAACAATTCAATTAAAACAACAGGGGCAACATCCTAAAAAGGATCCAAAATGGATTGAAATTGATAGTTAAAAGATGCATTAACTAAAAGGTTTACTAAAAAGAAAATGTTTTCAAATGTTTCTTAAAAGTGTCAACACAGTCAAGATCACGGAGGCACTGGTGCAAATTGTTCCAGAGTCTGGGAGCTACAGCCTGGAATGCCAGGTCTCCACGGGTTTTAAAATTAGTTTTTGGGATCTTTAGAAGACCCTGGCCTGAAGACCGTAAGCTGCGCCCTGAAGAGTAGAGGAATAGCAAGTCAGTGATGTACTGAGGGGCCCCACCATGCAATTCACGGAAAGTCAGGACTAAAATCTTAAACTCAATGCGGAATTTAACTGGTAGCCAATGAAGACTAGGTCTAATACTCATATCAATATCAATCATTTGGGTTTTTTATGGACTACATTACTGCAAAACCTTCTTGTAACACGTTTATCGGACAGCGACGGTAGGCAAATGCAAATTAAGGACTAAAATCAGGACTAAAATCTTAAACTCAATGCGGAATTTAACTGGAAGTCAATGAAGACTGGATACAATGGGGGGGTAACATGGGCTGTTCTGGGTGCACCGGTCAAAAGTCTGGCAGCCACATTTTGTACAGTCTGAAGTTTCTTTAGCATTCACTTGTTATGTAGCTAACTTAAATTATTATTTTGATTTAAAGATATTCATATCTGAAGCCAGTTCCTCCTTTCTAAGAAATCGACCTTTGTACCATACCTGAGACAGGCTGGGGGTTACACAGAGTCAGCATTCTTGTACCTGTGATTAGACCAAAACAATAGGCGGTAGAGTCGGCAGGCCTGAAGGTCGGAGGCACAGCTGCATGTGTGTGCGCCCAATCATAATAGCTTGAAGTCATTAGAGTTCAAAACGACATACAGAGAATTTAAGTGTATATGTGCTATTATATTCTAACATCATACAGCTCTGGCATGCTTTTGTCAGTAAATTGCTGTCGACTTGGCATCTCATACCGAGGCTCCTATGTATTTATCAAGTCCCTCATTCTCCACAGCCCTGCATGATCTCAAGTCTTTTACAATGAAACGGGCTATTGGAGACATTATTATCTTGGCTGGAGTTGTGGCCAATTTTCGCTTGAAAGAAGCCTTAAATATCCCTCTTTATCCTGTTGTGTCTTTGAGCAAGCTGTACTCGCCTTCTCATTCCTCCAAGTAGTCTACCAGGTGCGCGTTGAGATTAGTCGTGCCACTGCTGTACTTCAGTTCTGTTTTACAATCTTTGCAAATTGCGACAGCTTTATCAAATCTCACCATTCGTCTTCAACAATCGGAATCTGGTTCAAACTTTGGACAGATTTTGTTTTTCCCCTTTTCCTTGTTCTGCACTGCGAAGGATGGAGATGCCAAATTGAGACAAAGCTACTGAGAGAAGGACAAAGAACATTACGCTGAGCAGACAGTAGCAGAGATTTTCAACTGATTCATAACTTTATAATCGGGCCATTCGCCAGTTTATTTTACATTTGTCCATCCTGGGACCCTTTTAATGTATTCACATTGTTTACATAACACGTAGCTTTAGTTTAGTCTGATTCAAATTGTTGTGTTGTTTACTGGTCTTTATATGTTTGTGACAATACCTTTATTTGTATAGCTAACCCAGGGGTCGGCAACCCAAAATGTTGAAAGAGCCATATTGGACCAAAAATACAAAAACAAATCTGTCTAGAGCGGCAAAAAATTAAAAGCCTTATATAAGTGTTATAATGAAGGCAATATATTAACTATATTAGCCTACTATCAAAAGCTCACAATCGATGAGTACCAACTCAAAGTCGTACACCAATTCACATACCTGGGATCTACCATCAGTGACAATCTGTCCCTCGATGGTGAGATCAACAAACGTATCGGCAAAGCTGCCACAACCCTAGGGCGCCTCACGACCCGCGTCTGGGAGAACCGGAAGCTGACAACTCCTACCGAGATGGCAGTGTACAACGCCTGCATTGTCAGCACTCCTCACTACGGCAGCGAAACATGGACAACATACTCCAAACAAGAGCGCAAACTGAACACCTTCCACATGCGCTGCCTTAACCGCATCCTCGGCATCCATTGGAGTGACAAGGTCCTCGAACGCGCTGGTCTTCCTACCATGCTCCATCCTATTTTGCCGATTGTATTGTACCATATGTTCCGGCAAGAAATCTGCGTTCAAAGAACTCCGGCTTATTAGTGATTCCCAGAACCCAAAAAAGTCTGCGGGCTATAGAGCGTTTTCTATTCGGGCTCCAGTACTATGGAATGCCCTCCCGGTAACAGTTAGAGATGCTACCTCAGTAGAAGCATTTAAGTCCCATCTTAAAGGCCTACTGAAATGATTTTTTTTTATTTACACGGGGATAGCAGAGCCATATTTTTGCCGAAAGGATTTAGTAGAGAACATCGACGATAAAGTTTGCAACTTTTGGTCGCTTATAAAAAAAAGCCTAGCCTGTACCGGAAGTAGCGTGACGTCGCAGGTTGAAGGGCTCATCACATTTCCCCATTGTTTTCAATGTAGCTAGAGCGATTCGGACCGAGAAAGCGACGATTACCCCATTAATTTGAGTGAGGATGAAAGATTCGTGGATGAGGTACGTGAGAGTGAAGGACTAGAGTGCAGTGCAGGACGTATCTTTTTTCGCTCTGACCGTAACTTAGGTAAAAGGGCTCATTGGATTCCACACTTTCTCGTTTTTCTATTGTGGATCACGGCTTTGTATTTTAAACCACCTCGGATACTATATCCTCTTGAAAATGAGAGTCGAGGACGCGAAATGGACATTCACAGTGACTTTTATCTCCACGACAATACATCGGTGGAGCACTTTAGCTACGGAGCTAACGTGATGGCATCGTGCTTAAATGCAGATAGAAACAAAAGAAATAAGCCCCTGACTGGAAGGATAGACAGAAGATCAACAATACTGCTATCAGGAGACACGGAACCAAACACTGGACCTGTAACTACACGGTTAATGCTGTGCCGCCTTTCGAAGCCTAGCAATGCTGTTGCTAACGACGCCATTGAAGCTAACTTAGCTACGGGACCTCGTCAGAGCTATGATAAAAACATTAGCGCTCCACCTACGCCAGCCCTCATCTGCTCATCAACACCCGTGCTCACCTGCGTTCCAGCGATCGACGGCGCGACAAAGGACTTCACCAACACAGATGTCCAGAATACTGTGGAATTTTGCGATGAAAACAAAGCTGTTTGTATTGTGATACAATGTGTCCGAATACTTCCGTTTCAACCATTGACGTCAAGCGCAAACGTCATCATACATAGACGTTTTCAACCGGAAGTTCCCCGGGAAATTTAAAATTGCACTTTATAAGTTAACCCGGCCGTATTGGCATGTGTTGCAATGTTAAGATTTCATCATTGATATATAAACTATCAGACTGCATGGTCGGTAGTAGTGGGTTTCAGTAGGCCTTTAAAACTCATTTGTATACTCTAGCCTTTAAATAGACCCCCTTTTTAGACCAGTTGAGCTGCCTTTTCTTTTCTTTTCTGCTCTGCCCCCCTCTCCCTTGTGGAAGGGGGGGCACAGCTCCGGTGGCCATGGATGAAGTGCTGGCTGTCCAGAGTCGGGACCCAGGGTGGGCCTGTGCATCAGTTGGGGACATCTCTGCGCTGCTGACCTGTCTTCGCTCGGGATGGTCTCCTGCTGGCCCGCCCCACTATGGACTAGACTCTCACTATTATGTTAGATCCACTATGGACTGGACTTTCACAATATAACGCTAGACCCACTCGACGTCCATTGCATTCAGTCTCCCCTAGAGGGGGGGTGGGGGGGACTGGTCTCTACAAGGTTTCTCATTGTCATTCTCATTGACATCCCACTGGGTTGAGTTTTTCCTTGCCTTTATGTGGGATCTGAACCGATGATGTCGTTGTGGTTTGTGCAGCCCTTTGAGACACTTGTAATTTAGGGCTATATAAATAAACATTGATTGATGATTGATTGATTCACGCTGGTCAGACAACGCAGGCTGCGTTGTCTCGGCCACGTGTGCCGTATGGAGGATGGATGTATCCCAAAAGACATCCTGAATGGCGAACTCGCCTCTGGCGAGAGATCTGTTGGCCGGCCAAATCTGCGCTTCAAAGATGTCTGCACGCGGGACATGAAAGCCCTGGACATAAACACTGAAAATTGGGAAGATGCAGCGGCTGACCGCAGCAAATGGCGCAGTGTCCTTCACAGTTGAAGACTGGCGAGGAAAAGATCCATGCCACAGCCAATGAAAAAAGAACCAAGCGGAAGACAAGCACTCCTGCAGTTGCGCCTCCCAGCTAAATCGACAGTCAATGAGGCCTTGTATGCCTCTCCCGCATCGGACTCATAAGCCACAGCAGGCGTTGTCGCTGAGTTTAAACTTGACCTCTGGACTGGCGCAGTTTCCATAGTCGTTACGACTGACGGAGGCCTGATGATCAAAAGCTGACGCAAATCTTCGTTGACGGAAATGTTGTATTTAAATTGTTATTCTACACACTTTTGCAACATTGGAAATCATTATTAAAATGGAGGCTTCTCACAAGATGAGATAACTCCTGGAAATTACTTGCTTAGAATGGCCAAAGGTATAGAGAATGTGTGTCCGAGTTTAAGGAAACGGCAGGCTGTCTTCTTCTAATGGATTTATTACAATATTTGCAAGCTGACCACGATTGCTGTGGTCTGGAACAACATGGCACACAAACAACTATGAGAAATGCAGCCAATATTACATACAGATAATGTGTCATGAGACATGCAAATATGAATTAAATACACAGAGGACATAACTGAACGAGCTCAAATATACCTACAAACGAGGCGTAATGATGCAATATGTACATACAGCTAGCCTAAATAGCATGTTAGCATCGATTAGCTTGCTGTCATGCACTGACTAAACATGCCTGATTAGCACTCCACACAAGTCAATAACATCAACAAAGCTCACCTTTGTGCAAACACGCACAGTATAACATGTTTGGTGGACAAAATGAGACAAAGAAGGAGTGGCATTTCTGTGGCAGCATTGTAGAAAGTCGTAAACATATAAACAAACTACGATGAGTTCAAGGATCGCTGAAATTAGTCGGACAAAACGGTGCTTGCCAAATACTCTCATCAGTGAAGCATGTATAGCATAAACAGTGGGATTTCTAACAATTAGGAAGGTTTGTGCCATGTTTGTTCTCCTACAGAAAATATATCAAAACAAAATAAATAATTGTTTTTTTCATCTTTTTCCTTCATCACACATTTTGAAAGAGGTCCAGGGGCTATAGAGCTAACCTAACAAAATACTTAAATATTGCGCGTAATTTTTTTCACTGTGAGATACTTTGCAAGGTTTTTGAGATGATTTTGTTGTTTTGCCCAAGACCCATTTGGCTGAGTCTTTGGTTTCTTGAGTTTGTGTAGGTTAGAGGAAATCAATCAACACCAAATTAAGCATTCTCCCCTATTTATATGCCTTTTTACAGGCTCCATGTCCCCCAAAGAGTAACCTTATAGGACTAGGGATGGGTACAGAACTCGGTACTTCTATAGCAGGGGTGTCCAAAGTGCGGCCCAGGGGCCATTTGTGGCCCGCAGGTCATTTTTTAACGGCCCCACGGCACATTTTAAAAATACGATTGAAAAAAATTAAACACATGATAAGTGGTATTTAAAGAGCAAACAGGTGAAATGTAACAAGAAAATGTCGCAATGTTTACTCTAATAACACAAAGCTGCCATGCAGGCTGTTTCTTTCTTTAAAAAATAATAATGAATCAAAATCAATGTCATTATGAATTATTGACCTATTTAAAGCTCCAATTACGTCACATTTGAGATATTTTTGGGGAAAATGTTGCATATTTTGTGTTTGCCACATAAAAAACTGAGCTGTTTTTTTTAAAGGGCCTAAAACGAACAAACGAAACACATAAACAACTATAAAATGTATAATTGACGGATAGATCTGAAGTTGATCTCGAGATTATTGTGTTAAAAGTAAACAGTAAAAAAAATATATACAGTAATTTATTTTTTAACACTATAATTATTTGGATCCCCAATAATTTTAGTGTGATTTGTTTTTAAGTGTCATTGCTCAAAAAATAATAATGAATTAAAATCAATGTTGTTATGAGTTATTGACCTTTTTAAGGCTCCAATTATTATATAATCTCAAATATTCCACTTAAAAATTTTATTGTGTGAAAATATTGCATATTTTGTATTTTTTCCATAAAAAAACAGGGTTTTCTTTGACAACAAGAGCATACAACTTAAATCTTTCAAACTGTTGTATTGACAGATAGACCTAATGTCGATCTAGAGATTTAAAACTTGAATAATAATAAAAATAATAATACTGAATAATGACACATTTTTAATATTTTTTGGGACCAAAACCCTTTGGGGTCCCCGGGATCAAGCCTGAGTGGAGGCCTAAATGTATATTTTTTATACATGTATTGTATTGGTTTTTAAAATAAAAAATATCAAAATGGCCCCCGCTTGCTTTGATTTTTCAGAATGCGGCCCTCAGTGGAAAAAGTTTGGACACCACTGCTCTATAGGCACCGATCAAAATCCTGTCTGCACTATTCACATAAAATTAAATGGTGCCATATTTCCATACCTGTGTTGCATGTGATGTCATGTTCCACCTGCCAACTCGGCACCGGCTCAAAGAAACAATCACTAAAGCAGCACACAGGGTGGACTCAGTCAAACTCCCTCTAAGTAATGTTGCAATTTACAACACCAACAAAGCAAGTATGCTTTTTAGCATTAGCGATTTCACATGAAGATTTCAACACCTCCAAATGTAGTACTTAAAACTACAACTAAGAGGAATTTTAAAATCAAACAGCGGGTGTGTAATAAGAACACTACTTACAGTATAAACATGTTGTAGGGCGCAACATAACACTTTCAGTTTCCTGGACAAATCTCCTTCCTAGTTAGACAACATTCCCTAAATAGCCAATACAGGACTGACATCTAATATCTTGGAAGTCTAACTGAATTGCAAATGAGACTTACACATTTAAGAAGAAAACAAGATATAACGACTGGACAGCACAGTTATTCTAATCAGCTAATTTACATTTAACAATGGAGTTTTTTTTACCAAAAAATTAATATTTATTATCACCAGCGTTCTGAAAATTACTTTTAAGAAGTTATTAAATATAGTTACTCGTTGCTTTACCAAAAAAAAAAATAATTAGATTAATCATTATTAGTAAAAGTAACAGTGTTTTTAACTGTTATGCCCATCGGTTTGTAGACTCTTTACTGACAACCTGTGGTGATAGGAAATTACTAGGCTTGATTTGTTTAGCTACTTCCGGGTCGACGATTTCAGGAAGTCCGTTTATGAGACAAATGAGAAGCAGACAAGTTGTGTTAGCTCTTACAAGCCTTGGAAAAGATAAGTCTGTAAGTAAACGGTTTAACTTGTTTATATACTTCAATATTAAGGTGGCTAATGGTTCAATTTGATATCAAGATGTTTATGGAAAAACGGTTTCTGTGCAATGTTATATATGTCATATACGTTTGTATTTCCACCATCGAAATAGTTTTAACACTCAGAAGTATTTCTTTGATGATAGTATTGTATATTTGTGTAAAGCTAATATTTACATATTGTGTATTACATTCCAGTATGTTATTTGAATCACATAGCTTATACATTTGTCATTGTGTGTACTTCAGTTTTACAAGTAAAGTGCAAGACAGAAGTAAAGTAAAGTGCAAGATTAAAGTGGTGTGCAAGACAAAGCAAGATCAACAACAATAACGAGCCTAAATGGATTCATCTGCTTTGGAACTTTATTGGAACGTCTTGGATTGTTAGCTGTCTGCCAAACTGTATAACCTCGATACATAGAGTAAGGTCAGAACACTAACTATATAACGCCGTTATTACGAACATTGATTAAAACACACACGAAAGTACCAAAAAATTGGTACTGTATTGGTCCAAATGTTAACGTTATCCATTCCGATATAAAATGCTGGGAAATTTGTATAACTATACCACATCGTGAAATTAGAATTTTAGTGATTGGCAATACTAGGGTTGTCTCAATACCAATATTTTGATACCGGTACCGGTACCAAAATGTATTTCGATATATTCTAAATAAAGGGAACCAGAAAAAATTGGCATTATTGGCTTTATTTTAACAAAAAAAATATAGGGTACATTAAACATATGTTTCTTATTGCAATCGAAGAACAATTGTGTCCTTAAATAAAATAGTGAACATACAAGACAACTTGTCTTTTAGTAGTAAGTAAACAAACAAAGGCTCTTAATTAGTCTGCTAACATATGCAGTAACATATTGTGTCATTTATCTACCTATTATTTTGTCAAAATTATTCAGGACAAACTGTAAAAATTGATTAAAGGCCTACTGAAACCCACTACTACCGACCACGCAGTCTGATAGTTTATATATCAATGATGAAATCTTAACATTATAACACATGCCAATACGGCCGGGTTAACTTATAAAGTGACATTTTAAATTTGCCGCTAAACTTCCGGTTCGAAACGCCTCTGAGGATGACGTATGCGCGTGACGTAGCCCGGCGAACACGGGTATGCCTTCCACATTGAAGCCAATACGAAAAAGCTCTGTTTTCATTTCATAATTCCACAGTATTCTGGACATCTGTGTTCGTGAATCTGTTTCAATCATGTTCATTGCATTATGAAGAAGGAAGCTGAGCAAGCAAAGAAGAAAGTTGTCGGTGCGAAATGGACGTATTTTTCGAACGTAGTCAGCCACAACAGTACACAGCCGGCGCTTCTTTGTTTACATTCCCGAAAGATGCAGTCAAGATGGAAGAACTCGGATAACAGAGACTCTAACCAGGAGGACCTTTGACTTCGATACACAGACGCCTGTAGAGAACTGGGACAACACAGACTCTTACCAGGATTACTTTGATTTGGATGACAAAGACGCAGACGTGCTACTGTGAGTATGCAGCTTTGGCTTTTTTTTGCGTATGTACGTAACTTTTTTTAAATATATAAGCTTTATGAACCTTGGGTTAGGTGAACGGTCTTTTGGGCTGAGTGATTGTGTGTGTTGATCATGTGTTTGAATTGTATTGGCGTGTTTTATGGAGCTAGGAGCTAGCAGAGGAGCTAGGAGCTAGCATAACACGTACCGTACCGTACGTGCGCGTCACGTACGTAACTTTTTAAAAATATATAAGCTTTATGAACCTTGGGTTAGGTAAACGGTCTTTTGGGCTGAGTGATTGTGTGTGTTGATCAGGTGTTTGAATTGTATTGGCGTGTTCTATGGAGCTAGGAGCTAGCAGAGGAGCTAGGAGCTAGCATAACAAACACGCAGGTGTTTTTATGCAGGATTAATTTGTGGCATATTAAATATAAGCCTGGTTGTGTTGTGGCTAATAGAGTATATATATGTCTTGTGTTTATTTACTGTTGTAGTCATTCCCAGCTGAATATCAGGTCACCCCCGGCTCTCACAGCATCTTCCCTATCTGAATAGCTTCAACTCCCCACTAGTCCTTCACTTGCACTTTACTCATCCACAAATCTTTCATCCTCGCTCAAATTAATGGGGAAATTGTCGCTTTCTCGGTCCGAATCTCTCTCACTTCATGCGGCCATCATTGTAAACAATAGGGAACTTTGCGTATATGTTCAACTGACTACGTCACGCTACTTCCGGTAGGGGCAAGCCTTTTTTTAATCAGATACCAAAAGTTGCAATCTTTATCGTCGTTGTTCTATACTAAATCCTTTCAGCAAAAATATGGCAATATCGCGAAATGATCAAGTATGTCACATAGAATAGATCTGCTATCCCCGTTTAAATACAAAAAATTCATTTCAGTAGGCCTTTAATCTACTTATTAATTTACTGTTAATATCTGGTTATTTTCTGTTTAAACATGTTCTATCTACACTTCTGTTAAAACGTAATAATCACTTATTCGTCTGTTGTTTGATACTTTACATTAGTTTTGGATGATACCACAAATTTAGGTATCGATCCGATACCAAGTAGTTACAGGATCATACATTGGTCATAATTTAAGTTCTCATGTGTCCAGGGACGTATTTCCTGAGTTTATGAATATAATATGAATTTCGATCCATCCATCCATTTTCTACTGCTTGTCCCTTTTGGGGGTCGCGGGGGGTGCTGGAGCCTATCTCAGCTGCATTCGGGCAGAAGGCGGTGCACACCCTGGACAAGTCGCCACCTTTTTCACCTAGATTTTGTGACAGTAAAAAATATTGATGTAATCATAGTAGTATCGACTAGATACGCGATTGTACTTGGTATCATTACAGTGGATGTTATGTGTAGATCCACCCATGGCATTTGTTTACATTTTGACGCCGGTGAGCCACGGTTTGTAGTGAAGCATGTTTAGCGATTTCTCGTCCTGCAGGGATGATACTTGTAAGAAACTTGCTTTATTTGTCGCCATGGAGGCGAGGATTAATGATTTAAAAGTAGCTAAAACACTACCGATTGCGGATGGACTGTAAAATGCTAGCTAGCTAGCCATGTCTTAGAGCACCTCTTCTTGAGGGCGTTTCAGTGTTATAACTTCACCTTTATCGTTAGTTTTTAAGGCAAAATGCGTCCGTTCTCCCTTTTCTGTCTACAGACTGTGTCTACTTGTAAGTACTCCGTGATTGTGCGTTGCCGAACATGCTCCTCTGCTCGTAAAAACACCTGTAAAAAAACGGTTCTTTTCAAACAGAGTATAGTACAGTTTTTTATTCATTAGTACGGCGATACTATACTAGTACCGGTATACCGTACTACCCTAGGCGATACTATAAAAGGTTGATGAGACATGCTCAGGCAAATTGGAGAAATCTGTGAGCTGTCTGACATGCTCAAGATTATAGCTAGGGTAATAGTGGAATGTCAGGGAGGTGGGATTTGTCTGTAAAGTCGGCCGGAGACCACAGCTCAAGCACTTGACCTTTGGAAAGCTTAAGATCAGGCACTCGTCTAGATGATGATCGAGTCTGAAGAACTTCTTACAGTACTGACACTGTGGACGGGGGAATTGCTTTTAATTTGTTTGAAAAAATATACATTTGTAGATAATATAGAATTGTATGTACCGTATTTTCGGACTATGAGGCGCACTTAAAATCTTTTTTTTTTTCTCAAAACTCGACAGTGCGCCTTATAACCCGGTGTGCCTAATGTAAGGAATACGTTTGGTTGAGCTTACCCACCTCGAAGCAATTTTATTTGGTACATGGCGTAATGATAAAAGTGACCAGTAGATGGCGGTCAAACATACGAGATAAGTGTAAGCAACACCAAACATTTTAAATGTTCCATTGAAAATATAGAACATTACACATGGCGCTCAAAAACCCATCAAAATGTTTTAGTACGATTTTGGTAAGCTATGAAGCCACACCGTTTGAAGGATTGTCGGCGCATTAAACATACGAGTATTATTATGGTGTGTGTATAAGGTAAGACATATTATCTGGCGTTTTGTTTGTCAATATTATGCAGAAACAACTTTTCTTACCTTCTGGTACCTGCTGATCTGTATTTGGGATCTGCATAAATCCTGAAAAATTGCGTGCGTCCGCGCCGACACCATAGTCGATAATCTTTCTTTCTTTATTTAGTTTATTTCGTACATGAACACACTTACAGTATAATACATCACACAATTTCATATCATTCACTTTACATCATGTCCGAAAAGGAGTAGGAAGAAGCAAGGCTTATTTAATCCTACCCTTTCCCACTTCAGAGCGTTTACGAATATATACATAATTTACTGACCTTTTTATAATAAAATAACATCTGTGAATTAGTATACACAACAGTTTTGTAAAATGTAATTAATCATTCAGTCATTATTAACATACTGAGATGAAGAATATCTTATTTTCCATGAGGTTGAAAGTAATTCTCATATTCTTCTTTGTACTTTGTAAGTATTATTCATTTGAACAACCTCTTAAACTGGATCATATCAGTACAATGTTTAACTTCATTACTTAATCCATTCCATAATTTAATTTCACATACTGATATGCTAAAGGTTCTAAGTGTTGTACGTGCATACAAATGTTTTAAATACAATTTTCCTCTAAGGTTATATTTCTCCTCTTTAAATGATAAATGATAAATGGGTTATACTTGTATAGCGCTTTTCTAGTTGAGAAGAATTGTTGTACATTCTTTGGTAGCAGGTTATAGTTTGCTTTGTACATCATTTTACCTGTTTGCAATTTTACCAAATCATCGAACTTTAATATTTTTGACTCAATGAATAAAGGGTTTTTACAAACGTATGTTCTCTACATCCAACATTATGTATTATTCTAATTTTTCTTTTTTGTAACACATTTAGTGAATGAAGCGCACATTTGTAGTTGTTTCCCCATCTTTTTACACAATAACACAGATATGGTAACACTAGCGAGCAGTAGAGAATATGAAGTGATTTTTGGCCCAGGACGTTTTGTGCTTTATTCATTATTGAAATGTTTTTTGCCACCTTATGTTGTATGTTTTGTATATGAGATTTCCAGTTCATTTTATCATCTATAAATTCTCCCAAAAATCTGGTTTATTTTACCCTTTCAATATCTACTCCGTCTATTTGTATTCGTGTATTGTCTTCTTTTTCTCTATCTTCTTGTTATGTGACATGCATCCTCCGCTATTGCCATTTCTAATATAAAGTAGTGTAAAGTTCTTACTTATATCTGTCAGTGAACTCGCCATGAAAGCGCTAAAACATACCGGTGTAGTGAGTTTACATTATTCACCCAAGGAACATTAGGTATTAGAGAGTTCCGGTCGGACGGTTTTTCACGGTACACATTTCCGGCATCGTTGTTGTTTCCGGATGAGGAGATGCTGCTCCGTTATTGATTGAAGTAAAGTCGGAATGTCATCAAAACAGTTAGCTCCATCTTTTGACACTTCTTCCACTCCCGTCCTTGCACGCTACACCGCTACAACAAAGATGACGGGGAGAAGACGCTGCCGAAGGTCGTAACAAACGCACCCAAGTTCCCCGGGTGTCTTTGCCACTATGCAAATTAAGGAGTCACGGGTGGGACCTGATATTCAGCTGGGAATAATTAATGCAGTAAATAAACACAAGACATGTATAACTATTAGCCACAGAACACCCAGGCTTATATTTAATATGCCACTAATTAATCCCGCATAACAAAAAACCTCCCCCCTCCCGACCATATAACCCGCCAATACAAATCAAACACCTACACAAAACACTCAATCCCACAGCAGTTCACCTCCCCAAAGTTAATAAAGCACATATATTTCCCCAAAGTCCCCAAAGTTCCGTACGTGACATGCACATAGCGGCATGCACGTACGGGCAAGCGATCAAATGTTTGGAAGCCGCAGCAGCGTACTCACGGTACCGCGTCTTTGCATCAAACTCAAAGTCCTCCTGGAAAAAGTCTCTGTTATCCCGGTTCTCCACAGGCCAATGGAAAAGTCCACAAAAAAGGGCAAAAATTAGGATTCTTCCATGAAGTGGCTCCGTAGCAAAAACGCTGGGTCTGACAGGTGCTCCTGGGTGGTTTGTGACGTCAATTTCCGCTTCCCCCCGGTCTGATAGCACCGGATGCCTTTTATAACCCCACATGTTTATTACATTACATATTTAATATTAACATGATTATTAAATACGCCTGTAACAGTTTATAATAAGTAAATGGATGACATAATAAGTATATATATACTTACAGTATATATATATATACAGTAATTGTGACTGGCAATATTTATTATATATATATACGCCTCGATGGACCCCTATGGCCATTACATTCCCCCACCCCAAGCCAGCGGTTTATGGGGACCATAATAGGGTTTTATGTTTACCACATTAATAGTATCCACCTTAGACTTATCAGTCAACCAACGAATACTGTAATTTACAGGACCTAACTTTTTCTCTACCCGCACAGGCCCTAACCATCTGGGTGCAAGTTTGGCAGAGAATTTAGTTGAAGCTTTGGAAAGTGGGTGCGCCCTAATCCAGACCAGAACCCCAACTACAAAGTGTACATTTTTGTGTCGTGCATTATAATATCTGGCTTGTCGAGCTTTGACATGTCTCTCCACTTACACCTTTAGGTGTGTGTGTGTAAGTACGGTGTGATATGCAGATGTGTGTGGTGGTGGAGCTTTGTGCACCAGTCGTTCCAGGGGTCCCATCAGATTCCGCCCGAGAGTCAACCTGGCAGGGGTTGAACCGGTCGTCTCATGGACAGCGGTGTTAAGGGCAAACTGGAATTCAGGCAGCCACTTATCCCAGTCCTGATGATGGTTCCCTACGAAGGCGGAAATCATGGTCTTGAGGGTGCGATTGACTCGTTCTGTCATGTTGGTTTGTGGGTGGTAAGCTGTGGTTAGTTTATGGGTTACCCCCCAGGATTCGCACAGACGGGACATCAGTTGGCTTGTGAACTGCGGCCCCCGGTCAGACACAAGATATGTGGGAACTCCCCAGCGAGTGAAAATGTCATTTTTGAGAATTTTTGCAGACCTTGGGAGTTTTGGCGTCTTTCAAGGCAAAAAGCTCCACCCACTTGGAGTAGTAGTCCACCACCACCATCAGCACAGAGTTCCGGGCCTTACTGAGGGGAAAAGGTCCCATGAAGTCCACTCCCAGCATTTCTCCTGGGGCGTTGACGATAGAGGAGTGGAGTTGCCCAGCTGGCTTGTCGTTGGGGTTTTTGTATTGTTGACACGTCATGCATGCTTGGACGTGACTCCAGACGTCTTTCCTTACTGTCGGCCACCAAGCTACTTCCAGAATCTTCAAGAGCGTCTTCAGAACCCCAGATGTCCTCCGAAAGGACTGTCATGAAAGTAGGCCAGGAACTGTGGCACCAGAGCCAATGGCACTACCAGCTGGTAATTGAAGCCGCCATACTTAGATGGTACTCCCCGGTACCACACCCCTTGCTGAAGTTGATAGTGGATCCGGCCAGGCGTAGGTTGGTCAACAGAGGGTCCACATTCCAGACATGTTGTATCAGTTTTTTGGGCCTCAGAAAGATCTTGCAGTGTGCTGGGGAGATCTGACCAGTATGTTTTCGGGACAATGAGGCAAATCTTCCCTTCTGGTGATTGGGGTGCCCGCGACAGTGCATCTGGTACCACATTGCAGCAGCCCTTTTTGTAATGGACTCTGAATGTGAATCCCTGGAGTCTCAGCGTCCACCGTGTAAGTCGGGACGAAGTCTTAGGGCAGTTGAATGCCCAGACAAGAGCACTGTGGTCCGTGAAGACATCAAACGTTGTTCCCTCGAGGAAATGTCTCCACTTCTCAACTGCCCACACCACAGCCAAGCACTCTTTTTCGGCAGTGGAGTAGCGGACTTCAGCTCCTTGGAGCGCTCTGGAGGCAAAGGCAATTGGCCGTTCTTCACCTTCAAGGCGTTGCATCAGGACCGCGTTGAGGCCCAAGTCACTGGCATCACAGTGAACCTGGAAACTGATTTGTGGATGGGGCTGAGCAAGCACTGGTGGAGACTGCAAAAGGGATTTGAGGTGGTCGAAGGCCGCCTGGCAGGTAGGACTCCACTTCTAGGGAACATCCTTCTTCTTTAGTTGGTTTAGGGGAGATGTAATGTCGGCCAGCCTGGGGATGAACTTGTGGTACCAGCCGACCATGCCAAGAAACCTCTGAAGACTCTTCAGGTCTGTGGGAGGGGGATATGCAGTTATTGCTGATATTTTTTCCGGATCTACTTCCACTCCTTTGCCTGATATTAGGTGTTCAAGAAAGGTGAGCTGATCTTGAAGCAGGTGACATTTCTTGATGTTGAGAGTAAGGTTTGCTTGTTGTAGTTTTGCAAACACCACTTCAAGGTCAAGCAGGTGTTGTTCTTCTGTTTGTGAAAACACAATGATGTCATTAATGTACACGAAACAGATTCTTCCCCTAAGCTCACCCAGAACTGTCTCCATTAAGCGCTGGAAGGTTGTGCAGTCCAAACGGCATGACTTTAAATTGGTATAGATCCAGATGTGTGATCATGGCAGTCTTTGGCTTGCTATCCTCATCCATGGCAACCTGCCAGTAGCCACTCTGCAGGTCAAGGGAGCTGAACTGTTTTGCACCTTGCAACGACTCCAGGATCTCATGTATGAGGGGCATGGGATAGGCGTCATGCTGGGTTTTGGCGTTCAAGCCCCTGTAGTCCACACAGAATCGGGGTGTTCCGTCCTTCCTGGGTGTCAGAACAACAGGAGAGGCCCATGGAGATGTTGATGGCTCTATCACTCCATTGCTGATCATTTTTTTGATTTGGTCTTCGATTATTTCTTCTTTTTGACTGAACACTCTGTAAACTCGCTTTCTAACTGGCATCTCATCCATGGTGGTGATTTGATGTTTAATTACTCTGGTGGCCCCAGTAGTCACAGTCCAAACAGTTGGCCACTTCTGCAGCAGTGGCCGCACCACCTCAGGTTGGGATTCGAGGAGGGGAATGGCAGACTGATTAACTTGGGGTTCCTCATTTATGGCCATGTAAAAATTAATGGAGGGACCAGGGTGAGTCCAGCGAAGCATTTCTCTGCCTTTGGGGAGAAATTTGAATTCTCTCCCTCTGGGCATGACATACTTCCCGAGATGAGGTTTGAGTACCATTTATGATGTGGTCATGAAGTCGAGACCTAGCAACAAGGGCATACATAAGTGGCCATCGGCCATCACATGAATCTGTAGGGTGCTGTGACAGTCATGCAGATTGAGGAGCAGGGTGGCTTTTCCAACTGCTTGGTTTACTTGTCCATTTGCCATGACAAACTTTGGATTTCCGCTTGGCTCCAGAACCTCGCCGCACTTCCTCACAGCCTTCCACAACGTATGACTCATTAGTGAGTAAGTGCATCCGGAGTCCAGGACTCCATCTCTCTTGGAGCCACGCATGCAAATAGGGTCCACCAGTAGGGATTGTTCGCCCATAACAGCGGCAAGGTCGGCCCCACTTCGACTCGGCCCATGCTCCATCTTCTTACCAGATCTTTTTGGAGGGTTGCATTGTTGGACACGACTCCAATAATCTTTACTGTTTGTCCAATCCCGTTCAATCAGGGAGCCCACCTTGACCAACTGTTCTACGGTTGTCACGACTCCACGTAGACTACTTGCCAACCTGGGATTGCAGGCACCGAGTATGCGGCGCACGATCTCGGCTTCCTCCATGTCAGGTCTCCACTTCAGGCAAAGGGCACGATAATCATATGCAAAATCTGGCAAGCACTGATTAGGGGTTTGAAGAATGGAGTGGAGCTGCATCTCAATCTCGGATTGGTAGTCAGTTGGCGAAAAGGCTTCAAGGAAAGACTGCTTGAATGTAGACCAGCTGGTTATGTTACTGCGGGCTGCCGACCACCAACTCCTGGCAGGACCTTTTAAAACAGCATTGAGGGTTCCCACCAGTTCAGCATCTCTCAGAGGGCGGAGTGCTAGAAAGTTTTCACACTGTTCGATGAAATCTGTGACATCGGCTGAGCCTCTGGAATCTCCAAACTGGGGAAAATTCCATCCTGATGGGTGGTCTGGCTGTGACAGCAGGTGTAATGGCGGTGACAGCAGGTGCAATGGTGGTGACAGTAGGTGCAATGGTAGTGAAAGCAGGTGCAATGGTGGTGACAGCAGGTGTAATAGGGAAGGTGATGTCTATGACAGGTGGGTGGTGGCTGACTGGTATAGTGGCTGCAGGAGTGGAGAAGCTAGCTGGTCGCCAAAACCTTCGGGTTTTAGAAAGGGTATTTTTTAATTCCTCTCCCCATCTTTCATCCCTTCGACGCAGACATGCTACGACAGCTTGGTCAAAGTTCTGCACCTTCGTATCCACATATGCTTTCACCTCTGCAGCCATGGCCTCCATCGCTGCCCTAAGTCCATCCTCCCGGTTAAGGGTGCTGTCGACTGCTTCTGTGAGCCGGTTCTCCAGAATGTCCATTCATTGGTGAAGCGTCAGAAGTTGCTCCAAGACTGCTTCTGGTTCCACCCCATCCTCTTCCTCTGCTGCCGCATCCTAAATACATAGAGTCCAGCAAGTTAGTCAGCTCAGCAACACCATTTTGATTGGGCCTACTGGTGACACGGCGGAAAGGGTCAAGGGGCGGAGTTGGGTCCTGGGCTGCATCAGCAAAGTTCTGTCTGTCCTCTTCCTCCATGAGGTGGTGGCTGCTGGTCGACATTGCTCCAATTAAATTCATTATGTGGAAGTATTATTAACTGTCATATTTGTTATTGTCTATATGTGTAAATGTATAAAAATGGTATGCATTTATGTACCAGAAAATGTATATAATATATATATATATATATATATATATATATATATATATATATATATATATATATATATATATATATATATATATATTTAAAAAGTGGTGACACAATAGGAGTGTGTGTGTCACACTGCTGACTATTTAGGGGTAAACAAGTGAACCCAATATACATGTATATTTTAACAAGACAAATAATTTTTTATATACTACTTATTCCTTTTAAAGTGCTTCGCAAAAAACAACGAAAATTAGAGCCGCTGATATCAATGATACACTAAGCCCCGCTTCCCCGTACGGGCCACCACTCTGTAAAAAACGTACCCAAGTTCCCCGGGTGTCTTTGCCACTACGCAAATTAAGGAGTCACGGGTGGGACCTGATATCCAGCTGGGAATGATTAATACAGTAAATAAACACAAGACATGTATAATTATTAGCCTCAACAAACCCAGGCTTATATTTAATATGCCACAAATTAATCCCGCATAACAAACACCTCCCCCCTCCCGTCCATATACCCCGCCAATACAAATCAAACACCTACACAAAACACTCAATCCCACAGCAGTTCACTTCCCCAAAGTTAATAAAGCACATATAATTCCCCAAAGTTACGTACGTGACATGCACATAGCGGCATGCACGTACGGGCAAGCGATCGAATGTTTGGAAGCCGCAGCAGCGTACTCACGGTACCGCGTCTGCGCATCGAACTCAAAGTCCTCCTGGAAAAAGTCTCTGTTGTCCCGGTTCTCCACAGGCCAATGGAAAGTCCACAAAAAAAGGGCAAAAATGAGGACTCTTCAATGAAGTGGCTCCGTAGCAATAACGCTGGTTCTGAAAGGTGCTCCTAGGTGGTTTGTAAGGTCAATTTCCGCTTTCTGATAGCACCGGATGCCTTTTATATCCCCACATATTTATTATGTTACATATTTAATATTAACATGATTATTTAATACGCCTGTAACAGTTTATAATAAGTAAATGGATGACATAATAAGTATTTATATATATTTATTTTCCCAGCTGAGCACAAGTTAATTGTGACTGGCAATATTTATTATATATACACTACCGTTCAAAAGTTTGGGGTCACCCAAACAATTTTGTGGAATAGCCTTCATTTCTAAGAACAAGAATAGACTGTCGAGTTTCAGATGAAAGTTCTCTTTTTCTGGCCATTTTGAGCGTTAAATTGACCCCACAAATGTGATGCTCCAGAAACTCAATGTGCTCAAAGGAAGGTCAGTTTTGTAGCTTCTGTAACGAGCTAAACTGTTTTCCGATGTGTGAACAAGATTGCACAAGGGTTTTCTAATCATCAATTAGCCTTCTGAGCCAATGAGCAAACACATTGTACCATTAGAACACTGGAGTGATAGTTGCTGGAAATGGGGCCTCTATACACCTATGTAGATATTGCACCAAAAACCAGACATTTGCAGCTAGAATAGTCATTTACCACATTAGCAATGTATAGAGTGTATTTCTTTAAAGTTAAGACTAGTTTAAAGTTATCTTCATTGAAAAGTACAGTGCTTTTCCTTCAAAAATAATGACATTTCAATGTGACCCCAAACTTTTGAACGGTAGTGCATATGCCTCGATGAACCCCTATGGCCATTACAAGGTGAGCCACGTAAATAAGACCGCCCACAAAACGGTGCATCCTGAAGCGACTGTCAGAAAGCTGCTTGAAGATGATCTGTAAAACATCATTTATGCAACATTTTGACCAAAGAACCACCATTACAAGGAAGTGTTTTACAGGCTTCATCTGGCCAGGATCTTCAGCTCTCACTGGATCGGTTCGCAACCGAGTGTGAAGCGACTGGGATGAGAATCAGCACCTCCAAGTCCGAGTCCATGGTTCTCGCCTGGAAAAGGGTGGAGTGCCATCTTCGGGTTGGGGAGGAGATTTTGCCTCAAGTGGAGGCGTTCAAGTACCTCGGAGTCTTGTTCACGAGTGAGGGAAGAGTGGATCGTGAGGTCGACAGGCGGATCGGTGCGGCGTCTTCAGTAATGTGGACGCTGTATCGATCCATTGTGGTGAAGAAGGAGCTGAGCCGGAAGGCAAAGCTCTCAATTTACCGGTCGATCTACGTTCCCATCCTCACCTATGGTCATGAGCTTTGGGTTATGACCGAAAGAACAAGATCTCGGGTACAAGCGGCCGAAATTAGCTTCCTATGCCGAATGGCGGGGCTCTCCCTTAGAGATAGGGTGAGAAGCTCTGTCATCCGGGAGGAGCTCAAAGTAAAGCCGCTGCTCCTCCACATGGAGAGGAGCCAGATGAGGTGGTTCGGGCATCTGGTCAGGATACCACCCGACCGGTAGGAGGCCACGGGGAAGACCCAAGGCACGTTGGGAAGACTATGTCTCCTGGCTGGCCTGGGAACGCCTTGGGATCCCCCGGGAAGAGTTGGACAAAATGGCTGGGGAGAGGGAAGTCTGGGCTTCCCTGCTTAGGCTGCCGCCCCCGCGACCCGACCTCGGATAAGCGGAAATAGATGGATGGATGGATGGATGACTCCTTTAATGCGCCCTATAATCTGATGTGCCTAATATATGAAAGGGATTAAAAAAAGACTATTCATCGGCAGTGCGTTTTATAATCCGGTGCTCCCTATGGTCCGGAAAATACAGTACATATTTAGTACAATTATTGTTATTCAGATGATTGCATGTATGTTGGCACACAGATGATTTGTAATATAGGGAAGTTCCACCACTAAACCATTATGGTCTATCATCCACTAAAGCAGTGTTTGTACTGCATTTCTTTTTTTGATGTGGAGTCCATCCATCCATATTCATGTTGGTTTCAAAGTTCTGAAGGGACTACAGTTTTTCCACACGTACAGTACCGTATTTTCCGGACCATAAGACGCACTGCAGACGAGCGGGTGTAGTCAGGTCTATTTTCATACAAAAGACGCACCGGATTATAGGGCGCCTTTTGTCATATTGTAGCGTTGGACTGGTTAACAATGGTCTTTACTCGAAGATGTCAAGAAATGCTGA
>NC_084749.1:43969388-43982288 GCF_033978785.1 Entelurus aequoreus | reverse complement strand
CATTATACTGCCAGTTTTCTTCCTTCTCCTTTTCATTATACTGTCAGGGTTCTTCCTTCTCCTTTTCACTATACTGTCAGGGTTCTTCCTTCTGCTTTTCATTATACTGCCAGTTTTCTTCCTTCTCCTTTTCATTATACTGTCAGGGTTTTTCCTTCTCCTTTTCACTATACTGTCAGGGTTCTTTTCTTTCTGCTTTTCATTGTACTACCAGGGTTCTTCCTTTTCCTTTTCATTATACTGTCAGGGTTCTTCCTTTTCCTTTTCATTATACTGCCAGGGTTCTTCCTTCTCCTTTTCATTACACTGTCGGGGTTCTTCCTTCTCCTTTTCACTATACTGTCAGAGTTCTTCCTTCTCCTTTTCATTACACTGTCGGGGTTCTTCCTTCTCCTTTTCACTATACTGTCAGGGTTCTTCCTTCTGCTTTTTGTACTGCCAGGGTTCTTCATTTTCCTTTTCATTATACTGTCAGGGTTCTTCCTTTTCCTTTTCATTATACTGCCAGGGTTCTTCCTTCTCCTTTTCATTACACTGTCGGGGTTCTTCCTTCTCCTTTTCACTCTACTGTCAGAGTTCTTCCTTCTCCTTTTCATTACACTGTCGGGGTTCTTCCTTCTCCTTTTCACTATACTGTCAGGGTTCTTCCTTCTGCTTTTTGTACTGCCAGGGTTCTTCATTTTCCTTTTCATTATACTGTCAGGGTTCTTCCTTCTCCTTTTCATTATACTGGCAGGCTTCTTCCTTCTGCTTTTCATTATACTGGCAGGCCTCACACACAGATGCTTGAACCACCTCATCTGGCTCCTCTCCATGTGGAGGAGCAGCGGCTTTACTTTGAGCTCCTCCTGGATGACAGAGCTTCTCACCCTATCGCTAAGGGAGAGCCCCGCCACCCGGCGGAGGAAACTCATTTCGGCCGCTTGTACCCGTGATCTTGTCCTTTCGGTCATAACCCAAAGCTCATGACCATAGGTGAGGATGGGAACGTAGATCGACCGGTAAATTGAGAGCTTTGCCTTCCGGCTCAGCTCCTTCTTCATCACAACGGATCGATACAGAGTCCGCATTACTGAAGACGCCGCACCGATCCGCCTGTCGATCTCACCATCCACTCTTCCCTCACTTGTGAACAAGACTCGGTGGTACTTGAACTCCTCCACTTGGGGCAAGATCTCCTCCACAACCCGGAGACGGCACTCCACCCTTTCCCGGGTGAGAACCATGGACTCTGACTGCTCCAAGCAGACGAGGCAAAAAGGAGAGTGGGCGGGGTTTGTTTCCAGCAGCCAGGGAGGGACACGGAGGCGGATTTCTTCAGCAAAGCGATATTATATAGATTCTTATATGGATCTGTGGGTTTTACGTTCATATTCAGAGATTTATTGTACCTTTTGTATTTTTACCGACCAATGTGGGCCCCCCCCCCCCCCCCCAAGTCAAAATTACTGCCAAGTCAAAATAACTGCCCAAGTCTGACCTTGAGCTATGATGCTAAGAAGCCCATTTATATTTTGTCCAATAATAAGTTTGTTCCGCATCAGTTTTTTTTATGAAACATAACATTACATTTTTGCAGTATATATAATGGAACAATAAACCTTTATGCTCCGCTGCTCCAGAATCAGCAGTGGCTGCTTCATCTGAGTTCTGCAGACGCTGACCAGCAGTCCAATGATGCCTTGGATGGTGAGAGAACTGCTAAACCACGGGCAGTGACTGAGACATTAATCAACACCTTAGCTATTTTAATTTAAACTTTAAATGAGATTAGAGGTTTGTTGTTTTTGATATTTGTTTTATAACAACATATTCCAAATGCTTTTTGTTTGACTTGCACATTTACATTAAAGGCCTACTGAAATGAATTTTTTTTATTTAAACGGGGATAGCAGATCTATTCTATGTGTCATACTTGATCATTTCGCGATATTGCCATATTTTTGCTGAAAGGATTTAGTATAGAACAACGACGATAAAGATTGCAACTTTTGGTATCTGATAAAAAAAAAGGCTTTCCCCTACCGGAAGTAGCGTGACGTAGTCAGTTGAACATATACGCAAAGTTCCCTATTGTTTACAATGATGGCCGCATGAAGTGAGAGAGATTCGGACCGAGAAAGCGACAATTTCCCCATTAATTTGAGCGAGGATGAAAGATTTGTGGATGAGTAAAGTGCAAGTGAAGGACTAGTGGGGAGTGGAAGCGATTCAGATAGGGAAGATGCTGTGAGAGCCGGGGGTGACCTGATATTCAGCTGGGAATGACTACAACAGTAAATAAACACAAGACATATATATACTCTATTAGCCACAACACAACCAGGCTTATATTTAATATGACACAAATTAATCCTGCATAAAAACACCTGCGTGTTTGTTATGCTAGCTCCTAGCTCCTATGCTAGCTCCTAGCTCCATAGAACACGCCAATACAATTCAAACACCTGATCAACACACACAATCACTCAGCCCAAAAGACCGTTCACCTAACCCAAGGTTCATAAAGCTTATATATTTAAAAAAAAGTTACGTACATACGCAAAAAAAAGTTGCGCACATACGGTCAAGCGATCAAATGTTTAGAAGCCAAAGCTGCATACTCACAGTAGCACGTCTGCGTCTTTGTCATCCAAATCAAAGTAATCCTGGTAAGAGTCTGTGTTGTCCCAGTTCTCTACAGGCGTCTGTGTATCCAAGTCAAAAGTCCTCCTGGTTAGAGTCTCTGTTATCCGAGTTCTTCCATCTTGACTGCATCTTTCGGGAATGTAAACAAAGAAGCGCCGGCTGTGTACTGTTGTTGCTGACTACGTTCGAAAAATACGTCCATTTCGCACCGACAACTTTCTTCTTTGCTTGCTCAGCTTCCTTCTCCATAAGGCAATGAACATGATTGCAACAGATTCACGAACACAGATGTCCAGAATACTGTGGAATTATGAAATGAAAACAGAGCTTTTTCGTATTGGCTTCAATGTGGAAGGCATACCCGTGTTCGCCGGGCTACGTCACGCGCATACGTCATCCTCAGAGGCGTTTCGAACCGGAAGTTTAGCGGCAAATTTAAAATGTCACTTTATAAGTTAACCCGGCCGTATTGGCATGTGTTATAATGTTAAGATTTCATCATTGATATATAAACTATCAGACTGCGTGGTCGGTAGTAGTGGCTTTCAGTAGGCCTTTAAGTGCTTGATTGTTGAGTATAATAAAACACCCACTACCTATTTGTTGAGTGGGTAATTGCAAATTGAAGGTGTCAATGAATGGGGTAGAGGGGCCCACACCGATTCTCTTTCAGGGTGCCCAGAATTCCTAGCAACGACCATGCCTTGCCCTACTGTATTCTCCCAGTTGCGCAGATTCTGGCACTCTGGGTGGAGCAACCCTGAAATCTGGCCATGCGCATATTCTCCCATTGACTTAGGTATCTCAGTTCTTAAGTTCAAGTTAAAGTTAAAGTCCCAACGATTGTCTCACACACACTGGGTGTGGTGTAATGTGTCCTCTGCATTTGAGGGACAATGAAAAAGGAGGATTACCTCCAAATTCAACCTAAAATTATCAGCCCGGAGGTTGTGTCTTGGGCGCAGTTGGGTGTTCCAACAGGACAATGACCCCAAACACACGTCAAAAGTGGTAAAGGAATGGCTAAATCAGGCTAGAATGAAGGTTTTAGAATGGCCTTCCCAAAGTCCTGACTTAAACGTGTGGACAATGCTGAAGAAACAAGTACAAATTTAGCTGAACTGCACCAATTTTGTCAAGAGGAGTGGTCAACAATTCAAGCAGAAGCTTGTGGATGGCTACCAAAAGTGCCTTATTGCAGTGAAACTTGCCAAGGGACATGTAAGCAAATATTAACATTGCTGTATGTATACTTTTGACCCAGCACATTTGCTCACATTTTCAGTAGACCCATAATAAATTCATAAAAGAAGCAAACTTCATGAATGTTTTTTGTGACCAACAAGTATGTGCTCCAATCACTACATCACAAAAAAATAAGAGAAATGATTGGAAACTCAAGACAGCCATGACATTATGTTCTTTACAAGTGTATGTCAACTTTTGACCACAACTGTATATATATATATATATATATATATTATATATATATATATATATATATATATATATATATATATATATATATATATATATATATATATATATATATATATATATATATATATATATATATATATATATATATATATATATATATTTATATATATTTTTTTATTTATTTATTTAATTTTTAACTTTGGACTTTCTTTGGACCCCTGATTTACAGTAATGTCACCAGCCACAGAAAGACAGATCGGGTTTGATCATTGAAGTATTTAGTACATTTACGACGACAGTTTGAGAACTGTCATGTCAACAATCTGGACCGAGTGGAGGTCTCTTTGCATGTAATACAATTCTAACCAATATTACATACATTGTGGTAACTTCAAATGAAACGATCATATTTGCAGATTTGCAGACCAGGACTCCCAAAACCAGTACTGTGGCAGAAGAAAAGGATGGTGAACAACTTTCCATACAGCCGAATCCAAGCAACGCTACGACATCCAGCAGTGAGCTCGAGAGCAGCAAAACAACCAACGCTACACTAAGCAACTATTTTATGAATGCCACACTTGTAACGACGACAAACCCAACAATGACGACTACAACTCCGAACATAGATACAACCATGGCCACAACATCTGGAACAATGACCAGCACAACAATGACTACTGCAACTGGAAGCTCAATAAACACAATCATACCTACAACCATACCCACAACCGACACAAGCACCACACTTTCAACAGTAAGCACAGCATCCCAACCTCTTACCACAACAGATGTAACAAATAACGTAACCCAGATAATCCAAAACACAGCTACCACACTTGCAACGACGACAAACCCAACAACGATGACTACAACTCAGAACACGGGAACAACCATACCCACAACCGACACAAGCATCACACTTTCAACAGTAAGCACAGCATCCCAACCTCTTACCACAACAGATGTAACAAATAACGTAACCCCGATAACCCAAAACCAAAACACAGCTACCACAAATACCACACTTTTAACGACGACAAACCCAACAACGATGACTACAACTCAGAACACGAGAACGACCATTCCCACAACCGACACAAGCATCACACTTTCAACAGTAAGCACAGCATCCCAAACTCTTACCACAACAGATGTAACTAATAACGTAACCCCGACAACCCAAAACACAGCTACCACACTTGCAACGACGACAAACCCAACAACGATGACTACAACTCAGAACACGGGAACAACCATACCCACAACCGACACAAGCATCACACTTTCAACAGTAAGCACAGCATCCCAACCTCTTACCACAACAGATGTAACTAATAACGTAACCCAGATAATCCAAAACACAGCTACCACACTTGCAACGACGACAAACCCAACAACGATGACTACAACTCAGAACACGGGAACAACCATACCCACAACCGACACAAGCATCACACTTTCAACAGTAAGCACAGCATCCCAACCTCTTACCACAACAGATGTAACAAATAACGTAACCCCGACAACCCAAAACACAGCTACCACACTTGCAACGACGACAAACCCAACAACGATGACTACAACTCAGAACACGAGAACAACCATACCCACAACCGACACAAGCATCACACTTTCAACAGTAAGCACTGCATCCCAACCTCTTACCACAACAGATGTAACAAATAACGTAACCCCGACAACCCAAAACACAGCTACCACACTTGCAACGACGACAAACCCAACAACGATGACTACAACTCAGAACACGGGAACAACCATACCCACAACCGACAAAAGCATCACACTTTCAACGGTAAGCACAGCATCCCAACCTCTTACCACAACAGATGTAACAAATAACGTAACCCCGACAACCCAAAACACAGCTACCACACTTGCAACGACGACAAACCCAACAACGATGACTACAACTCAGAACACGGGAACAACCATACCCACAACCGACACAAGCATCACACTTTCAACAGTAAGCACAGCATCCCAACCTCTTACCACAACAGATGTAACAAATAACGTAACCCCGACAACCAAAAACACAGCTACCACACTTGCAACGACGACAAACCCAACAACGATGACTACAACTCAGAACACGAGAACAACCATACCCACAACCGACACAAGCATCACACTTTCAACAGTAAGCACAGCATCCCAACCTCTTACCACAACAGATGTAACAAATAACGTAACCCCGACAACCCAAAACACAGCTACCACACTTGCAACGACGACAAACCAAACAACGATGACTACAACTCAGAACACGAGAACAACCATACCCACAACCGACACAAGCATCACACTTTCAACAGTAAGCACAGCATCCCAACCTCTTACCACAACAGATGTAACAAATAACGTAACCCCGACAACCCAAAACACAGCTACCACACTTGCAACGACGACAAACCCAACAACGATGACTACAACTCAGAACACGGGAACAACCATACCCACAACCGACACAAGCATCACACTTTCAACAGTAAGCACAGCATCCCAACCTCTTACCACAACAGATGTAACAAATAACGTAACCCAGATAATCCAAAACACAGCTACCACACTTGCAACGACGACAAACCCAACAACGATGACTACAACTCAGAACACGGGAACAACCATACCCACAACCGACACAAGCATCACACTTTCAACAGTAAGCACAGCATCCCAACCTCTTACCACAACAGATGTAACAAATAACGTAACCCCGACAACCCAAAACACAGCTACCACACTTGCAACGACGACAAACCCAACAACGATGACTACAACTCAGAACACGGGAACAACCATTCCCACAACCGACACAAGCATCACACTTTCAACAGTAAGCACAGCATCCCAACCTCTTACCACAACAGATGTAACAAATAACGTAACCCCGACAACCCAAAACACTGCTACCACACTTGCAACGACGACAAACCCAACAACGATGACTACAACTCAGAACACGGGAACAACCATACCCACAACCGACACAAGCATCACACTTTCAACAGTAAGCACAGCATCCCAACCTCTTACCACAACAGATGTAACAAATAACGTAGCCCAGATAATCCAAAACACAGCTACCACACTTGCAACGACGACAAACCCAACAACGATGACTACAACTCAGAACACGGGAACAACCATACCCACAACCGACACAAGCATCACACTTTCAACAGTAAGCACAGCATCCCAAACTCTTACCACAACAGATGTAACAAATAACGTAACCCCGACAACCAAAAACACAGCTACCACACTTGCAACGACGACAAACCCAACAACGATGACTACAACTCAGAACACGAGAACAACCATACCCACAACCGACACAAGCATCACACTTTCAACAGTAAGCACAGCATCCCAACCTCTTACCACAACAGATGTAACAAATAACGTAACCCCGACAACCCAAAACACAGCTACCACACTTGCAACGACGACAAACCCAACAACGATGACTACAACTCAGAACACGAGAACAACCATACCCACAACCGACACAAGCATCACACTTTCAACAGTAAGCACAGCATCCCAACCTCTTACCACAACAGATGTAACAAATAACGTAACCCAGATAATCCAAAACACAGCTACCACACTTGCAACGACGACAAACCCAACAACGATGACTACAACTCAGAACACGGGAACAACCATACCCACAACCGACACAAGCATCACACTTTCAACAGTAAGCACAGCATCCCAACCTCTTACCACAACAGATGTAACAAATAACGTAACCCCGACAACCCAAAACACAGCTACCACACTTGCAACGACGACAAACCCAACAACGATGACTACAACTCAGAACACGGGAACAACCATTCCCACAACCGACACAAGCATCACACTTTCAACAGTAAGCACAGCATCCCAACCTCTTACCACAACAGATGTAACAAATAACGTAACCCCGACAACCCAAAACACAGCTACCACACTTGCAACGACGACAAACCCAACAACGATGACTACAACTCAGAACACGAGAACAACCATACCCACAACCGACACAAGCATCACACTTTCAACAGTAAGCACAGCATCCCAACCTCTTACCACAACAGATGTAACAAATAACGTAACCCCGACAACCCAAAACACAGCTACCACACTTGCAACGACGACAAACCCAACAACGATGACTACAACTCAGAACACGAGAACAACCATACCCACAACCGACACAAGCATCACACTTTCAACAGTAAGCACAGCATCCCAACCTCTTACCACAACAGATGTAACAAATAACGTAACCCCGACAACCCAAAACACAGCTACCACACTTGCAACGACGACAAACCCAACAACGATGACTACAACTCAGAACACGGGAACAACCATACCCACAACCGACACAAGCATCACACTTTCAACAGTAAGCACAGCATCCCAACCTCTTACCACAACAGATGTAACAAATAACGTAACCCCGACAACCCAAAACACAGCTACCACACTTGCAACGACGACAAACCCAACAACGATGACTACAACTCAGAACACGAGAACAACCATACCCACAACCGACACAAGCATCACACTTTCAACAGTAAGCACAGCATCCCAACCTCTTACCACAACAGATGTAACAAATAACGTAACCCCGACAGCCCAAAACACAGCTACAACACTTGCAACGACGACAAACCCAACAACGATGACTACAACTCAGAACACGGGAACAACCATACCCACAACCGACACAAGCATCACACTTTCAACAGTAAGCACAGCATCCCAACCTCTTACCACAACAGATGTAACAAATAACGTAACCCCAACAACCCAAAACACAGCTACCACACTTGCAACGACGACAAACCCAACAACGATGACTACAACTCAGAACACGAGAACAACCACACCCACAACCGACACAAGCATCACACTTTCAACAGTAAGCACAGCATCCCAACCTCTTACCACAACAGATGTAACAAATAACGTAACCCCGACAACCCAAAACACAGCTACCACACTTGCAACGACGACAAACCCAACAACGATGACTACAACTCAGAACACGGGAACAACCATACCCACAACCGACACAAGCATCACACTTTCAACAGTAAGCACAGCATCCCAACCTCTTACCACAACAGATGTAACAAACAACGTAACCCAGATAATCCAAAACACAGCTACCACACTTGCAACGACGACAAACCCAACAACGATGACTACAACTCAGAACACGGGAACAACCATACCCACAACCGACACAAGCATCACACTTTCAACAGTAAGCACAGCATCCCAACCTCTTACCACAACAGATGTAACAAATAACGTAACCCCGACAACCCAAAACACAGCTACCACACTTGCAACGACGACAAACCCAACAACGATGACTACAACTCAGAACACGGGAACAACCATACCCACAACCGACACAAGCATCACACTTTCAACAGTAAGCACAGCATCCCAACCTCTTACCACAACAGATGTAACAAATAACGTAACTCAGATAATCCAAAACACAGCTACCACACCTGCAACGACGACAAACCCAACAACGATGACTACAACTCAGAACACGGGAACAACCATACCCACAACCGACACAAGCATCACACTTTCAACAGTAAGCACAGCATCCCAGCCTCTTACCACAACAGATGTAACAAATAACGTAACCCCGACAACCCAAAACACAGCTACCACACTTGCAACGACGACAAACCCAACAACGATGACTACAACTCAGAACACGGGAACAACCATTCCCACAACCGACACAAGCATCACACTTTCAACAGTAAGCACAGCATCCCAACCTCTTACCACAACAGATGTAACAAATAACGTAACCCCGACAACCCAAAACACAGCTACCACACTTGCAACGACGACAAACCCAACAACGATGACTACAACTCAGAACACGAGAACAACCATACCCACAACCGACACAAGCATCACACTTTCAACAGTAAGCACAGCATCCCAACCTCTTACCACAACAGATGTAACAAATAACGTAACCCCGACAACCCAAAACACAGCTACCACACTTGCAACGACGACAAACCCAACAACGATGACTACAACTCAGAACACGAGAACAACCATACCCACAACCGACACAAGCATCACACTTTCAACAGTAAGCACAGCATCCCAACCTCTTACCACAACAGATGTAACAAATAACGTAACCCCGACAACCCAAAACACAGCTACCACACTTGCAACGACGACAAACCCAACAACGATGACTACAACTCAGAACACGGGAACAACCATACCCACAACCGACACAAGCATCACACTTTCAACAGTAAGCACAGCATCCCAACCTCTTACCACAACAGATGTAACAAATAACGTAACCCAGATAATCCAAAACACAGCTACCACACTTGCAACGACGACAAACCCAACAACGATGACTACAACTCAGAACACGGGAACAACCATACCCACAACCGACACAAGCATCACACTTTCAACAGTAAGCACAGCATCCCAACCTCTTACCACAACAGATGTAACAAATAACGTAACCCAGATAATCCAAAACACAGCTACCACACTTGCAACGACGACAAACCCAACAACGATGACTACAACTCAGAACACGGGAACAACCATACCCACAACCGACACAAGCATCACACTTTCAACAGTAAGCACAGCATCCCAACCTCTTACCACAACAGATGTAACAAATAACGTAACCCCGACAACCCAAAACACAGCTACCACACTTGCAACGACGACAAACCCAACAACGATGACTACAACTCAGAACACGAGAACAACCATACCCACAACCGACACAAGCATCACACTTTCAACAGTAAGCACTGCATCCCAACCTCTTACCACAACAGATGTAACAAATAACGTAACCCAGATAACCCAAAACCAAAACACAGCTACCACAAATACCACACTTTTAACGACGACAACTCCGAACATAGATACAACCATGTCCACAACATCTGCAACAATGACAAGCACACCAATGACGACAACTCCGAACATAGATACAACCATGTCCACAACATCTGGAACAATGACAAGCACACCAATGACGACAACTCCGAACATAGATACAACCATGTCCACAACATCTGGAACAATGACAAGCACACCAATGACGACAACTCCGAACATAGATACAACCATGTCCACAACATCTGGAACAATGACAAGCACACCAATGACGACAACTCCGAACATAGATACAACCATGTCCACAACATCTGGAACAATGACAAGCACACCAATGACGACAACTCCGAACATAGATACAACCATGTCCACAACATCTGGAACAATGACAAGCACACCAATGACGACAACTCCGAACATAGATACAACCATGTCCACAACATCTGGAACAATGACAAGCACACCAATGACGACAACTCCGAACATAGATACAACCATGTCCACAACATCTGGAACAATGACAAGCACACCAATGACGACAACTCCGAACATAGATACAACCATGTCCACAACATCTGGAACAATGACAAGCACACCAATGACGACAACTCCGAACATAGATACAACCATGTCCACAACATCTGGAACAATGACAAGCACACCAATGACGACAACTCCGAACATAGATACAACCATGTCCACAACATCTGGAACAATGACAAGCACACCAATGACGACAACTCCGAACATAGATACAACCATGTCCACAACATCTGGAACAATGACAAGCACACCAATGACGACAACTCCGAACATAGATACAACCATGTCCACAACATCTGGAACAATGACAAGCACACCAATGACGACAACTCCGAACATAGATACAACCATGTCCACAACACCTGGAACAATGACAAGCACACCAATGACGACAACTCCGAACATAGATACAACCATGTCCACAACACCTGGAACAATGACAAGCACACCAATGACGACAACTCCGAACATAGATACAACCATGTCCACAACACCTGGAACAATGACAAGCACACCAATGACGACAACTCCGAACATAGATACAACCATGTCCACAACACCTGGAACAATGACAAGCACACCAATGACGACAACTCCGAACATAGATACAACCATGTCCACAACACCTGGAACAATGACAAGCACACCAATGACGACAACTCCGAACATAGATACAACCATGTCCACAACACCTGGAACAATGACAAGCACACCAATGACGACAACTCCGAACATAGATACAACCATGTCCACAACATCTGGAACAATGACAAGCACACCAATGACGACAACTCCGAACATAGATACAACCATGTCCACAACACCTGGAACAATGACAAGCACACCAATGACGACAACTCCGAACATAGATACAACCATGTCCACAACACCTGGAACAATGACAAGCACACCAATGACGACAACTCCGAACATAGATACAACCATGGCCACAACATCTGGAACAATGACAAGCACACCAATGACGACAACTCCGAACATAGATACAACCATGTCCACAACACCTGGAACAATGACAAGCACAACAATGACTACTGCAACGACCACACCCACATCTTCATCCACGGCTGCCATTTCCACTTCACCCCAAAGCACAACAATTACAACCACTGCTCCCACGTCTCCAACCATCCTGACAACAAGCCCCATGGCACTTACAGGTATGTGACTTTTTAATGTATTTTACTGGTATATTTAATAGATACACATATTAACTGTAGCTATACAGTTCCTTACTTACTGTGTGCATCAAAATGATGATATGGAAAATACGCATTGTTGATTCTGTGTCATTCAAATTCTGATTGTTTT
>NC_084749.1:43924388-43959388 GCF_033978785.1 Entelurus aequoreus | reverse complement strand
CGAGGACGTGGAAGACATCTACCTATTTGGAACCATGATTGCGGGGCACCTGCTGATTGGGCTGGGCATTGCTCTGGTGTATCGTAAAATTCGTAAGACGATGGCAGCCACTCAAGGAGCCCAAAGGCTGTTCGTCGCAATGGAAGGTGGGATCACAGTCTGGGGCGATTTCTGAACTGAATCGCAAGATGGATCACATCATGGAGAAGCTTGCTGAAAAGGAAAAATTGGATATGAGAGCCAACATGGACGAATAGAACAGGCAAGCCATTGTAATGTCTGCTCAAGGAAAAACAAAAATCCTTATGTACGATTTGACTCCCTCGAATGGCCCTGAGGACAAGAACAGGCTGTTCTGTAATCATCCCCTGAGGACTTTCAAAGATGGACGCTTTTGACCTCCCTCCCTCCTCCCCGACACCTGGAAATCGAATTTTGCTTGCATTGCATGCAGAACGGCCCCGGGCCTATGAACACAACACCACTACACCCAAAGACAATGGGCATATACACAATCACACTCCCCACCCCCACCTCACGCCTTCACCACCGCTTGATTCCCCTTCGGGGTGATGGACGACTGAGTAACGCTTTATAGCAGCAGGCCGGCCTCCAGGGTCCCAACTCCCACCACCCCCTCTGTTGCGAGTTGTTGTGATTATATGTAACATGTTTATGTGTGCTATGGCAAATGAGTTTTTTTCCCTTGGACTCAGTCTGGACACCCTCCCGAGGTAACTGTTGGCGGTCCGTCTTGTCTCCCTGTAACGTATGTCTGCTCTTAGTGGGACTGTGCCGAAAATGTAATTTCAGTTCTTATGTGTCTTGTACATGTTAAAGAATGGACAATAATAAAGCATCCTGAATCCTGAATCCTTTAATTCCTTGCTTCTTCTGTTTAATAGATGTCATCATTGTTTGAACCTGACAATGACCTGCTTTATGAAGCAATCAGCTGCCAGGTGATGCTTAAAAATGCAACTGAACTGATATTTTCAATATAAATTTGTAACGCTTTTATTTTGAAAATCACCATGTTTCTATTGATCGCGCCTAAATACCACCCTATGATTTTGACAAACCAGAAAAAAACACCTTTTACATTTCATCTTAAAATAAATTGGTATGTATATTCTTTGGAGAGGAGGGAATATATTGGTGGCAAATTATGTTGTGTGATTTTTAGCCTATTACTTTCTATGCAACGCAAACTGAATTTTGTGATTTTCCAAACAATCATCCCTCTGGTGTTTCAGAGATCATTTGTAGATTGTTATTGTGATTAAATTCTCATTTATTGTTTAATTGAAAAAAAAACCCTCCCGTTGACAATCACGTTTTTGCACTGCAAGTTTCAAGGTCAAGGGATGGTAAAGTTAAAGTACCAATGATTGTCACACACACACACTAGATGTGGCGAAATTATCCTCTGCATTTGACCCATCACCCTTGATCACCCCCTGGGAGGTGTGGGGAGCAGTGGGCAGCAGCGGTGGCCGCGCCTGGGAATAATTTTTGGTGATTTAACCCCCAATTCCAACCCTTGATGCTGAGTGCCAAGCAGGGAGGTAATGGGTCCGATTTTAATTGTCTTTGGTATGATTAATCTCAGGGCGGACACTCTAACCGCTTTTATGCACACGTGCACATGGACAAAATGTATTTAATCTGATAATCATTCGGATTAGAATGTCTTTGTGTGCATGGACCCTGAAAAAAAAAGATCTGATTATGACGTGCATTTTCATGCATCACACCATAAATCGTAATACTTTACCTTGACATGCGCGGCACACACCATAAACTGTGAGGTGTGTTATTCTTTGTGCTATGGCACAATCTTTTGGACGTGTTTGCTCACAGCAGGTGCTGAAGAAGTGCATTTCTGCTTGTCCGCTGTTATCATGTTTTTGCCTTCTGTTCACTACTTTTGTTTTACCTCTCTTTCTGAAATAGAGCTGTTCTATGCCTTTTATGATGCGTTTATGTACGGTCGCGTCTCCGTGTTACGACATTCTGTGTCTGTGCCTGAGGCTAGAAATAGCTCTAAGGTCATGAATAAACGTTAAATCAGCTCGTTAAGACAACTGGACCCCTTATTTTATTGTTACTTCGACACATGACGCTCCATACCATACTTTTGTTTTTGCTAGTCTCGTTTTAAAGCAACATCATATACCGCAACATCTGTATATGTTGAATCGCTTCATTCCGAGACTATTAAACTTAGTCCCCTCTCCCCCACCAAAGTATTGTTGGAAGCCATATCCATATTTAAGTGTTACTTCTTTCTAAAAACTCCTATAGTCATATTTACATCAGCTAATGTCTCGTGTGGTACAAAGTGCTTGGATTCGAGTGTCCTTGGTTAGAGTCAGAGCGCTGTCTTTGTTGAGACTGCCATTACATTCCTGAGATACGGAGCACAGCTAGACGGGGGAAACAGCAGGTGGGGGGGACAGGAAAAGGAGGAAGTAGACAGGAGTTCCGGGGTTTTGGTAGACCGATCTGGACCGGGCTGGGGAACGCTGGTGTGCTGGATTGGTCTCAGGTTTGTCCTCTAAGCTTGGAGAATAAACCACAAAATACCAACTTCTGCCTGGTGATTGAATATAAACAACAGCATATTGCCATAAAAAGAATCTGGGAGAGACTAGCAATTTGAATTCCCCATTGGAGGAATGCTGGTCAACGCAACAATTTGGGGGCTCGTCCGGGATGGCACGCTGTTGATTGATGACTTCTTGCAATCTTCTGGACAGACTCAATTGGCCAATTCAAGGTAAGCAGAACCTTTCTTTTTAGATAAAATCTGCGTTAGGAGTCTGTCCTGAAGTCTGTAAGTCAAACACTGTTTTGTAATCCCAGGCACAGAGTGGTGATTTTGATAGATTGATTGCATTTTTGCCCTGTCCGCCATTTTACATAATAGTTGTACATAGTGGTCAACTCATGTCATTGTGTCTTGAATCTTTCATCTGTGCCTGATAAAGTTATTGGTTAAAGTCCATCCGTATATTAAAATTCGCAAGGTTAGAGTCCTTCTGAATAATACGGTAAAGTTCTTGGTTAAAGTCCGTTCGTATTTTTAATTCTGAGGTTGGAGTCCTTATTAATAATACGATAAAGTTGTTGGTTAAAGTACGTTCGTATTTTTAATTCTGAGGTTGGAGTCCTTATTAATAATACGATAAAGTTGTTGGTTAAAGTCCGTTCGTATTTTTAATTCTGAGGTTGGAGTCCTTATTAATAATACGATAAAGTTGTTGGTTAAAGTCCGTTCGTATTTTTAATTCTGAGGTTAGAGTCCTTATTAATAATACGATAAAGATTACCGTGACGGGCTGCTTCACTGACGAGTAAGCAAATAGTCGGGTGTGGTTCGCCCTGGGGATTTGGTCACCCCTAATAGAGTTCAAGGTTAAAGTCCTTATGAAAAATACGAGAAATACATTCTCGGGTTACGGATGGGGCATGAGAGACACAATGACCACAGGGTTTGACATGAATAAGTGTGACAGATAGAAATGTGATGGCGGTCGGGGAGGAATGTGATGAATCATTACTGTTTTTGATGATCAATTGAATGTATGGTTGTCGACAATGGAATTAGCAGGTACAGTTTAAAAAGAAAAAAAAGAGAACGTTCCTTGAAAGGGTTAAGAGGGGGTTTACAATACTCGAAAAGTCGTGAACTCAAACGGCTGGTAAAATAAGGAAATAAAAAATTAAATAAAATAAAATAAAAAAGTAACTGGAAGTTTTATGGTAGGTGAAACGCAGAGAGTGCTCGTGTGTGTGTGTGTGTGTGTGTGTGTGTGTGTGTGTGTGTGTGTGTGTGTGTGTGTGTGTGCGCTGGTGAAAATGGAACACTCAGGGAGAGAATTTAAGAGTTTGGCGTATGATAAAAGTAGACGGGGATTACGTGGAAAAAAGAAATGCAGCAAAAGAAACGATGATTAATGACAGAATGAACTGATTGGTTTTTTGTCTGCCGCGCATGCGCAAGACAATTCAAACGACCCGCCCAGACTTTGAATAAGTCACCGCCCCCTACTCCAGTGACAAGAGAAGGAGGTATTAACACGCCCCCTCTAAGATTAATCCTGCCTCCGAAAATTAACCCCTTGTACATGTCTGACCATTTTCTCCGGCAGACATTTTTGACACATGACATTAACACTTTGGACATACTACAATATAAGTCTATTGCCGATGCATACATGCAAGCCATTGTTGACCTTGCTTTCCCACCTGTACCTCCGGGAGGGAACCTTTCGCCAAACACTTTGGACAAAGTTAACCCTGATATACAAGGTGCCAAAAACAATATATTGCAGGACATTTTATTCATCCCATGCAAAATAGGGCTAATGACAGAGCAACAAGGAAACGACTACTTAAATTACAGATCGCTGAAGATAAAAGGTTAAAAGAACCAAAAGGTCAAAGATCAGCTAGGGTATATTCAGCAGTGGGTGACCTTGCTTTTGAGTTCCAACAGGTGGAGGAAAGAATCCTCAACAGACGTGCGGTTGGACTCGGGTGGTGGACAACACGATGCTTCAAAGCCGGTCTGGGGTAGACACTGTTTCGGCTGTGACCAGCCTGGTCACTGGAGTCGGGACTGTCCGAACATTTCCGAACAGGAAAGGTTCCGTCGTGCCAACAAACGAACACGAAGGCGTGTAAGAGGACGCCCACATCAGGAGCCGCAGCAGGAAGTACCGACAGGACCCCTGCTGGACATGAGTGTCAACGGACAATTTTATCAGCCACCCATTCGATTCTGAATGCAGAGGTACCAAAAAAACTGTGTGCTTCCTCTTTAAAGGTCGAAGGCTTCGCTGGGGTCACAAGAAGGTTACCTGTCACCAAACCACTTCCGGTTCAGATTGCTGGACCTCCTTTACAGACTGTACCCTGACATTCAAATCGCAAAGAAGGAACATTCCTGGTGTTACCTGACGGCTGAACCACCCAGCTGCGACACCACTACCAAGACTACTCCATGAGCTCATACCACAGCCTGAAACAACAGGAATGGCTGACATCCAACTGCTCTAACGGTGAAAACCCTGGCTGGCTGAGATGCTTCCGTGTGTTCTGCCACCCGAGTCGCCATATGTTATGATTATTTATATATGTTGGAACTCAAGGTGTGGCTGCTCATGTTGACCTATCTTTGCAACAGCTAGCATGGTATAAGATGGACACAATAGTGTCCCACATTGTTCCCTTGCTCTCTGTCTCGCCTACAAAACCAAAGAACTTAGGTCCAATGATAAGACACGGCGTAGCTGCCAAACATTACACCGACACCCAAATACCACATTTTCAATTGTTTAGGTTTAGCCCATGGTTATGTTAAACACATAACTATGGGCTGCACTTTAGCCACCTGTAGGCTACGAGGAGCTAGCAGCTACACAACAGCTGAGCTAAAACGACACATTACACATTTAAGCATATCAAATAATTATAGTTGCTCATTACATACACAAAGTTGCCATGGCAGAAGTCTGATAGAAAGTATTCAGTAACAAACGTGTCCGCATCATTCAACTTTCTACAACATGAGCTTGACTTAATGAATTATTGGGGCTACCAGGTGTGGTAAAATTTCAAAATACTATTGCTAAAGCATTCGCCACAAGGGTAGTATTTTTCTAGTATTGGTGACAATATAAATATAAGCATATTTGTTACTTTCACCATATTGAATAAGTTACATAAAAGCTAGGGTTTAGTTGAGTTTGAGTTAATTGTGATATTGCTAAGGGGTCCCCTACCCTAACACCACCCCCCAGTGGACCATAGAGGCTAAAGAGACAATCATTGACCTCAAACATGACCTGCCCTCCGCTACTTGACTATTAGCTGACCTTTTTCTTAGATGTTTCTGAAAGTGATAGTATGACTAACACAGTCCTTTTTTCAGAAACAGAAGGGGGAGAGTGAGGGTGGATACAGACTCCTTGGAACAAAATCGACAATCATCCGACTCTGACACATTCCATAGTTTTAACGTTTTTCCCGTGGGTAAGAAGTTATAACTAATTTTAATTTGAAAATAACGATTTTACACATCGATAGTAGTTTAATAGATCAAATTTAGAATATGGAGGAGGTGAGGGTGAACCATGTATAGTCTTTGACTTCACTGATATGATCAATACGGTACAAGGGAAAAGGTACGTACTGACTTGTGTTGACAATCACAGTGGTTGGCCGGAAGCAACAACAACCTCAAAAGAGGATGCAATATCAGTAATTAAATGACTTGTGAATGACCAAGTACCCCAACATGGTTTCCCCAAAAAGATTAGGTCAGACAACGGCAACCATTTAAAAAAATACTCACTTAGCCTTGGTCGAAAAGGCTTTCGGACTAGAACACAGGTTTGGGGTACCATCCTGAGTCCCAAGGCAAGGTTGAAAGGATGGACCAGAACATAAAAAACTAATTGGCTAAAATCTGTGCACAGACCAAATTTAATTGGATTGACATGTTGCAATTAGCGTTAATGATCATTCGAAGGTCCGTGAATAAAACTGTTTTACCGCCCTTTGAGTTTTTCACCCTATGAGCTGCATACAGGTCAGCCATTCACAGGACCAGCAGCCCCCCATGGAAGGAGGACTCAGCGTAAAACCAAAATGGTATTTTACACAAAAAATTGCAGAATTTGTGTGCCAGTTCTTCTGTACAGATTCCCTTCCGCCCGCTGAGAGGGTCAAGATCAAGGTCATCAAACGCAAGTGGACGGAGCTCAGGTGGACTGGTCCTTTCAAGGTCGTGGAACGGACGTCCCACGCCCTTCGACTGGCTGGTGGAGGGGACACCTGGTACCACCTCTCCCTCTGCACTACAGCTGAAGAACCTGACAGATTACCAGCGGATGTCATTGCTGACATCGCCACAACATCTGCCCCTCAGCCCAGGACCTACATTACTCTTTTCAACTTCTATATTGTATATCCTTGTGTGAGACCAATCCAGTATGCTAAATGTTTCTTAGTTTTTCTTGCTTGTTTTCAGCATAACTGTATGTGTCGTTACATTAAGTGAAAAGTTTGATGTTTATCCCCGTTTTGTTACCTAAATTACTCTGATATTGATAGACGAAAGGCAGGATGTTACACTTGGTAGTGTTACCTGACGGACTGGTGTTTGGGCGTGTTCTACTGTCTTTGTGTCTCAGTTCATCCTTCCTGACGACAGTGACTGACAAGTGTCCAAGAACATACAGCGGACTTTAAATAAACTGGGTCAAAGGGGATAGCAAGACTTATTTTTTGACCTGTGCAGTGTGATTAATTACGGGGGACACAATAACTATTACCGTGGTAATAACCTCTATATTTGTTACGACTCAACCCTGAACCATTGGTGTCGGATGCAGACAGCATACTCTGGTAAGTGGTGCCCATCGTCCCTTTTATGTTGTTTTGGGGGTTGACCTGACTGATATAGACGCTAAAGGAATTATTAAAATTAATGTCCTTGAGAGGGCGTTAACTACCTCTACACCCTCTGTAGCACCTAAAGTACCACCCCACCTCGGTGGTGTTTCAAAGGCTCACATCCGTGCGTGCTAATGACATCACCACCGAAGGCCTGGTAACTTTGACCTTTGACCTTAGGAGCGGGTGCAGACAACCTGTGGCTCAGGTGGATGCCAAAACCTGGGTGACTGTGTTGCTTCTTCCGCTGGACGTCCCTTTTCCCACACTTACCCCGCCCCTTTTAAGTTGACTGACATGTGTAACCTTCTGTTGACAATGCCACCCGACTTCTTCCCTTTGTGGCCCAAAAGCTGAATTACACGCGTTTTCAAATTACAGGACCCTCTTCATCCCCCAACAAATTGGGTGACATCAACCGTTACTGGTGCACCACACTGATAGATGGCTCTAGGATAGGCCCTTAGGCACGAGCTGATTTATTCTGGTGTTGTGGGAAGCACAGATTGTACATTAGAATCCCGACGTCAGCCGTTGGGCTTTGTGCTATGGTTAGACTGGTGACCCCACTCACCAAATTAACACCCCTTGGAACTCCTGTTTCAGCGGCCTCTCTAACTCCCCGCCGCCGTTGAGACTAACCAACCTGACTCGTGACGCCGTTGAGGGACTTGCTGAACAACTTGCCCCGACCTCCCTCAGGGCTGTTCAGATCCGCATAGCCCTTGACCGCATCCTAGCCAAGGAAGAAGGAGTGTGTGCAATGTTTGGTGACCAATGCTGTACCTTCATTCCTAACAACACTACCCCCGATGGCTCAGTTCAGAGGGCCTTAAAGGGCCTCCAGGCCCTGTCTAGGGACACATTAGACAGGTGGACTGACCTAATTAATTCTGTCTTGGTCTCCATTCGGAGTTTTTTTGGCCATCATAGCCTCATGCGGTTGCTTTATCGCCCCTTGGGCTAAGTGTCACTAAAGGGGGTCTAGCAAAGTGGTAACTTTAAGACTTTCGAGAATTGTTGGTTTACTTCCCTGACCATGACGACATTGACGTGGACTCCTTCCATCTATCTCCCATGTAAATAAGCTGTTGTTTTATTGCTAGCTTGCTTAAAGAAAAAAAACAGCACCTACTTTAATGTGGGGCGTGCTTTATAAGTTTTGTACAAGTAATAAAGATCTTATTAGAAGATCTTAAAGGGGGACTTGTTGGAATCATATCCATATTTAAGTGTTACTTCTTTCTAAAAACTCCTATAGTCATATTTACATCAGCTAATGTCTCGTGTGGTACAAAGTGCTTGGATTCGAGTGTCCTTGGTTAGAGTCAGAGCGCTGTCTTTGTTGAGACTGCCATTACATTTCTAAGATACGGAGCACAGCTAGACTGGGGAAACAGCAGGTGGGGGGGACAGGAGAAGGAGGAAGTAGACAGGAGTTCCGGGGTTTTGGTAGACCGATCTGGACCGGGCTAGGGAACGCTTGGGTGCTGGGTTGGTCTCAGGTTTGTCCTCTAAGCTTTGAGAATAAACTACAAAATACCAACTATTGCCTGGAGATTGAATATAAACATCAGCGTATTGCCATAAAAAGAATCTGGGAGAGACTAGCAATTTGAATTCCCCATTGGAGGAATGCTGGTCAACGCAACAATATATATATATATATACATATATATATATATATATGTATATATATATATATATATATATATATATATATATATATATATATATATATATATATATATATATATATATATATATATATATATATATATATATCAGTGGCGTGCGGTGAGGTTAATGTCTGGTGAGGCACTGCATCATCACAGTCAGATTTACAAACATATGAACCCTAAATAGTATCTTATTCACCATGTGATTGGCAGCAGTTAACGGGTTATGTTTAAAAGCTCATACCAGCATTCTTTACACATACAAACTGTAGCACACAAAAAAGCACATTTAATAAAAAAACATTATTATGGTCTTACCTTTCTTGCTGGACATCCACACAGCCAGCCTTTGCGTGTGTACCACGCCGTTTGAAAAGAACAGGTCTTCTGTCCCGAAGTCAAAAGCAAACCTTTTAGCTCCGGCGTTGGTCTACCTTTAATTATTACCTCCTGCTTCGATTGAAAGTCCAGTTTAGAAAACTGTTTTATATTACATGTGTAATCCTCCATGATTTAAAAAAAAAGTCCAGGCGAGAGGAAATAAACAATCGCTTGTAAACTTTTTTTCTTTCTTCTGCGGCCGAGGAATGATCTCTGGGATCACTACCGCCCTCTACCACCAGGAGGCCGGATTACTGCGAGCCTCAGACAGTACGTCTTTTGCAGCAGTTTTATGAATGCTCAGCACAAGAAATACGTTACACACATACAGTTGTTGACAAAATACACTGTACATTATATACCTCAGCTAACTAAACTATGCCGTAGTTTAGTTAGCTGATATAATTCATATAGCAATACAGTCTCACTGCACAGCAGCTCAGCAGTTAGCCGAGTCATTGTGCACAATCCATGTTGAGGCACAAATCAGTGACGTACCTCAACTGGCTGCTGACCACCGCACCGTCTCTTCTCAGTATTTGAACGGCAAATGTGAAAATAAAAATAAAAATAATCTAAAACTGGTGAAGTTAATGGGAAAATAACTTTAGTATAATCACTGGATACATATAACAATTTAATTATTTTTTTTTTCTTTTTACAATTTTTTTCTTTCCATGATGGCAGGTGAGGCCATGCCTCCCCTGCCTCTAGTGCAGGGATGTCAAACATGCGGCCCGTGGGCCGGATCAGGCCCTCGAACAGGTTCAATCCGGCCTGCGAGATGAGTCAGTGTAAAATTGAGCTGCATTTTAAAATTAAATAAACTGTTTTTCTAAATGTGTCCACTGGATGTCGCAATAGCAATTCTGTTAGGCAAGCAAATTGTTTATATTGGGGCGAGCAAGTATACCAAGCAAGAGGTACACAGTAGCGGGGCTGGGACTCCTCCCCCCTGACCCAACGTAAAACACACAGGAGTAAAATAAACAATTGGTAACCCCACTTAAAATGCTGCATGAGACACATTGATATGGTTCTGTGAAAATTAGTTTCTTCTGTGAAAATTCAAAGAAAGTGAACAGTGGAAAGACAAATGAGGTAGTTGATACATAGAGGAGTTTTTATTTATGCTTTCTTATGTTTTTTGTTCAATCCTACATGGGCTGTGACTTAAAGTTGAATTGCTTTGTAGATACACTGAGATTAAGTCTAAATTCATTGTGTTCTTCATGGAGTTTTTGAAACTGTACCATTTTTTTCCGCAGATTTTTCAACTAACTTGAATTGTTTTGTCAAGAGGATCATATGTGATATGTCCTTTTTTCAGAATGTGCTTGTTCTATTTTAGGCCAAAGTAAAACCAAGAAAACAATCTGAAGTTGCCGTAGTTGTATTTTAAAGTTATTATGCCATGATTTTACCAGTCCGGCCCACGTAGGAATAGATGGTTCTCCATGCGGCCCCTGAGCTAAAATGAGTTTGACACCCCTGCTCTAGTGACTGCACGCCACTGATATATATATATATATACACAGTCATGGTCAAAAGTTTACATACACTTGTAAAGAACATAATGTCATGGCTGTCTTGGGTTTCCAATCATTTCTACAACTCTTATTTTTTTGTGATAGAGTGATTGGAGCACATACTTGTTGGTCACGAAAAAACATTCATGAAGTTTGGTTCTTTTAGGAATTTATTATGGGTCTACTGAAAATGTGACCACATCTGCTGGGTCAAAAGTTGAGCTGTTAGGTCACAATACCCAGTGAAATGTTTGGAGGAGAAAAGGTGAGTGTTATGTTTACTAAGGGGAGATGACGACACAGTTCCACAAGAGGGCGGTATAGTTCTATGTATTTTATTAATATATATATATATATATATATATATATATATATATATATATATATATATATATATATATATATATATATATATATATAAACACACAATATAATATATATAATAATGAACATGATACTAATATACTTAAGGAAAATGTTTACTAAGGGGAGATGACGACACAGTTCCACAAGAGGGCGGTATAGTTCTATGTATTTTATTAAATATATATATATATATATATATATATATATATATATATATATATGTATATATATATATATATATATATATATATATATATATATATATATATATATATATATATATATATATATATAAACACACAATATAATATATATAATAATGAACATGATACTAATATACTTAAGGAAAATGGAGTGTGTGACAAAATCCAAAAGGAAATAGGTGACAGACTATGAGTAGTATTTAACTGGAGGGTTTTACCGTAAATGTTGGAGGTGCGTGTTTAGAGGAGCGGTGCTGTCTGACAAGGGCAAGGCAGGCAGGGTTGTCCAGGGGAGCGAGTCGTCGTAGTCCGGGGGCAAGCGAGGAGTCGAGAACCAGGAAGCACGAGGGAGGCAGGGAAGATCCAGGAGCACAAGACATACAGCTTGACTCGGGGATGCACACAGGGAACTGAGGGGTGAGGGAGGACACGACAATCAACGCAGAGAAAACACAGGGATCAGGACAGAGAGAGAGAGCATAAAGCGAGAGTAGGCTTACGGTACACCATTTGAGAACTAAGTTCCCGCATGGATCCTTGGGTCCACTGGTCCTTTATACAGCTCCCTCTCATCAGGTCCAGGGTGCGCTGATAGGTGATCGTCACGGGCAGGTGTGTGGATTGCAGATTGTCTGCAGACGAAAGAAGGCACGCCCGCCGCGGAGAGAGAGCGCCTGTGGGCGTGGCCCGCAGTGCGCTTGTCAGGACGCAAAATTGAGGGCGCATTCACCCTGGCCGTGAGAGTGAGGCCTTTAATCCCAGGAACACCATGCCTACCGTCAAGCATGGTGGTGGTAGTATTATGCTCTGGGCCTGTTTTGCTGCCAATGGAACTGGTGCTTTACAGAGAGTAAATTGGACAATGAGAAAGGACGATTACCTCCAAATTCTTCAGGACAACCTAAAATCATCAGCCCGGAGGTTTGGTCTTGGGCGCGTATTGCTTTTGCACTATCTTGTTTAGCTTATGCATTGTTTATGTTCTCTGTTTTTTTTTTGCTCTATGCTTTTTAACCTGTAAAGGCACTTTGGTCCAGTTTAAAAAATTGTTGTAAAAGTGCTATATAGTTAGAGTTGCCTCGCCTCGCCTTGATTAACGTGGACTTAAACTAGTTGAAAAACTTATTCGGGTGTTACCATTTAATGGTCAATTGTACGGAATATGTACTGTACTGTGCAATCTACTAATACAAGTTTCAATCAATCAATCAATCAATCAATCAATCAATCAATCAATCAATCAATCAATCGATCAATCCCATACAACAGCACTGCACAGTTTTATGTGTTTTTTGTGTTCTTTACTTCGCATGTTGCGCAATACAAGGAAATACATGTATGTTGTTGCAGGTCGCATTCAAGTATTGTAGTCATTCCGGCAAGGCCTACAGGGAGGAGCAACTCACAAGCAAAGTAGACACAAGTCTGGTTTCTTGGGTGGAGAGACGTTACCTCACGTACGCAATGGGAAGAATAACTATTTGGCTTTTTTTATTTGGATATTTCTGTGCTTCTTCTCAAGGTAACTTCATGTTTGTTTTTTTATCGGCTTACTTTCAATATGTCTGGATCAGGCATTAGGCCACACTGCAAAACATGAAATCTAAGTAAGATTAAATATCTCAAATAAGGGTGATATTTACTTATTTTCTGTCCGATAAGATAATTCTTCTCACTAAGCAGATTTTTATGTTAGAGTGTTTTACTTGTTTTAAGGGTTCTAAATGATCTCAGTAAGATATTACAGCTTGTTGCTGAGATTTGATGACCTATATTGAGTAAAACATGCTTGAAACTAGAATATCAACTGTTGCAAAGCTGTGTCATCAACACTCACAAGTATAAAACTACTTTTTTAAAGTAATAATTTCTTATTTCAAGCATGAAAAAAAAAAATCATGACTTTGACACAATTGTGTCTCATAATTAAAACTATTATTTTCAATGAAACAATAGAACATTTGTACTCATATAGTAGTACAGTTGGCACAGTACAGTAAATTGACAGTTAATATTTTAACATTTGACATGTCAAACAATTTTGAACAGAAATACTTCACTCACATTCTGATAAATTCTTCAAAATTACAATAAAAAAAAAATTGTCCGGGAGTCGGGCTGTATATATATATATATATATATATATATATATATATATATATATATATATATATATATATATATATTCCTTGCGCACTAATTGACTGAAAGAGCACGCACTTGGCGCAATGATGTCATGTTGTCGATGGAAAAATGCATTTTTAGACCATATGATTTGCCTGAGCGGCTAGGAGACCCCGAGAGTAACAAGCTCTTGCCTTGTTGCCTTTCCAGTAAGAACAATAAACTGGCTCACATCAATCAAAATATCGAATAATGCCGAAAAATGGAAATACAACAAAAACTGCGTTATAGTTTAGAATCTGTACACAATATGGTATAAAACAATATTTACATGAACAAAACAATATATTTTTTTTATACATTTTTTAATTGGAGGGGTGAATATTTAATGCTCAAACAAAGAAAATATAGGAGATATTATACAATGAAATAGACATGCTGCATTATAATTCATGGAGGTAGACACACTGTAAAAAAAAAATCCTATTTTTATGGTTAATTTACTCTAAATTTCCACTGTAATTTTTCTTTTTTTTTAAAAATAGTTTATAAAACTGTAGAATTGAAGACATTATCTGTAAATAAACAATCCGCCTGTTATTTTAAGTAATATGCCCATAATGACAAACTATGTATATTTCTTTTTTTTTTTTACAGAAAAATACCTAATTAATTATACATAGCATTTTCTGTTTTCTTAAATTACTTAAAAATTGTGTCTCATAATTAAAACTTTGCCGTTTTATTTTCAATTAAACAATAGAAAATTCGCACTCATATAGTAGTACAGTTGGCACAGTACAGTAAACTGACAGTTCATATTTTAACATTTGACATGTCAAACAATTTTGAACAGAAATAGTTCATGCACATTCAGATACATTTTTCAAAATTACAAGAAAAAAAAAATTGGCCGGGAGTCGGGCTGTAAATATATATATATACATACATACATACATACATATATATATATATATATACACTCCTTGCGCACTAATTGACTGAAAGAGCACGCACTTGGCGCAATGATGTCATGTTGTCGATGGAAAAATGCATTTTTAGACAATATGATTTGCCTGAGCGGCTAGGAGACCCCGAGAGTAACAAGCGGTTGCCTTGTTGCCTTTCCATTAAGAACAATAAACTACTTTTTAGTATAAGTTTGCTGGTTTCAAGAAATGTAATGCCAAGCGCATATCATTATGTCAAGATAATGGCACTAGCATTTACTTCATTTGAGAATATTTTTCAACATATTGAGCAAAAAAGGTCTCATATTTGTTTTTTCTATCAAGAAAAGTGCACTTGTTATTAGTGAGAATATACTTATTTTAAGGTATTTTTTGGGTTCATTGAGGTTAGCTAATTTTACTTGTTTTGGAAAGTCTTGACAAGCCAAATTTTCTTGTTCTATTGGCAGATAATTTTGCTTAGTTCAAGTAAAATACCCCTCATTTTTGTATTTTTCTCTTCTTGTTTTTGAACACTGACTTTTTGCAGTGCATAAGGTGAACCAGGAAAAAGTGGCTAGAAAGTGATTTCAGTTCCCACGTCTGGGCACTACTCTTTTTTTTTGTTGCATTTTTTGCATTTTTGCATAGACAATGCCATTGTGGACATTAGGTTAAAAGTTCTCCTGCAAAATATCCTGCCGTTTTTTTTTTTTTTAGAGCCATAAATGTATAAAAAATAGGAATTACAAAAAAACGAAAATCTTATGCAGCTGGTTTTTCTTGAAAAATGTATTTACATTCATCCTGGAAACAGAATCTCTCTCTAGGGTTGGGTATCGTTTGAATTCGAACGATTCCGATTCTTTGTTTCGATTCCGATTCCTGACGATTCTCGATTCCGATTCTTCTTGTACCATCAATGTGTTTGACAGGTAGTCCCTGGAAGGTGGTATGTACTTTGGGTTGAGAGTTTTCACCATATCCCTGCAAACATAAACAAACATGTAATGTTGCTGTTACTGTTTAGCCCAGTATCAATTAGCTTAGCTCTAACGTTATTGCTTAACTAACCTAAAAGTTGGAGATTCCACCTCTGAAAAGGGATGCAGTCTTTTGACTATGTGTGCAGTGACCTTTCTGTGACACTCTTCTGTCTGTGGCACCGACATCTTCCCCATTGCCGCTACGGTGAACGGAGTACGCTGAGCACATGGCGGAGCCTGGCTAGCAGGTTGTAAATTGTCTATGAAAAAATATGCGGGCTAATTTGTTAGCTGCCTCAAGGTTGGCGCAAAACACATGATTTATTGCATATATATTGTTTTACTTACCGGATTCGGACTGCAGTGCAGTCACCGAGGTGCCAGGCTGGGCGTCGAAGCAAGAGGCAGAGGAGGACGGTCGGCGCAGCGCGTCGAAGACGGGACACGCATTTATTTGTACTCCATGAACTCGGAGGTGCTTCATCATGTTCGATAACAGTCCTGTCGCACGTATTACATTTCGCCGATATTTCATTTTTTTTAGTAAAATAAAGCCACACTTGACTGACTCACTCGGCTACATAGGCTCGGCTATGCTAACACTTCCGGCGGTGGGCGCTTCTTCGTTGGTGTTCAGCGGCTTCTTCTTCCGGTCGGCGGACTTATTCTTTTTTTCCGGTCGGCGGACTGGGTATCGAAACTAGGAATCGAAATTTAAACTTTTGAACGATTCCGGGAGAATCGGGAAGTTAGTCCCGGTTCCAATCGATACTCGATACCCAACCCTATCTCTCTCACAAATTGACATGAATACATACACCTAACATTTCAGACAAGTATTTTAGCATTGGTATACTTTTGAATTTAAGCCATTAAACATACAAAAAAAAACGGGGAAAAAAAACGCTTCAAAATAAGTGACCTGTACAATTGAACATACACATGGTACATTTTGCTAAACAATGATGTTTTATACATTAAAAAATTCAGTAGATACTGTGTTATAAGAGGAAGTAAAAAATACAATAAAATAAAGAACACATTGGCCCAAAATGGCTGACATCAATTGAAGTGGCATAAAACACTGAAAGTGATTGTTCCTATAACCCCTTTGTTTCAAATGTTTGTTCCACTTGTGGCGCGGGCATCTTGTCTGACTCACACCATACACAGCCTCCCTTGTCACGTATTCTTCCTTTTCCCGCTATCCATCCACTAATTCCAACTGATCCAGCAGCGCAATTGAAGATTGTTTTATTTACAATAATCAAGTAACAGAATACTCGGGAAACAAAATAAATGTTAGCCTATATAAAGCTGAGGTCTACAGACAGGTGAGGTCAAAGACGGTATGCTGGTGCCCGACTGCCAATCACGCGCCCAGCGCACTCTTGCCCCTTATAAGCCTGTGTGGGAACTTTTCCCCACCTGCAAAGGGTGCACACTGACATACACAAATCAATCACTCAAAAATAATAAAATAAACATAGATTCAAGTATGGCTCTCTATTTGGCTCCTACACGCCGGCCCCTGATTGATCTTTACAGACTCAATCACATTCTTTAATTTAATGCAAAAAAAAGGAGCCTATTCCATAATAAACAAACAAAAGGCAAAGCCTTGAGAGAAAATAAAGTATATACATTACGTCCCTTGTGCGTGTCTTGTGGTCTGGTCTCCATGACTGACCAGTCAGCCCTCAGCCTCCAGGACGCGGCACAGCTTGGTGATAGGCCTTTCGATGACTGAAGTCTTTGTTTGGAGCTTGACTGACCGGAGCAGACCTCCTCCATCTGGCCGAGTCTCCAGTACTCCTGTACCCTTAGCTCTCCAAAGACTGGATGGGCTGCCACACGAGCTTGCTTTTCTATAAAGCTAACCAGGTCTAAAACCCTCACCCTGCGGTTGTGCTCTTCTTGCTGCTCATAGGCTTTGTTGCGCCATTTCTCCTTCAGCTTGAATGGCAACTTAAACGCAATGTTTCTCATATTGGCCACTGTGTCCAGTTCGTCCATGTACTCCGTCTCCTCCATGGCATTACAGCAGCTCCTGAGGAACATGGCGTACTCCTGCAATGATTTGGAATCCTCTGCCCTAATTTGAGGCCAGGTCTGGACCTTATCTAGGTAAGCACAGGCAATTTTAAAGTCATGACCAAAGTTCTCTTTTAATAACCTTTTGGCTTTCTGGTAGCCTCTGTCTGGTGACATATATTCACAACTTTTGACTAGCTTTTGAGCATGGCCCTTTGTGTACTGGATGAGAAACTGCAACCTGTCCCTGTCATTGTCAGTTTTACTTTCGACCATGTGTTCAAAGGAATGGATGAATGACTTGTACTCCAAGATTTGTCCATCAAAGAGGGGAACACTTCCTTGTGGGAGAGTGGACAGAAGCTGCTGTTTCACAAGAATCTTAGTCAGTTCATTTTGATCAGCTGATTGTTCTGTGTTGAGCTGGGGATGGCTTGTTGAGGTTGGAACTGGAAACTGGCAGGCACAGCTTGGTGAACGGGGGCCTGCTGGGGATAGAGACCAGCAGGCTGACCTGAGGCCTGCAGAGGTAGAACTGGGACCTGCTGCAGTTGAGTTGGGGCCTGCTGAGGTTGGGGTTGGAGTTGGAGGCTGGCATGCTGAATTGGGGCCTGTTGAGGTTGGAGGCTGGCAGGTGGAACTTGGGGTATAGATGCATCGAACAGAGTAGTGGGGAACTGCATCTGAACTCCTTCCTTGGGCCTAACCACTGGGCCTCCCACAGGTGAACCACACCTTGATGGATCAAATGCTGCCCCTGTAACCGCTGCTCTCTGATCTGCACCATGCACCTCTAAACCTTCTACTTCCCTCAACTCCTGCTCCAAGATATTATGCTTTTCCTGCAACCTTGCTGCCCTGGCTGTCAAAGCAGCCTTTTCCGCCTCCGCTCTAATCCGCAATGATGAAGAGGAATTATTGGATGACTGTCCTGAACTGGACTCTTACCTTGTTATCAAAAACACACCATGCAGTAGGATGGATTTAGCTGCGGCGGCCAGGTGAAATGAAGCTCGGTTGGACGAATTGTGGGCGGACCCAAGAAACAAGTCTGAAAAATACTGAATTATACTGTAGGTTTTACAGTAACTTACTGCTGGTCGATATTTTTGGTAAAATGCAACACAATTTACAGTACTTAACTGCATTTAAGAAGAACAGTATATAACTGTAATTTTTTTGGGTATTTTTACAGTAATTTCTACGACAACTCCGAACATAAACACAACCATGGCCACAACATCCGGAACAATGACAAGCACACCAATGACGACAACTCCGAACATAGATACAACCATAGCCACAACATCTGGAACAATGACAAGCACACCAATGACGACAACTCCGAACATATATACAACCATGGCCACAACATCTGGAACAATGACAAGCACAACAATGACGACAACTCCGAACATAGACACAACCATGGCAACAACATCCGGAACAATGACAAGCACACCAATGACGACAACTCCGAACATAGACACAACCATGGCCACAACATCCGGAACAATGACAAGCACACCAATGACGACAACTCCGAACATAGATACAACCATGGCCACAACATCTGGAACAATGACAAGCACACCAATGACGACAACTCCGAACATAGATACAACCATGGCCACAACATCTGGAACAATGACAAGCACACCAATGACGACAACTCCGAACATAGATACAACCATAGCCACAACATCTGGAACAATGACAAGCACACCAATGACGACAACTCCGAACATAGACACAACCATGGCCACAACATCCGGAACAATGACAAGCACACCAATGACGACAACTCCGAACATGGATACAACCATGGCCACAACATCTGGAACAATGACAAGCACACCAATGACGACAACTCCGAACATAGACACAACCATGGCCACAACATCTGGAAAAATGACAAGCACACCAATGACGACAACTCCGAACATGGATACAACCATGGCCACAACATCTGGAACAATGACAAGCACACCAATGACGACAACTCCGAACATAGACACAACCATGGCCACAACATCCGGAACAATGACAAGCACACCAATGACGACAACTCCGAACATAGATACAACCATGGCCACAACATCCGGGACAATGACAAGCACACCAATGACGACAACTCCGAACATAGATACAACCACGGCCACAACATCCGGAACAATGACAAGCACACCAATGACGACAACTCCGAACATAGACACAACCATGGCCACAACATCTGGAACAATGACAAGCACACCAATGACGACAACTCCGAACATGGATACAACCATGGCCACAACATCTGGAACAATGACAAGCACACCAATGACGACAACTCCGAACATAGACACAACCATGGCCACAACATCCGGAACAATGACAAGCACACCAATGACGACAACTCCGAACATAGATACAACCATGGCCACAACATCCGGGACAATGACAAGCACACCAATGACGACAACTCCGAACATAGATACAACCATGTCCACAACATCTGGAACAATGACAAGCACACCAATGACGACAACTCCGAACATAGACACAACCATGGCCACAACATCTGGAACAATGACAAGCACACCAATGACGACAACTCCGAACATGGATACAACCATGGCCACAACATCTGGAACAATGACAAGCACACCAATGACGACAACTCCAAACATAGACACAACCATGGCCACAACATCTGGAACAATGACAAGCACACCAATGACGACAACTCCGAACATGGATACAACCATGGCCACAACATCTGGAACAATGACAAGCACACCAATGACGACAACTCCGAACATAGACACAACCATGGCCACAACATCTGGAAAAATGACAAGCACACCAATGACGACAACTCCGAACATGGATACAACCATGGCCACAACATCTGGAACAATGACAAGCACACCAATGACGACAACTCCGAACATAGACACAACCATGGCCACAACATCCGGAACAATGACAAGCACACCAATGACGACAACTCCGAACATAGATACAACCATGGCCACAACATCCGGGACAATGACAAGCACACCAATGACGACAACTCCGAACATAGATACAACCACGGCCACAACATCCGGAACAATGACAAGCACACCAATGACGACAATTCCGAACTTAGACACAACCATGGCCACAACATCTGGAACAATGACAAGCACACCAATGACGACAACTCCGAACATGGATACAACCATGGCCACAACATCTGGAACAATGACAAGCACACCAATGACGACAACTCCGAACATAGACACAACCATGGCCACAACATCCGGAACAATGACAAGCACACCAATGACGACAACTCCGAACATAGATACAACCATGGCCACAACATCCGGAACAATGACAAGCACACCAATGACGACAACTCCGAACATAGATACAACCATGGCCACAACATCCGGAACAATGACAAGCACACCAATGACGACAACTCCGAACATAGATACAACCATGGCCACAACATCCGGAACAATGACAAGCACACCAATGACGACAACTCCGAACATAGATACAACCATGGCCACAACATCCGGAACAATGACAAGCACACCAATGACGACAACTCCGAACATAGATACAACCATGGCCACAACATCCGGAACAATGACAAGCACACCAATGACGACAACTCCGAACATAGATACAACCATGGCCACAACATCCGGAACAATGACAAGCACACCAATGACGACAACTCCGAACATAGACACAACCATGGCCACAACATCCGGAACAATGACAAGCACACCAATGACGACAACTCCGAACATAGATACAACCACGGCCACAACATCCGGAACAATGACAAGCACACCAATGACGACAACTCCGAACATAGAAACAACCACGGCCACAACATCCGGAACAATGACAAGCACACCAATGACGACAACTCCGAACATAGATACAACCATGGCCACAACATCCGGAACAATGACAAGCACACCAATGACGACAACTCCGAACATAGATACAACCATGGCCACAACATCCGGAACAATGACAAGCACACCAATGACGACAACTCCGAACATAGATACAACCATGGCCACAACATCCGGAACAATGACAAGCACACCAATGACGACAACTCCGAACATAGATACAACCATGTCCACAACATCCGGAACAATGACAAGCACACCAATGACGACAACTCCGAACATAGATACAACCATGGCCACAACATCTGGAACAATGACAAGCACACCAATGACGACAACTCCGAACATAGATACAACCATGGCCACAACATCTGGAACAATGACAAGCACACCAATGACGACAACTCCGAACATAGATACAACCATGGCCACAACATCTGGAACAATGACAAGCACACCAATGACGACAACTCCGAACATAGACACAACCATGGCCACAACATCCGGAACAATGACAAGCACACCAATGACGACAACTCCGAACATAGATACAACCAGGGCCACAACATCTGGAACAATGACAAGCACACCAATGACGACAACTCCGAACATAGATACAACCATGGCCACAACATCCGGGACAATGACAAGCACACCAATGACGACAACTCCGAACATAGATACAACCATGTCCACAACATCTGGAACAATGACAACCACACCAATGACGACAACTCCGAACATAGATACAACCATGGCCACAACATCCGGGACAATGACAAGCACACCAATGACGACAACTCCGAACATAGATACAACCATGGCCACAACATCCGGAACAATGACAAGCACACCAATGACGACAACTCCGAACATAGATACAACCACGGCCACAACATCCGGAACAATGACAAGCACACCAATGACGACAACTCCGAACATAGAAACAACCACGGCCACAACATCCGGAACAATGACAAGCACACCAATGACGACAACTCTGAACACAGATACACCCATGGCCACAACATCCGGAACAATGACAAGCACACCAATGACGACAACTCCGAACATAGATACAACCACGGCCACAACATCCGGAACAATGACAAGCACACCAATGACGACAACTCCGAACATAGATACAACCATGGCCACAACATCTGGAACAATGACAAGCACACCAATGATGACAACTCCGAACATAGATACAACCATGGCCACAACATCTGGAACAATGACAAGCACAACAATGACTACTGCAATGACCACACCCACATCTTCATCCACGGCTGCCATTTCCACTTCACCCCAAAGCACAACAATTACAACCACTGCTCCCACGTCTCCAACCATCCTGACAACAAGCCCCTAAGTCAGGTCGGGTTAATACCGCCACGGGTAAGATGTACCCCCGTGCTACCTGCCGCATTCGGGCAGATGGGGCTCGTAAGCCTTGGATGGCAACCTGTCTAGGAGAAGGTCACTCTGAACTAAAACCGGGACTGCGAGGAGTTGCGCCCCACAGTTCGCTATTAGCATAGTAAAGCCAACCATGGAGTACAAAGTCATCCCAAATCCTATACTTCCAGCGGCGGGAGTCCGCAGGAACATCGCAGCGGATGGTGGTGCTGGTCCTCCTCCTGGAGGACACCATGACGACAGGACCTCAAACCCTGGGATTGTCCCAGGGAGGGTCCTGTCCGAACACAGCACCACGTCCAATGCACTCATGCGCTGTCGGAGACCATTTGTTATGGGAACCTTCAACGCATGCACAGCGAGAGAAGAAGCGAGATTGATAGAGCTTGCACACTGTGCAGAGGAACGGGGAGTGGAGATCCTGGGGGTCCAAGAACACAGGAGAGTGCACACTGATGACCCCATCCTGTACTGCAGAGTGGAGAGATGCACATTCATTTCTGCATCTGCATGGAGGAACGAGGCCCAGGCCGCAACAGGCGGTGTAGGGTTAATGCTGGGCCCACGGGCACGTAAGGCTCTCCGTCGGGTTTACCACCACACCGACAGGATTCTGAGCGCAGAGTTCTCGGGCAACCCAGTAACAACAGTCATAGTCGTGTACTCACCCACCAACGTGGCACCATCTGACGTGGTGGAGAAGTTCTTTGAGGACCTTGTAAGAGCGGTCCGTGGCGTCCCAGCGCACAACTTCCTGGCAATCCTTGGGGACTTCAATGCAAGGCTTGGACCAGAGGACGCACCCTTCCCTTACCATGACTCTACCAACCGCAACGGCACCTACCTCACTGCCTTCCTCATGGAACACGAGCTACTGGCGGCGAATACCATCTTCCGGAAGAGAACAGGAAAGAGGTGGACCTTCCGAGACCGAGCCTCAGGAACACTACGGCAGCTAGATTACATCCTAGTGAGGAAGAAATGGAGGAACTCCATCCTGAATGCTGAGCCATACAGCACTTTTAGTTCTGTGGGCTCAGACCACCGTGTGGTCTCAATGAGAGTTTGCCTGAGCCTCAGGGTCCCCAAACCAAGTCCCAAGATCCGGTATAACTGGAAAGCTTTCTCAAGTGACCCTGGCCTTCAAACCAGATACGCAGAGGAGATGAGGAGACGATTCCAGCAGCTGGACAGGGGAGCGGAGGCCAGTGGAGAATACAGGAGATTCGTCACTGCGAATGAGGAGGCGACCAGGCTGTACGTGCCCATGATGGAGAGAGTCAGTATCTCCAGACGATCCAAACACCCAGAGGTCGTAGCAGCACGAGGGATGGTGGAGGAAGCCCGCCTCAACTTTGAGCGGGAACCAACTGTGGAGAGGCGTGGCGAGCTGAATGAAGCCAAACAGTTTCTTTTCAGATGCTATGATACCATCAAAGGGGAAGAACTGATGGAGAGAGTGCGGAGGGTGCAGGCGGCGCAAGGTGAACAACAGTATGGGGAGGCCTGGAGGGTCATCAATGAGATGACGGGGCGGAAGAGGACCAAGGAGGGACAGGTGGAGGGACACAGCCCGGAGGAGAGGGTGACAACCTGGTCCAGTCACTTCAAAAGGCTGCTGGGAGAAACAGCAGACGCAGCTGAGGAAGAAGAAATACCATCAGTCCTCCCAAACCTGAACATCAACGATGGTCCCTTCACACTCGGAGAGCTCGCCAGGGCAAAAGCCACAGTAAGAGTGGGAAAAAGCGCTGGCCCGGACGGCATACCCCCAGAGGTCGTGAAGAACTGTGATCTTGATGACATCATTCTAGAGTTCTGCAACCTTGCTCTGCTGCACAATCGGCTGCCTGATATGTGGTCTCTATCAAACATCGTACCAGTGCCCAAATCCGGAGACCTCTCGAAGCCAGACAACTACCGAGGCATCAGCCTGACCTGTATCACTGCGAAAGTCTACAACCGCATGATCCTAAACAGGGTCCGGCATGCAATCGACCCTCACCTGAGAGTAAATCAGAACGGCTTTCGAGAAGGACGAACAACTACAGCCCAGATCTTGGCACTTAGGAGATTGATTGAGGAGGTGAGGAAGGACAACCTGACTGCAGTCCTATGCTTCATAGACTTCAAAAAAGCATTTGACTCGATACATCGAGGCACGATGGTGAAGATCTTGAAGGCATACAGTATTCCTCCGAACCTACTCCGAGCAATAGAGTCCATGTACGCAGGAACAAGGGCCAGGGTGGTGACCCCAGATGGCAACAGCGAGGAGTTTGACATCCTGGCTGGAGTTATACAAGGGGATACACTAGCCCCCTTCCTCTTCATCATAGTCCTTGATCATGCGCTCAGGAAGGCAATAAATGGGCGAGAGCAGGAACTTGGCTTCACGCTGACACCAAGGAAGTCGAGTCGACAACCGGCAGTGGTCCTGACAGACCTTGACTATGCGGATGACATCAGTCTGCTCTCCAACAACGTGGAACAAGCACAAGAACTCCTACACAGGGTAGAGCTAGAGTGCGCCAAGGTTGGCCTTAGGCTAAATGCCAAGAAAACTGAGGTCATGACCTACAATGTTCCACCAGAACATCAACCTCTGATAACAGCAGGAGGCACTGTGCTGAAAGAAGTTGAGGACTTCAAATACCTGGGCGGATGGGTCAACTCAACTGAGCAGGATTTAAAAGTGAGGAAGGCACTTGCATGGAGGGCCCTGAACGGCATGACCAGTGTATGGAGCTCCAACCTCCCCCGCCAAATCAAACTCAGCTTCTTCTACGCGACAGTTGAGTCCGTTCTCCTCTATGGCAGCGAATGCTGGACCCTGAAGCCAACCCTGGAGAGGTCTCTGGATGGTTGCTACACCAGGATGCTGCGTGCAGTGCATAACATCAACAAGAGTGCGCACGTAGCCAACAGAGTCCTCTACAGGGGAATACCAAGGGTGAGCGAGAAGATTGCTGTAAGGAGAATGAGACTAGCAGGGCACTGCCAAAGGCATCAGGAGCTGCCAGCCAGCAAATTGGTACTGTGGGAACCAACACATGGGCATCGGTCAAGAGGACGTCCCACACTAACATACGTGGACATACTCAAGAAGGATGCAGGAGCTCAGAGTACCAAGGAACTGGCCAAATGTATGGAGAATCGGGATGACTGGAAGCAACGATGGAAGGCTCGTCTGAGGACGACCTAGAGATGGCACTTACAGGTATGTGACTTTTGAAGTTATTTTCTGGTATATTTAATAGATACACATATAAACTGTAGCTATACAGTTCCTTACTTTCTGTGTATCTACGTGCATCAAAATGATGAAATGGAATATACGCATCGTTGATTCTGTGTCATTCAAATTCTGATCGTTTTTAACGTTTGTTTGCCTTCCCGACTCCCAACAGGCCCCGCATCACTGGCTCATTTCAAGATGACATTAGACGTGGACAACGACATCAGCAATGCGACGATAATCAAACTCGTCGAAACGGTACGAAAAACCTAAATGATATTAGTTTGGCAGCATACTAACTCAGGAGGGTTGAATGGATAAAGAAATACATCTTTAAATCATTACTTAAATGTTTCATCAATTAATTATAATTGGAAATTAATACACCCTTTTTTAAATGTGTCATTCTTTTTTCATTTAAAAGTACATTTACTCACTTAAATAATTAGTACCACTCCGCTGTACGGAGTGGTACACGGACGTAGGGAGAAGTACAGAGCGCCAATAACCTTAAAAGGCACTGCCTTTGCGTGCCGGCCCAGTCACATAATATCTACGGCTTTTCACACACACAAGTGAATGCCATGCATACTTGGTCAACAGCCATACAGGTTACACTGAGGGTGACCGTAAACACAACTTTAACACTGTTACAAATATGCGCCACACTGTGAACCCACACCAAACGAGAATGACAAACACATTTCGGGAGAACATCCGCACCGTAACACAACATAAACACAACAGAACAAATACCCAGAACCCCTTGCAGCACTAACTCTTCCGGGACGCTACAATATACACCCCCTGCTACCCCCAACCCCGCCCACCTCAACCTCCTCATGCTCTCTCAGGGAGAGCATGCCCCAAATTCCAAGCTGCTGTTTTGAGGCATGTTAAAAAAATAATGCACTTTGTGACTTCAATAATAAATATGGCAGTGCCATGTTGGCATTTTTTTTCCATAACTTGAGTTGATTTATTTTGGAAAACCTTGTTACATTGTTTAATGCATCCAGCGGGGCATCACAACAAAATTAGGCATAATAATGTGTTAATTCCACGATTGTATATATCGGTATCGGTTGATATCGGAATCGGTAATTAAGAGTTGGACAATATCGGAATATCGGATATCGGCAAAAAAGCCATTATCGGATATCTCTAATCATAACACCTGAGTGGTTACCTGCCACTTTCACTTGTCAACCAGAGAAGCACCGGTCGATATTTTGGTTTGAAAGTGCGGAAGTTACTCAAACAACTTGAGTCAATTCCTCTACTTTAACTAATTCATGTTCTAGGTCAGCATGTCTTGTTTCCACCTACTCAGCAAGACCTGAAATATCTACCATCTACTCTCATAAAGTACGAGTATATCCTACTGAGCCGCCATGTTTTGAAAGACTTCCAAAGTTCCACTGACTTTTGACAGGTACAATAAATTCACGATGCGCCGTCAGACAAAGATTCGTGAATGTATTATATCATGAAATCAAGAATTAACCCTTGGATACACCGCATCCAGCTCTGTGGTCAAATATGAACCCTATTAAAATCATTGCCTTTTGCAAAAAAATGGGTTGTTATTGTTGCGTCGACCAGCTCTTCAACCCAGGGAATTTAAGTCACTGGTCAATCCCAAATTCTTTCGATGACATATATGCTGAGTAAGAAGGACCATCAAGACAGAATAGGAATATTATCAAGTTTTACTGAAGCTTCAGGAGAACAGCCCAGACCAATACATTCATACCGGCTTCTCAAGTTGTTCCAACATTCCAACGGAAAAAAAATACTCCTTGAAAAGGAAATTAGCCCCTCCCCCAGAAAGGAATGCCTCTCCCTTCCCCAAAACTGATAAGGCAAGGCAAGGCAAGGCAACTTTATTTGTATAGCGCTTTTCATACACAAGGCAGACTCAAAGTGCTTCACAGACAACAAAGTGAAATGAAAGAAAATAAAAGCAAAATTAAAATGCAGACAATAAAAATAAAAACAGTGCAGACGTTAAAAGTTAAAAGATTAAAAGATTTAGCTGAAAGCTAAGGTGAACATAAAAGTCTTCAGTCTAGTTTTAAAAGTAGTGAGAGTTGGGGAGAGTCTGACATCTTCAGGAAGTTTATTCCAGCTATGTGTTGCATAGTGACTGAATGATGATCTCCCTTGATTTGAGTTTACTCTTGGAACCGCTAACAGATTGGTCTGAGAAGATCTTAGTGATCTAGAGGGCGTATATAGTGGGAGCATATCAGTGATATACTTGGGCCCTAGACCATGTAGTGATTTATATGTGAGCAGGAGGATTTTGAAATCTATTCTCTGATGTACAGGGAGCCAATGTAAGGATTTAAGAATTGGTGTAATGTGCTCACATTTTTTGGTCTTTGTTAGAACTCTAGCAGCAGCGTTCTGAACAAGCTGTAGCTGCCTGACAGTTTTTTTGGGAAGACCTGCAAGGAGACCATTACAATAGTCTAGCCTACTGGTAATAAAGGCATGTACAAGTTTTTCTAAGTCTTGAGCTGACATGAGCCCTCTAAGTCTTTTTACATTTTTGAGGTGATAGTAGGCCGATTTTGTTACTGATTTGATGTGACTGTCGAAATGTAAATCAGAATCTAAAATAACCCCAAGATTTCTGGCTTTATTTGAGGTTTTCAGGGACAGTGATTGAAGGTGTTGGATGACTTTAAACCTTTCTTTTTTAGCACCAAAAACAATTATCTCAGTTTTATCTTCATTTAGTTGTAGGAAATTTTGGCACATCCAGTGTTTGACTTGCTCAATGCACTGGCACAGAAGATCTATGGGGCGATAGTCATTTGGTGATAGCGCTACATAGATTTGGGTGTCATCGGCATAGCAATGATGGTCAATGTTATTATTTTGCATGATTTGTCCTAGTGGGAGCATATAGATGTTAAATAAAGTCGGCCCCAAGATTGAACCTTGGGGGACTCCACACGTTACGTTGGTTGGTTCTGATACAAAGTCACCAATGGAAACAAAATAGTTCCTATCTTGTAGATATGACTTGAACCAGCTTAAAACTGTGCCTGAGATCCCCACCCAGTTTTCCAACCTGTCCAAAAGTATTGAGTGGTCGACAGTGTCAAATGCAGCACTGAGGTCCAAAAGCATTAATACTGAAGTTTTGCCAGAGTCTGTGTTTAGACGGATGTCATTTATAACTTTAAGAAGGGCCGTCTCTGTGCTATGAAGAGGTCGAAATCCTGACTGGAAGTTGTTGTGGCAGCCAGTAGAAGCCAAGAAGTGATTTAGTTGTTGGAGGACAACTTTCTCAATTATTTTACTTATGAATGGTAGATTTGAAATTGGTCTGTAGTTGTTGATAACAGAGGCATCTAGGCTCTGCTTTTTTAGAAGAGGTTTAATGACTGCAGTTTTGAAAGCCTTCGGGAAATTGCCCGATTTAATAGAATTATTAACTATTTGCAAGATGTCTGTTGATAGGCAGTCAAAAACATTCTTAAAGAAGTTGGTAGGTAAAACATCAAGGCAGCAGGTGGATGACTTTAGAGCTGTCACCGTTTCCACTAGAGTTTTAGAGTCTATGGCATTAAAGCTTGCCATCATTGCTGTGTTACTTTTGCCTAAATGGGGTGGTGATCCAACTTTTTTACTTGAGATATTGATGGTGCGTCTGATGCCTTCAATTTTATCAGTATAAAAGAATGCAAAGTCATTGCATTTCTGCGTGGAATGGAGTTCGGCTGGTATTTGTGTTGGGGGTTTAGTCAGTCTGTCAACGATTGTGAATAGGGTTTTGGCCTTATTTGTGTTGCTGTTTATGATATTGGAGAAGAATGTTTCTCTAGCACTTTTTAAGACTAAATTGTAGGCCTGGAGGCTCTCTTTATAGATGTCATGGTGAATATGAAGTTTTGTATTCCGCCAGATTCGTTCAGCCTTCCTGCACTCTCTTCTCTGGGCTGTTACAGCAGCAGATTTTCTCCAGGGTGCCTTTTGCTTGCCAGAAATCGTTTTAACTGTAACAGGTGCAATGATATCTATGATATTCACAATTTTGGAATTCAAGTTGCTTACAAGATCATCAGCATGACATGGGTTTAGAGGTGGTAGTGAGGAGATGGCGTTTTTAAAGAGGACATTAGCATGTTCATTTATGTACCGCTTTTTGACATTCTTTGATTCTGTTTGTGTGTCCGGAATTACAGAAATATTAAAGAAAACACAGAAATGATCAGACAATGAAGGATCAATCACAAGAACATCAGAAACATTGAGACCTTTTGTGATAATCAGGTCCAGGGTGTGTCCCTTATAATGTGTAGCCTCTTTCACATGTTGAGACAGTTCAAATGTGTCTAAAATAGTAAAAAGTTCTTTTGCGCCCTTGTCATTTAAATCGTCAATATGAAAATTAAAATCACCAGTTATAACCAGGCAGTCAAAGTCAGTGGAGATGCTAGACAATAGTTCAGTAAAATCATCAAAAAAATTTGCAGAATATTTAGGTGGCCTGTAGATAATTAACAAGAGAATTTTGGGAGAGCATTTCAACACAGCACACAGGTATTCAAATGATGTAAACTCACCGAGTGACATCTGTTTCCCCTGAAACATGTTTTTAAATATAGCAGCAACCCCTCCACCTCTTTTCCCCGATCTACATATATCAATGAAGTTATAGTTGGGGGGTGCTGTCTCGATCAGAATGCTTGCACTGTTATTTTGTTCCAGCCATGTTTCAGTTAAAAACATAAAGTCAAGTTTAGAAGTGCTAATAAAATCATTGACTAAAAATGATTTGCTATTCAGAGACCTGACATTGAGCAGACCCATCCTGATGGTGTTATTGACAGGCTTCGATGTTGGCTTTGATTTGGAGATAATAGGAATGAGATTGTTTAGGTTAGCAGGGTGGCTAAGTTTCCCAATGTTTACTCTCTTGGTAGTCACAACAGGGATGTAGAAGGTGCCATGATTTGATGTAGGCAACCTTGGGCCCAGCTGATAATGTGGTCTACTGCTGAACCCTTTTCTGTATCAGAAATATTCAGGACTGCTGTCAGGGCGAGGCGGGGTTTGCCGTAAGGGGGAGGGGGAGTGAGCAGCGTCAGAGCTGGGACGAACTACTGAAGGTGGACGTTGAGGGCGTGTAAGGGGTTGGCGTGAGAAAGGTGAAGTATGGCTGGGGGGTTGTGGAGCACGCCTTCGTGGAGGGGGTGGTGGAGGTGAGCGATGATCTAGGGGGGTAAAAATCTGAGTAGGGTGGGCCGTGAGTGGGGGTAGCTCCCGGAACTCCAAGGGGGAGAAGGGGGGAGAAAGGTCTACTTGAGGGAGGGAGAAAGATGGAGACGTGGATGGCTTGGGGGATGTGGGGGAGGGATCTTCACATGCATTCAGAATGGAGGGAGGGGCGGTAGAGGAGGATAGACACCTCTCCTCTTTGCTCTGGTGTATCTCATGGTCGACGTTCTCCTTTTGCAGTGGCGGTCCTCCTTCGACGTTCCTGATAGGCTGTGTTGTGTCTTCCTTCCTCGGTGGCTCCTCTTGTCTCTTGTCCTTGGCAGTGATGATAGATGCAAGATGCAGGAAGTGAAACATGTTGTTCATGAATAGCTTTACTCCCATCTTATTCAGGCAAAGTCCGTCTGCCTTAAAAAGATGCCTGCGGTCCCAGAAAAAGCTAAAATTGTCAATAAAATGCATTGAACGAGCAAGAAGTGCACTTGATAGCCACTCATTCAGCGAGTAAAGTCTACTGAATCTCTCAGCTCCTCTCCTGATTGGGGGTAGAGGACCACTGATAAAAACGTCAGCATTCACAGCGCTGACTGTTTCAAAGAGTTTATTGAAGTGCTCTTTCAGCTCTCTTGATTGTTGTTTTACAATGTCATTAAAACCAATGTGCAGGATGATATTTTTCACATTTGGGTGTGCAGCGACAATTTCCAGGATTCTTTTTGATAAGGCAAGGAGTGGAATGTTTCTTCTTCACATTCCAATCTCTAAAACACTAAACAGACCTATGTAGATAAAGAGAAACTGGTTTACAGAATATACAATGGAAAATTACTAGCTGCTCTAATCATGGCTATGAAAAAAGTAAAACTCTTAAACATATATGCATTCCCCACATTATCCTTTAAAATCTTTAAAACAAAGTTTTAATATGTTCATACTCCAGGTATTCCCCATAAAACATGTTTGTGACATGAGGCCCTTTGGATTTATGTTTTCATTAATTTTAAGAAATTCCAGTTTTTGTATATCACTAGCCACTCCAGAGGGGTCAAAAATGACCCCTCTGGAAGAAAAATGACCCCTAGCAATAGAATCTTCTATGAACCTTGAATTCTTAGCAACCGACTGTCCCCCACCAGGTGTGCATCTAAGGGTTTAACCATGAAATCAATGATTGAGTCATTAACTAATTAAAATGTGAACATTATCATACAAACCCCGTTTCCATATGAGTTGGGAAATTGTGTTAGATGTAAATATAAACGGAATACAATGATTTGCAAATCCTTTTCAACCCATATTCAGTTGAATGCACTACAAAGACAACATATTTGATGTTCAAACTGATAAACTTAATTTTTTCTTTTTGCAAATAATAATTAACTTAGAATTTCATGGCTGCAACACGTGCCAAAGTAGTTGGGAAAGGGCATGTTCACCACTGTGTTACATGGCCTTTCCTTTTAACAACACTCAGGGGAACTGAGGAGACACATTTTTGAAGCTTCTCAGGTGGAATTCTTTCCCATTCTTGCTTGATGTACAGCTTAAGTTGTTCAACAGTCCGGGGGTCTCCCTTGTGGTATTTTAGGCTTCATAATGCGCCACACATTTTCAATGGGAGACAGGTCTGGACTACAGGCAGGCCAGTCTAGTACCCGCACTCTTTTACTATGAAGCCACGTTGATGTAACACGTGGTTTGGCATTTTCTTGCTGAAATAAGCAGGGGCGTCCATGCTAACATTGCTTGGATGGCAACATATGTTGCTCCAAAACCTGTATGTACCTTTCAGCATTAATGGTGCCTTCACAGATGTGTAAGTTACCCATGCCTTGGGCACTAATACACCCCCATACCCTCGAAGATGCTGCCTTTTACACTTCTTTTACTCTTTGGTCCGGAAGAAAACGACGTCCACAGTTTCCAAAAACAATTTTAATGTGGACTCGTCAGACCACTTTGTATCAGTCCATCTTTGATGAACTCAGGCCCAGCGAAGCCGAGGGCGTTTCTGGGTGTTGTTGATAAACGGTTTTCGCCTTGCATAGGAGAGTTTTAACTTGCACTTACAGATGTAGCGACCAACCGTAATTACTGACAGTGTGTTTCTGAGCCCATGTGGTGATATCCTTTACACACTGATGTCACTTGTTGATGCAGTACAGCCTGAGGGATGGAAGGTCACGGGCTTAGCTGCTTACGTGCAGTGATTTCTCCAGATTCTCGGAACCCTTTGATGATATTACGGAGCGTAGATGGTGAAATCCCTAAATTCCTTGCAATAGCTGGTTGAGAAAGGTTTTTCTTAAACTGTTCAACAATTTGCTCACGCATTTGTTGACAAAGTGGTGACCCTCGCCCCATCCTTGTTTGTGAATGACTGAGCATTTCATGGAATCTACTTTTATACCCAATCATGGCACCCACCTGTTCCCAATTTGCCTGTCCACCTGTGGGATGTTCCAAATAAGTGTTTGATGAGCATTCCTCAACTTTATCAGTATTTATTGCCACCTTTCCCAACGTATTTGTCTCGTGTTGCTGGCATTAAATTCTAAAGTTAATGATTATTTGCACAAAAAAAAAATGTTTATCAGTTTGAACATCAAATATGTTGTCTTTGTAGCATATTCAACTGAATATGGGTTGAAAATGATTTGCAAATCATTGTATTCCATTTATATTTACATCTAACACAATTTCCCAACTCATATGGAAACGGGGTTTGTACAATAATTGTACATTTAATTAATTAACACTTAAGTAATTATTTAAATATTTATTTTTGTCTCAATTGACCCTCCATAACTAACCGTACAAGTACTTTAAAATGGAAACTATAACGCTGTTGTAATGCATACATGGTTTTTTTCCCATTTAGTTTTTCAGGGAACACTTTCCGACTGGAAACACATTCGGCTTCAATGTCACCAACATTCAGCAAAATCCCCAGTAGAAGAAAGAGAAGAAGAATTGGACTTAGTTGATCTGATATACAATGTGACATTTGTCTCTGAGTCCAACCCACCCCACTAAGAAGCGGTGAGCAGCCACTGTGCGGAGCCCCCGCAGGGACCAAATATCGGTTGTTGTGTGGTCGACCCTGGGGGCAACTGTCTCGCTCAAGGACACAAGAGCAGTGAGCAGGATGAACCACTGGATGACTGAAACTTTGTGTTTCAATGAGTCCCCAGGGAGCAGACAAAAGCTGTCTTTAATCTTACCAATCAAAAGGCTTGTAAAACTCCACTGTGTAGGATGGGAAGCGACATGAAGGTGTCGGTTTCTTTGATGTATTGTAATCCGCAGGAAGATTTTGTCTTGACCCGAGATCTACAAAGCGGAGAGGCACCTTTTCTTTGAACTGTTTTGTGACCAAAGGCAGCGGCTGTTTACGACCCCCGTCCCTTTAGAAACCTTTGTTGCCATGTGATCAGGGAAAGTCCAAATAAAAGAGGAGGCGTACAATCTTTCG
>NC_084749.1:43741888-43916888 GCF_033978785.1 Entelurus aequoreus | reverse complement strand
CAACCCTTGACGTCACGCACATACGTCATCATACATAGACGTTTTCAGCCGGAAGTTTCCCGGGAAATTTAAAATTGCACTTTATAAGTTAACCCGGCCGTATTGGCATGTGTTGCAATGTTAAGATTTCATCGTTGATATATAAACTATCAGACTGCGTGGTCAGTAGTAGTGGCTTTCAGTAGGCCTTTAAGGCTCCCATTAATGCCCTTTTAGCCTTCATTTCAGTACTGTTATTGCACTGGAGAATAATACAATGTGTTGATCAACTTGACATGCATTTGCATCACTGAACTCTGCTAAGCAATGTGGTCTACATACAACACACAAAGACAAAGATATGTTACAAAGGGCCAATTTATTTCAGGCCAGAACAAATTGACAAAACTATTTTAAATAGCTGCAACATAACATACATAAGCAACAAACCGCATAATGACAAATAGCTGTAAAGCTGGCTTCACCCAAGGAAGGCACACATGACATACACAAAGCCTAACCAGGCATTTTTTTCTCTCAAGGAATTGTGAAATAAAATCATGTCTTCAGGAGATCAACACTGTACTGAAGCCCAGAACACTCTACGCATTTCCCCAGTTTTAGTTTAGAGATAAGGAAAGATTGGCCTGGCCCACTGAGATCCCTCTTTATGCTTGTGAACTTTATAGTCTATACATTTAGAGTGATTGATTGGAACTTTTATTAGTAGATTGCACAGTACAGTACATATTCCATACAATTGACCACTAAATGGTAACACCCGAATAAGTTTTTCAACTTGTTTAAGTCGGGGTCCACGTAAATCAATTCATGGTAGTGATGTGATAATCAAACACTCTCGAAGTCTAGAATGAAAGAGTATATAAGAGAATTGACAGTGTGTGTACCTTCAGTGCTGAATGATGAGCAGAGGCATAGTTTGGAGTGTTTTCTTTAGCTCGCTTTCCATTTTTATGTACTCACTGTCCACTGTGTCCAGGTACTTGGAAAATATTTTCATGCCATTTGCCGTTTGACGCCCGGTATCATGCTAATTAGCTGCCTTAAAGCGGGTGACTCCACTGTAGAAATAGCCTGCATGTCTTCTAGCACATACGCTGCAATGGCTCTATCAATGTTGTCCTGGCTAGCAGTCCCTCCGTTAAAATCCAGCCGCTGTTGCTTAGGTGGAGGTGAAGTGTGTCTCTCTTTACTAGCTTCGTCAAAGCATGTTGCTTTTGTAGCTGTTTCAGCAGATTTTAATTGCTGTTTTGGGCAGTAGATATGATCTTTGATCCAAGACAACTTACATTTAACTAAAATGTTATTTTCTTTGTGCTCGACAAAAGAAAAGTAGTCAGAATATCTCCATGTTAAGAAACTCGACTTCGGCTCCGCCATGATGTCCTGTTAGTAAACACAGACACGCCCCTCCCACGCGCCTTTTCTCTTCTCCCCCTTGTGACACAGGAAGATTCAGAAGGACGACACCGCAGCTCTCCAATAAAACACTCAGATCTTCTCTGTTTCTAGCTGATACTACATAAAAAATAACGTAAAATACCGCAGTAACGCATCATGTAGTAACTAACTGAGTTACTGAATATAAAAAATAATGCGTTAGACTACTAGTTACCACCGAAAATAACAGCGTTACAGTAATGTGTTACTTTGTAATGCGTTAGTCCCAACACTGGTGATCAGACAGTATACAGTACAACATATCACAATCCGTTAATTTTTCCTTTAAAAAAAAAAAAACAACGCCATAGATTCGACGGATCGTCAACTTTGGGCAAAATCTGACAATTCAGATTCAACTATGACAATCCTTAGTCAAAGACAGTCCTAATGGAATGTATTTACCTTCGGGTGGTCATGGTGGCCAAGGAGATACAGGGCACCATTCTCTGAGATCCTGAGGACCTGTGCTCCAGTCCAGCCTTCTGCAGGAGTACGAGGGACAAACAGCACCCGGCAGCTCTCTATGCACTGCACAGCACAAGTCAACCAAATATGTTGCAAAGTGAGTACTTCAAAATAAACTTCTGGGATAAAAAAACCAAAACAATGTAATTTACTTGGGGTGCAACGTTTTATTTTAACAATGATTCGATTCAAATCCTAATTTCATGTTGTTGCCGATACGATTCAGGGACGATATTAGTTTATTTAGAACGATACGATCTGAAATGATTTAGTGAGTTGAAATCGATTCAGTAACTTTTTAGTAAAAAAATAAATAAATAAATCAACCAGTGTGATTTTGAAATAAATACTGGATAGTGCCGCCCTAGTGTGTCTCCCTGGAGCATTTTTTAAAAAAGGATTGAAAATGGAAAAAGATGGGGGAGAAATATATGTTTTGTTTTGGTATGTTTTTTGTTTGAGGACAAACACGACACAAACCTTCCCAATTGTCAGAACTCCCACTGTTTAATATGTTTGTGTGTATGCTTCACACTGATGACATTATTTGGTGAACATCGTTTTGTCCTACTTATTTTGGCAGTCCTTGAACCCACCAAAAGTTTTATGCTGTGCGTGAATGCACAAAGGTGCGCTTTGTTGATATTATTGACTTGTTGGAGTGCTAATCAGGCATTTTTGGTGAGTTGCTAACATGCTATTTAGGCTAGCTCTATATAAATATTGCATCATTATGCCTCATTTGTAGGTATGTTTGAGCTCATTTAATATCCTTTACTTTTATCCTCTTTGTATATAATTTATATTTGCATGTCTCATGACACATTATCTCATCAATCAATCAATGTTTATTTATATAGCCCTAAATCACGAGCGTCTCAAAGGGCTGCACAAGCCACAACGACATCCTCGGCTCAGATCTGGGATCTGAGCAGAGGATGTCGTTGTGGAGCTTTGCGTGAGTCTACCATTAAAAAAAAAAAATTAATTGTAGTCCAAAGTGATATCAATAAGTTCATCGTTGTGGGTTAGACTAGCTCACACATGCACATGCATGCTAAAATCCTCCGCTCTGGCCATTTCTAATAAGTAGTGCATAGTTCTAACTTAAATCGGTTAGTAGCCCCGATATGGAAGCGCTAAAAACTACAACGTGGCGGACAGGTGGGATTGCTGTCGAAGAGGGCATGACCGGGAGGAGGGCTTCGGCACGTAAATAACACCGCCCACAAAATGTCGCATTGTGACAGTGTGTTACCAAAATAAATAATTTTGGTAACACTTTAGTATGGGGAACATATTCACCATTAATTAGTTGCTTATTAAAGTAACAGACTTAATTTAGAGTATAAGGGTTAGGGTTACTAATAAGCAATAATTCTGAGGGTATTGAGGGAACTCTTATAGTTAATGGCTTACTGGTTGTATATTAAGGCCATGCAGAATAAGGCATTAATAAGTACTTAATACTGACTAATTAAGAGCCAAAATGTTACTAATTTGCATGTTAATCAGCAACTAATTAATGGTGAATATGTGTTACCCATACTAAAGTGTTACCATAATTTGAACCACAGCACCACCATTAAATGCTACGTAGACCACAAGGAAGGGTTTTAAAAACATGACCAAACAAGACAGTCGTAAAGACGGTATACAAAAAACAAAGTTATTATCCAACCAAATCCTACAAAAAAGTGGGGCGTAAAAAAAACAAGGCTTTGCCGTGCTGCACAACACATACCTGTAAATATGTAAAGGAAAACTTGCGTCCAGTTTGTTTCGGAACTCGCTCTCGGAAAAACGCCACCAGCCGACTCTCCAACTGTTTGGGTGACCACTCACTGTCAACGGTTATCCGAGCGGCCATTCCAATGGCCGAAAGAGCTTCTTGCTCTTTGCCATGTGGTGCAATGTTTCTGCGGGGACAGTAAGTACAGTAATGATGACTTAGATTGATGTATCGGATAATTCAACTTAACAGAGGTCTTCAACAAGGGGTCCGCAAAAGGTACTGCCAGGGGGGGTCGTTAAATGTTTGGTTGATTTAGAGCAGGGGTCACCAACCTTTTTGAAACCAAGAGCTACTTCTTGGGTACTGATTAATGCAAAGGGCTACCATTTTGATACACACTTAAATAAATTGCCAGAAATAGCCAATTTGCTCAATTTACCTTTAACTCTATGTTATTATTAATAATTAATTATATTTATCTTTGTGGAAACACTGATCATCTTAATGATTTCTCACAATAAATATATATAGAAAAAGATAAATATCAATATGCAACACTTTATTTTTATATTTTCTCTAAGTGCACATTTTTCAAATTGAACATTTTCAAATGATCACTTCTAAGACAGTCTTGTGAAATCACAATATCCCATTTTAACTAGCTAGCCACTAACAGTTTTTTAACAAATCATGAATTACTTTGCAACATGTTTGTACAAATAACTCATGTAAAATACAAAGGTCAACTCTCAAATTTTTAAATAAATCATGTCACACTTTGAACTGGACACCAAATCTGTTATCTGTTTCTTTGTCAGTTAGTGGGAAGCCTGGCATTGCATGCTGTTAACTAGTGTGTTGTACTCTGGTGTGTAACTGGACACTGCAACTCTGAGTGAGTCTTGCAGATATGCATCAGTGAGGCGTGTTCTGTGTTTGTTCGTGATGAAGCTCATGTCAGAAGAGGCTGATTCACAAAGATACGTTGAACCAAACAGGCTTGCAACCTTCATAGCTGCTGCGCATACACCACTGTACTTTTCTGTGTCAACAAGGCACCAAAAGTTTGGTGCAGCCTGGTGGGCTTTGAGGTGGAGATCATTTTGCAGTGTTACAATTTCAATCTCCACCTGTTCAGCATCCAGGTTGAATGTTGCACTTAACTGCTCAGCAATGCATGATATGTCCACGTTCATGAAAGGATTAGAAATGAACGACATACATGGCTCAAGCTGATCCAGGTCACAAAACCTGTTCTCAAACTCTTGCCCAACTCTGTTTATGACCTGAGAGTACTTTTCTGCAACTTTGTCAAAAGCCTCAGATTCCACAGATTTTCTAGATTTGCCAGAATACTTTTTTTGAATTTTAATCATAATAAGTTTGAAGAAATATTTCCCAAATATTCTTCGTCGAAAAAACAGAAGCTAAAATGAAGAATTCAATTAAAATGTATTTATTATTCTTTACAATAAAAAAAAAAAATACTTGAACATTGATTTAAATTGTCAGGAAAGAAGAGGAAGGAATTTAAAAGGTAAAAAGGTATATGTGTTTAAAAATCCTAAAATAATTTTTAAGGTTGTATTTTTTCTCTAAAATTGTCTTTCTGAAAGTTATAAGAAGCAAAGTAAAAAAATTAATGAATTTATTTAAACAAGTGAAAACCAAGTCTTTAAAATATTTTCTTGGATTTTCAAATTCTATTTGAGTTTTGTCTCTTTTAGAATTAAAGGCCTACTGAAATGAATTTGTTTTATTTAAACGGGGATAGCAGATCCATTCTATGTGTCATACTTGATCATTTCACGATATTGCCATATTTTTGCTGAAAGGATTTAGTATAGAACGACGATAAAGTTCGCAACTTTTGGTCACTAGGGCCAATTTAGTGTTGCCAATCAACCTATCCCCAGGTGCATGTCTTTGGAGGTGGGAGGAAGCCGGAGTACCCGGAGGGAACCCACGCAGTCACGGGGAGGACATGCAAACTCCACACAGAAAGATCCCGAGCCCGGGATTGAACTCATGACTACTCAGGACCTTCGTATTGTGAGGCAGACGCACTAACCCCTCTGCCACCGTGCTGCCCTATTACGGATTAGTCAGGGGGAAATGTAAATCAAATTATGCCTGTGAGTATTCCAGGTCATGGTATTCTCTTCAGGTCAGGATGTCTTAAAAAACAACCTGAACGGTCATGTTGTGATCGATTCAACGCCTTGAGAAAGAGTTACGAGTAAAACGAGTGAATCAGCATGACCTTTGAGCAGCATTATCAATGTAACGACATCAACTTGTTTTTGTTCTTTAGCAAAGAGAGAAAAAGATAAGATGACCAAAGCCTTTTCTTATTCTTCCGTTTTTTGGCCGCTATGTCGTTTGGTTCAGGCGTTGCAGCCAGCTCACTGTGTCAGGGTTGTGGTTGAGCAGGTCAAGGAGTTTGTCCTCAAGTGGGCGTAGGGTGGGCCACTTGCGGAGTATGTGGTATGCAGTCTGCACAGTGTGGACACACATGCAGACTGCTGATTGGCCCTGCCCCCAGAAGTACATGTCAGAGCTGATATGGCCGACTCCATTTTGTAGCCGATTTAGAGTTAGCCATTCTCTACGAGGCATGTTGGCACCTGGTGGCAACGATGTGTTAGGGCATACTGTAAATTGAGTAGGTCGTGGGGTCTCTCTGCCAGCCAGTTTTCCATCCGTCAAGGATGTTGATATTGGAGAAGTGAAGAGTTGCTGCATGTGGTGGGAGAAAAGGGCAAAAAGTTGAGAGTTCTGTAGGGGATAGTTCACATCCAACAAGGCCTTGTTCACCAGTCTCTGAATAGTCTTCTCTGCAAAGTATAACACTGCCAGGAAATCAGACGGGGTGGGTCGTTGGCAGCCAGTAATAATTCTCAAGGTGTCGTTTAAAGACGTGTCCAGCTTTTTAGTGTGTACACTTGGCACCATGCTGGAGCGGCATATTGTGCAGCAATGTAGACTAGGGCCAGGGGACCAGTGCGAAGGGTAGACTTATTGACTCCCCAGGATGAGCCTGCCAGACGATGAGGGTTGTTCCTAGATAACATTTTGCCACGTAGAAAATTCAAGGTGTCACCCGAAGGTCAGCTGCCTATCTAGATTTACCCCAATGTATGTTAGAGTAGGGTTGTAGGGCAGAGGTGTCCTGTTAAGGTTGACTGTAAGCTGGCGCCGAGCTTCTTTGTTGTTGAGGTGGAAAGCTGAGCGGTGGTTTTTGTCATGCTTGGCTTCAGTCTTCAAGTTTTGATATAGGATGCTACCAGTGCCATGTTTGCTGGAAGCACGCATTCTAATTTTGACTAGCATCTGTCAGAGTGAAGAAGAGTGAAGTCCTCGGTATATGCGTACTGCAGAGATGTTGTGCAAGGCAGGTCACTAATGTAAATGTTAAATATCATAGAGGCCACTACCAATCTTTGGGGAACTCTGTTTCTTAGGCGTCTTGGGCGGCTGGACTGTCCATTGTCTTTAGTATGAAACTGCGATTCGCAATGTTGTTAGCAATGAATCGCACTAGATTGCGATTAGCATAGATCCGGAAGAGTTTCAGAGTCAAGCCGTGGTGTCTCGCTGTGTCATAGGCTGCGGTCAGGTCCACTAAGATGACACCCGTCTAGCATCCTTTTTTAAAGCTGACTTTATAGTTACTTGAAAGCTTCCTTGTGTTGTACAGTACGGTATCCGCGATGGAAGCCCGCTTGGGTGTCAGGAAGTTGGGGGTGCACAAATGGCTCCAACCGGGCAAGAGGGAGTTGTTCGAGGAGCTTTGAAGGGGACGCTGGGGAGTAAATAGGGTGGTAGTTATTTGGGTCGGCCGTAGTTTTGTTTGGTTTTGGCAGAGCAATGACGGTAACCTTCCACCAGATCTTGGGCATCAACGGACGAAGGAGACAGGAGGAGTAGAACACCTGGAGTCATTCCAGGCATCTATGGCCACAGTGTAAAAGAAACTCAGGTGGGATGATGTCAGGGCTTTGGGCTTGTCCACTCTTTAGTTGGATAATAGCGTTAGCTAGTTCTTCAGCTTAGAAGGGTACTGATATGTGGCCATCGACTGGTTGTTTTTTGCTTGATGGAACAGGTGTCATCCATGTTGGTATCCTTGAAGCAGCCATTTGCAAGGAGCTGTTCAGCTATTGAGTTGGCTGTCACCGGACATTGACAATGTCTGGAAATTCTATCTGTAAGGCGGTTAAAGGTCTTCCAAACATCTTCAGCCGTGACACCGCCTGGGTTGTATGACGTATTTTTCCAAATTATGCTGTGGCAGTTAAAGTCACCCAAATAAATGCAGGGTGGGTCAAAAGCACGGATTAAGTTTACTTGAAGCCGAGACGTAGGGGGCTTGTAGATGTTAATGACAGTTGTACTTTCAACTTGTGTGGCTGACCATTCGAGGCTGAATGGAAATTCTGTATTAGGCACGAATCCAATCCAATCCACTTTATTTATATAGCACATTTATACAACAAAAATGTTTCCAAAGTGCTGCAGAAAAATATTAAAAACAAGATTCAAACACTATCCTTAGCTCCACCACTGACTGAATAAAAACAAAATAAATAAATATAAAAACAATGTAAAAATAAATATGATTAAAAACTATTTTAAAGGTGTGGCCAGCGCGCCTACAGAAGCATAGGTCACAGCCTCTGTCTATGGTGCTGAGGACGAGCACCATCGGATGGGGGCGGGGCATGTGCTGACGGCGAGACACAGTTGACAGGTGATTAGATTTCCCAGGTGGTACGTGTTAATCTAATCATCTGTTGTCTTTAACTTTGTTAAAAACTGCACGCTTGGCTCCTGTGCCGTGTCTACAGTGGAACTGCTAGGAAGCAACTTCCACAAAAGGGTAAAACCAATTAAAACAATAAATAGAAATACACATTTAAAAATCAGAGGACCACACAACTCACATCGTTGTAGAATGTGTGCTAAATTCTGCAATTTTTATGTATCGCGCTTTCTGTTTTGATTTGGCATGGATAGGGTGTTAAAAAAAAATATATATATATTTTTGAATGAATCGCAATTCTTATTTGTAACTATTCCTAATCGATTTAAAAAAAAAAAAAACATTTATTTTTTTATTTTAAATCTATCCTGTCCAGGCACTAAGCCAAATCATATTGTTGCTGTAGATGCCTAAATATGCTGTACAGATTTACTTTTGAAAAGTCTTGGCTACTTCTTTTGTTGCCTTATCTGTATTTGCCTTTATTATGTTTGGGTAGAATTTTATTGAACAAAATCAGTTTTCTTTTAAGTAATATAGAAATGTATCACAAATGTTTATTTTATAGAGAAATGTAGTTGATCATAGAACTTGCACCCAATTATATTAGAGTGTGGATTTCGAATTGAGAATAATTTTGAATAGAGAATCGATTCTGAATCGAATCGTTATCTCAGAACCGAATCCTGCGCTGCCCAAAGATTCACAGCGCTAATGGATATGTTATCTCAACTTATCCCTGAAAAGCAGGGGCCCAAGATAGATCTTTGAGGTTCCCCTATTGAGCGGTCTAAAAAGGAGTACATGGGGCTCTTACTTTGTGCCTCCAACTAAATTAAAATGTGTTTTTGTGGACTCAATTTGTGTTGCATAACTAATCTAAATTCATAAACAGCCAAAAGACAATCCCTTTCATACTCTCACCTTGTGAGTTCGTCGTCATAGTAACCTCCTGATAAACAGAGTACGTCTTTGACCACCAGCCCAGTCTTTTGGGGTGTCAAACTCTTCCATTTGGCCCGACGTTCCTTTTTCAAAGAGGACGTGTGAGTCCACTGTAAGAGAGTTCAACATCCGTTGGATTATTTCCCTAGAAGGACCACTAAATTTCGTTAGGACGATTAATAGAGACAGCAATCAACACATGATTAGGTTGAATCACAGTAAGAAAAAAAAAGCAGCACACAGAAAAAAGAACATTTGAATCTGCAAAACCCAAAACCAGTGAAGTTGGCACGTTGTGTAATTCGTAAATAAAAACAGAATACAATGATTTGCAAATCCTTTTCAACTTATATTCAATTGAATAGACTGCAAAGACAAGATATTTAATGTGACATTTTTGTTTGCAAATAAACATTACCTTAGAATTTAATAGCAGCAACACATTGCAAAAAAGTTGGCACAGGGGCATTTTTTACCACTGTGTTACATGGCCTTTCCTTTTAACAACACTCAGTAAACGTTTGGGAACTGAGGAGACACATTTTTTAAGCTTTTCAGGTGGAATTCTTTCCCATTCTTGCTTGATGTACAGCTTAAGTTGTTCAACAGTCCGGGGGTCTCCCTTGTGGTATTTTATTGCATCACACATTTTCAACGGGAGACAGGTCTGGACTACAGGCAGGCCAGTCTAGTACCCGCACTCTTTTACTATAAAACCACGCTGATGTAACACGTGGCTTGGCATTGTCTTGCTGGAATAAGCAGGGGCGTCCATGATAACATTGCTTGGATGGCAACATATGTTGCTCCAAAACCTGTATGTACCTTTCAGCATTAATGGTGCCTTCACAGATGTATAAGTTACCCATGTCTTGGGCACTAATACACCCCCATACCATTACAGATGCTGGCTTTTGAACTTTGCACCTATAACAATCCGGATGGTTTTTTCCCGCTTTGGTCTGTCCACAGTTTCCAAAAACAATTTGAAATGTGGACTCGTCAGACCACAGAACACTTTTCCACTTTGCATCAGTCCATCTTAGATGAGCTCGTGCCCAACGAAGCCGGCAGCGTTTCTGGGTGTTGTTGATAAATGGCTTTGGCCCTGCATAGTAGAGTTTTAACTTGCACTTACAGATGTAGCGATGAACTGTAGTTATGGACAGTGTTTTTCTGAAGTGTTCCTGAGCCCATGTGGTGATATCCTTTACACACTGATGTCGCTTTTTGATGCAGTACTGCCTGAGGGATCGAAGGTCCGTAATATCATCACTTACGTGTAGTGATTTCTCTAGATTCTCTGAACCTTTTGATGATATTACGGGCCGTAGATGGTGAAATCCCTAAATTCCTTGCAATAGCTCGTTGAGAAATGTTGTTCCTAAACTGTTTGACAATTTTCTCACGCATTTGTTCACAAAGTGGTGACCCTCGCCCCATCCTTGTTTGTGAATGACTGAGCATTTCATGGAAGCTACTTTTATACCCAATCATGGCACCCACCTGTTACCAATTAGCCTGTTCACCTGTGGGATGTTCCAAATAGGTGTTTGATGAACATTCCTCCACTTTCTCAGTCTTTTTTGCCACTTGTGCCAGCTTTTTTTAAACATGTTGCAGAAGCATCAAACTCCAAACGAGCTAATATTTGCAAAAAATACAAGTTTTCCAGTTTAAACGTTAAAATATCTTGTCTTTGCAGTCTATTCAATTGAATATAAGTTGAAAAGGATTTGCAAATCATTGTAATTTGTTTTTAATTAGCATTTACACAATGGGCCAACTTCACTGGTTTTGGGGTTTGTACTCATTTCTATTTCAATTGATTTCAGTTTGAGTATTTTTTTCCGAGCGGACTGAAAAAGGGAAGGGATAAGAGTTTGGTTAGTGATCAGAATGTGCAGTAGATGAATCATGTTGAAGCATTCATGCAAAGATAATAATAATACAAAAATGGAAGGAGTTACCGGGGTCTTGAGCTCTCCCAGCTTGACCTCAGAGCTCGTGGGAGGAAGAAGCGTCTGAGACAAGGAACAAACAAATGGACTACAGTACATTTGTAAACATTTAAAAAATAAAAAAGTTATAATGGGGTCCAATTTAGAGGTTAATAATTCATGTATTCAATTTTGGAATTAAGTTGTAACAACGGAAAAAAACAGGTGATGTGAATATTTTCCGAACGCACTGTAAACTGTTGCGTCTGACCAGTCTTCCTCTCAGGGAATTAAAGTCACTGGTCAATCCCTAGTTCTTTAGATGACATATATGCTGAGTAAGAAGGACCATCAAGACAGAATAGGAATATTATCAAGTTTTACTAAAGCTTTAGGAGACCAGCCCACATCAATACAGTCATACCATCATCTCGGGATGGTCTAACATTCAAACGGAAGAGACAACTTCTTGCATACGAAGAAAGCCCCCACCCTGTCCAGAAAGGAATAGAGCCTCATTGTTCTAATACAGATAAGATATAAGGGAGTACTCCAACTCATACATTCCAAGCCTTCAAGGTAACACACAGTTTACTTGCGGACATAAAATGAAAAAATAGAAAGAGTACAAATGGAAAAACACTAGCTGCTTCAAACATGACAATGAATAAATAAAGAACTCTTAAACATATATGCATTCTCCACAAAACACACACAGTATAATATGCACACACACACACATTCATATGTATAGATACAAAATAGAGATACATGACATCCCTGATAGGACCCCACCTCCATTTCCATCTCCATTTCTTCCGTAAAGGCAGCGGGTGGAGGGTAGCGCTTAGTTCTCTCCCTGGCAGGTGTGTTTGCTTTGGTTTTGGCTTGCTGCCGCCTGTCCTGCTTGATCCGAACCATGGGCTGTGGGTTTTCCTCACAACTACGAACCAAAGGAGGCACCAAGTTTTTCTGAATTTAAAAAAAGGATATCGTCATCATTATAATTTGTTTTGGTAGAAGTCCTGTTGTTGTTGCAATAGCTTGATATTGCATACAATTAATATAATTCCTCATTTTCCCACTATTGGTAGTGGTGTCATTGATTAGATTTGGTTAGCCTTAGATTCAAATGGTGGGCGATACTGATAGTCGACACCGGACTGATACCTTTCACTTGAATTGGTATGGTTATTTAATAATTTTGTTACTAGTGCAAATTAATGACAAAAAAAACAATGTATGCATTATACAATTTTGTGTGTAACAAACATATGAATACATGTTGAGTAGAGAATCATTGTAACAAAGTTTATGGTTTGTTAAACCTTTAATATTTGTGAAAATATACAGGCCTTGAATTTTAACTTTTTAAGGTCAAGGCAAGTGTTGCCTTAAAGGAGGGCTCATATTTTAGGGCGCAAAGGCAATCATTATTTGCAGGATATATATATATATATATATATATATATATATATATATATATATATATATGGGCTGCCAATTATGGCCAAAGTAATACCTAAGATTATTGTTATCAATATTGAAATCATGATTACTGATGGTTAGGTAAAGCAGTGTTGGGGTGTGAACGTAATACCATCATGTCATTTCTAATGTCTAATAAAAAGACTATAGATAGACGTTATCCATATATTTATAGACAAATATTAGTTTTTTTAATTCTTTAATAACATCAACTTGTCAGCTTTTTGTCATTACATGATGCCTTTATCTCTATTTTTACATTTTGATACAGTTTTTTATTTATTTATTTTTTTTAAGTTATGTACATCATGTAGATGATGTATCGGGACAGATCCATTATGAGTTTGAGCAGAAATATGTCGTATAGGAATTAACTACACACAATAACACATTAACAAAATGATGTCACGTGAATGATTTTTGAAGTGACATGAAAAAAACACAATAAATGTAAACAAAACCTGGTGTTTACTTTTTAATACAAAAAAAATACACAAAGCAGTTTGGCTAATGAAGATGAAGTCTAATAAACAAGCTTTGTTCTTCTGCAACGCCTCCCTAGTGTTTCAGTACAACAGTTTGGCCAACAACAAAAAAAACCCTGGAGTGATACCTCTCACATCGAATAAACAATCTTCACCGCCTGCGTTCAATTCGATGAGCTGACAAAACATTTTAGCCAGTATGGATATTAATTGAAAACTGATACAGTTTAAAGTTCAATAAAGGAGCATCCCAGTAAACAAACTAAAGACTTCATAAACAAGTTGTGAAAACGTTCACGACACATTGCCTGCTGGAAAACATTAAATAGTTTTCTCCTTCGCTGTATACTTTTAGTGTGGGGACAAGTGTCTCCAATATTGTCCACACCTGTCTCCATCTAAACACAGCAGTGTGCTCTTAAACGCACGCCGGGAAGCGAGGGAAAATTACGTTAAACCAATAGAGAGTTTTTAAGTTATGTACATCATATAGGTCAGTGGTCCCCAACCACCGGGCCGCGGCCCGGTACCGGTCCGTGGACCGATTGGTACCGGGCCGCACAAGAAAAAAATAAATACAATTTTTTAAAAAAATTAATTAAATCAACATAAAAAACAATATATATATTATATATCAATATAGATCAATACAGTCTGCAGGGATACAGTCTGTAAGCACACATGATTGTATTTCTTTATGACAAAAAACAAAACAAACCCCCCCCCCCCCCCCCCCCCTCTCGGTCAGTGGGACAATTTTTCAAGCGTTGACCGGTCCGCAGCTACAAAACGGTTGGGGACCACTGATATAGATGATGTATTGGGACAGATCCATTATGAATTTGAACAGAAATATGTTGTACAGGAATTAACTATACACAATAACACTAACAAAATGATGTCACATAAATAATTTTTGAAGTGACATGAAAAAAACAATTAAAGGCCTACTGAAATGAAATGTTTTATTCAAACGGGGATAGCAGATCCATTCTATGTGTAATACTTGATCATTTCGCGATATTGCCATATTTTTGCTGAAAGGATTTAGTAGAGAACAACGACGATAAAGGTCGCAACTTTTGGTCGCTGATAAAAAAAAGCCTTGCCTGTACCGGAAGTAGCGTGACGTCACCGGAGGAAGGACTCCTCACATTTTCCCATTGTTTACAATGCAGCGAGAGAGATTCGGACCGAGAAAGCGACGATTACCCCATTAATTTGAGCGAGGATGAAAGATTTGTGGATGAGGAAAGTGAGAGTGAAGAACTACAGTGCAGTGCAGGACATATCTTTTTTCGCTCTGACTGTAACTTAGGTACGAGCTGGCTCATTGGATTCCACACTCTCTCCTTTTTCTATTGTGGATCACGGATTTGTATTTTAAACCACCTCGGATACTATATCCTCTTGAAAATGAGTCGAGAACGTGAAATGGACATTCACAGTGACTTTTATCTCCAAGACAATACATCGGCAAAGCTCTTTAGCTACTGAGCTAACGTGATAGCATCGGGCTCAAATGCAGATAGAAACAAAATAAATAAACCCCTGACTGGAAGGATAGACAGAAAATCAACAATACTATTAAACCATGGACATGTAACTACACGGTTAATAATTCCCAGCTTGGCGAAGCTTAACAATGCTGTTGCTAACGACGCCATTGAAGCTAACTTAGCAACGGGACCTCACAGAGCTATGATAAAAACATTAGCGCTCCACCTACGCCAGCCAGCCCTCATCTGTTCATCAACACCCGTGCTCACCTGCGTTCCAGCGATCGACAGAAGGACGAAGGACTTCACCCGATCATCCGTGCGGTCGGCGGCTAGCGGTCGGCGGCTAGCGTCGGCTAGCGCGTCTGCTATCCATGTCAAAGTCCTCCTGGTTGTGTTGCTACAGCCAGCCGCTAATACACCGATCCCACTTACAACTTTCTTCTTTGCAGTCTTCATTGTTCATTAAACAAATTGCAAAAGATTCACCAACACAGATGTCCAGAATACTGTGGAATATTGAGATGAAAACAGAGCTTTTTTGTATTGGATTCAATGGGGTACCAATACTTCCGTTTCAACGATTGACGTCACGCGCATACGTCATCATATATAGACGTTTTCAACCGGAAGTTTAGCGGGAAATTTAAAATCGCACTTTATAAGTTAACCCGGCCGTATTGTTAAAGGCCTACTGAAATTATTTTTTTAAAAATTTAAACGGGGATAGCAGATCCATTCTATGTGTAATACTTGATCATTTCGCGATATTGCCATATTTTTGCTGAAAGGATTTAGTAGAGAACATCGACGATAAAGTTCGCAACTTTTGGTCGCTGATAAAAAAAAGCCTTGCCTGTACCGGAAGTAGCGTGACGTCAGAGGAGGAAGGGCTGCTCACATTTCCCCATTGTTTACACCAGCAGCGAGAGAGATTCGGACTAAGAAAGCGACGATTACCCCATTAATTTGAGCGAGGATGAAAGATTTGTGGATGAGGAACGTGAGAGTGAAGTACTTGAGTGCAGTGCAGGACGTATCTTTTTTCGCTCTGACCGTAACTTAGGTACAAGCTGGCTCATTGGATTCCACACTTTCTCCTTTTTCTATTGTGGATCACGGATTTGTATTTTGAACCACCTCGGATACTATATCCTCTTGAAAATGGAAGTCGAGAACGCGAAATGGACATTCACAGTGACTTTTATCTCCACGACAATACATCGGTGAAGCACTTTAGCTACTGAGCTAACGTGATAGCATCGTGCTTAACTGCATATAGAAACAAAACAAATAAGCCCCTGACTGGAAGGATAGACAGAAGATCAACAATACTACCAAACTCTGGACATGTAACTTCACGGTTAATGCTTTCCAGCTTGGCGAAGCTTAGCAATGCTGTTGCTAACGACGCCATTGAAGCTAACTTAGCTACGGAACCTCGACAGAGCTATGCTAAAAACATTAGCTCTGCACCTACGCCAGCCCTCATCTGCTCATCCCGACCCGTGCTCACCTGCGTTCCAGCGATCAACGGTACGACGAAGGACTTCACCCGATCACCGATGCGGTCGGCGGCCCGGAGACGGAGGAAGTCAAGGTGAGGTCGGCGGCTAGCGCGTCTGCTATCCATCTCAAAGTCCTCCTGGTTGTGTTGCTGTATACCGCCGCCAATACACCGATCCCACCTACAACTTTCTTCTTTGCAGTCTCCATTGTTCATTAAACAAATTGCAAAAGATTCACCAACACAGATGTCCAGAATACTGTGGAATTTTGAGATAAAAACAGAGCTTTTTGTATTGGATTCAATGGGCTCTGAATACTTCCGTTTCAATGATTGACGTCACGCGCAAACGTCATCATATCGAAACGTTTTCAGCCGGAAGTTTGCCGGGAAATTTAAAATTGCACTTTATAAGTTAACCCGGCCGTATTGGCATGTGTTGCAATGTTAAGATTTCATCATTGATATATAAACTATCAGACTGCGTGGTCGGTAGTAGTGGGTTTCAGTAGGCCTTTAATGTTTACAAAACCTGGTGTTTACTTTTTGATATCAAAATAAAACACAAAGCAGTTTGGCTAACAAAAAAAAAACCCGAAGTGATACCTCCCACATCGAATAAACAATCTTCACCACCTGCATTCAATTTGATGAGCTGACAAAACACTTTAGCTAGTATTGATGTTATTTGAACACTGATACGGTTTGCAGTTCAATAAAGGAGGAGTGAACATCCCAGTAAACAAACTAAAGACTTTTTAAACAAGTTGTGACAACGTTCACGACACATCGCCTGCTGCAAAACATCAAATAGTTTTCTCCATTGCTGTATACTTTGTGTGGGGACAAGTGTCTCCAATATTGTCAGCACCTGTCTCCATCTAAACACAGCAGTGTGCTCTTAAACGCATGCCGAGAAGCGAAGGAAAATGACGTTAAACCAAGCGCTTGGTTACTCAGAGGGGAACTCTCCAGAGCAAAGTCCAACCACTGTGCCGCGGCACACTAGTGTGCCTTGAGATACAGTCTGGTGTGTCGTGAGAGATTATATGATTTCACCTATTTGGGTTAAAAATATATTTTGCAAACCAGTAATTATAGTCTGCAAATGATGTGTTGTTGTTGAGTGTCGGTGCTGTCTAGAGCTCGGCAGAGTAACCATGTCATACTCTTCCATATCAGTAGGTGGCAGCCGGTAGCTAGTTGCTTTGTAGATGTCGGAAACAGCGGGAGGCAGTGTGCAGGTAAAAAGGTGTCTAAGGCTTAAACCAAAAATAAACAAAAGGTGAGTGCCCCTAAGAAAAGGCATTGAAGCTTAGGGAAGGCTATGCAGAACGAAACTAAAACTGAACTGGCTGCAAAGTAAACAAAAACATAATGCTGGACGACAGCAAAGACTTACTGTGGAGCAAAGACGGCATCCCCAATGTACATCCGCACATGAAATGACAATCAACAATGTCCCCACAAAGAAGGATAAAAACAACTGAAATATTCTTGACTGCTAAAAGAAAGTAGATGCGGGAAATATCGCTCAAAAGGAAGACATGAAACTGCTACAGGAAAATACCAAAAAAAGAGAAAAAGCCACCAAAATAGGAGCGCAAGACAAGAACTAAAACACTACACACAGGAAAACAGCAAAAAACTCAAAATAAGTCAGGGTGTGATGTGACAGGTGGTGACAGTACACCTACTTTGAGACAAGAGCTATAGTGATGCATGCTTGGTTATGGTTTAAAGTCATATCCAACAATTGCGACGACTTTTTACTGTCAACTGAGTTTGGTTTTTTAATGATTTCTGCTGGTGGTGTGCCTCCGCATTTTTTCAAGGCAAAAAATGTGCCTTGGCTCAAACAAGGTTGAAAAACACTGATCTGGACTATGTGGTCCACCAGACTAAAAAGAAGGGTTAAATGGGTCTTGATATATTTTCACAAATAAATCATACATTTCACAAATCAAAAATGGTGTTTTATTAGTGTTTAGGTTTCAGAGAATAATCAGTCCAGATTTGAGAATTTTAAGCAGGGTGGTTTAATTTTATTGTGGACCTGGACTAATGTAGCTAAAACATAATTAAATGTGCTTTTATTATTATTTCCCAAATAGGTGAAATGTTTCACAAACCATAAACGTGATGATACTTTACACATGTTTTTTTTTTAATTGTATTTAATTTGTAAACAAGTTGCCAATATTGGCAGGTCTATTGAAAGGTATCAGTCAGGTTTCGACTATCACTATCGCCCACCATTCGAACGGAAGATCATTCAGTAAAGATACAATAAATGTCTTTTTGGGACATATTCGAGTATTTTTTTTCATTACCAGCTATGAAATGTATGTTTTAATCAAGTAAAGGTGTGCACTTACCTCATAAAAGCAGTATTGTTGCTCTCGTTCTAGAGTTGATATCATCATACAGGAACGATCAGAAGAGAATAATTCCATCTCGATATTTTCCTTACTTTCACTTGACTGCATCCTATTCGCCATATTTCGAGCGTCGTATTAACAATATATGTTCTTAACCTTGCTTTATATCACGCATTCTCGTCGTTACTAGTTTTATTTACTTTGTTCCCCAATCTTTTTTTGGTCCGACCACATCTTTTACCTTCCAAAGTGCGGTCACGTGGTCATCACCTCCAGCTGAAATTAATCACGGCCTGCACGCTCATTGGCTGAGACCGGTGCTAGTGTGCTCTGATTGGCTACGAGGTAGGATGTACATTCTTCATTTTTATTTTATTTTTTTAAATATTTTTTTATTGAACAACAAACATACATTTATAATTCACTCAACAGTCAAGGCACTTTCAACAACAAGGAAAGAAAACAAAAGCAAATACAGAGAGAATTAAATATTAATAAATAATTATAATAAAAAAAAAAAAAAAGAGTACATACTTATTGGTGACGAGGTTCGATTCGCACACTTCCGTACTTATTATCGATTGCGCACATAAGTGCATTCAAAGATATATAATAGTTTTTTTTTTAAACCTTTATTTATAAATTTCAACATTTACAAACAGTCGAGAAACAATAATCAAGAAAAAATGTGAACAGAAAAAGACGCGGGTAATTTCGTCATTTCCGGTGTCGTGCAAAATTCTGTATCCTGAAATATTTCGTATCCGCGGTAGCGCGCATTGGGGGCGGAGCTTAGTGCCTTTTTTGTTTGTTTTTATGTTGGTTTTTTTTATTGAACAACAAACATACATTTATAATTCACTCAAAAGTCAAGGCACTTTCAACAACAAGGAAAGAAAACAAAAGCAAATACAGATTGGGTATTAAATATTAATAAATAAAAATAATAAAAACAATTGTTTTTTTTAAAAGTACATTCTTATTGGTGACGAGGTTCAATTCGCACACGTCCGTACTTATTATTATCGTCTGAGCACATTAGTGCGTTCAAAGATATATAATAGTGATAAGAAAAGATGTAAACAGAAAAAGACGCGGGTAATTTCGTCATTTCCGGTGTCGTGCAAAATTCTGTATACTGAAATATTTCGTATCCGCGGGAGCGCGCGTTGGGGGCGGAGCTTTGTGTGTTTTTTTTTTTGTGGGTTTATTTAATTGTACAACAAACATACATTTATAATTCACTCAACAGTCAAGGCACTTTCAGCAACAAGGAAAGAAAACAAAAGCAAATTTAGAGAGTATTAAATATTAATAAATAATTTTAAAAAAGAAAGAAAAAAAGACAAAAAGGGCTACCTAAATCATTCTTTAATTTTATTTTAATTTTAATAAATAATAATAAATAAATACAAATAAAATAAAAATAAAAAAAGACAAAAAGGGCTACCTAAATCACAATTTAAGGGCTTTTGTACTCTTAATCATCCTGCAAGATTTGATTGATAATTGTAAACCACAGATTGGGAATTAAATATTAATACATAATAATAATAAAAAATGTTTTAAATAAAAAAAAAGTACATTGTTATTGGTGACGAGGTTCAATTCGCACACTTCCGTACTTATTATTATCGTCTGAGCACATAAGTGCGTTCAAAGATATATAATAGTAATAAGAAAAGATGTCAACAGAAAAAGACGCGGGTAATTTCGTCATTTCAGGTGTCGTGCAAAATTCTATATACCTGAAATATTTTGTATCCGCGGGAGCGCGCGTTGGGGGCGGAGCTTTGTGCTTTTTTTTTTTTTTAAATTGTACAACAAACATACATTTATAATTCACTCAACAGTCAAGGCACTTTCAACAACAAGGAAAGAAAACAAAAGCAAATTCAGAGTATTAAATATTAATAAATAATTTTAAAAAAGAAAGAAAAAAGACAAAAAGGGCTACCAAAATGATTATTTTATTTTATTTTTATTTTAATAAATAATAATAAAAAAAACACAAATAAAATAAATTTAAAAAAGAAAAAAATTGCTACCTAAATCACAATCTAAGGGCTTTTGTACTCTTAATCATCCTCCAAGATTTGATTGATAATTGTAAACCACAGATTGGGAATTAAATATTAATACATAATAATAATAAAAAATGTTTTAAATTTTAAAAAAAGTACATTGTTATTGGTGACGAGGTTCAATCCGCACATTTCCCTACTTATTATTATCGTCTGAGCACATTAGTGCGTTCAAAGATATATAATAGTGATAAGAAAAGACGTGAACAGAAAAAGACGCGGGTAATTTCGTCATTTCCGGTGTCGTGTAAAATTCTGTATACCTGAAATATTTTGTATCCGCGGGAGCGCGCGTTGGGGGCGGAGCTTTGTGCTTTTTTTTTTGCTTTTTTTTTTAAATTGTACAACAAACATACATTTATAATTCACTCAACAGTCAAGGCACTTTCAACAACAAGGAAAGAAAACAAAAGCAAATTCAGAGAGTATTAAATATGAATAAATAATTTTAAAAAAGAAAGAAAAAAGACAAAAAGGGCTACCTAAATCATTATTTATTTTATTTTAATTGTAATAAATAATAATTAAAAAACAAAATAAAATTACAAAAAAAAAGACAAAAAGGGCTACCTAAATCACAATTTAAGGGCTTTTGTACTCTTAATCATCCTCCAAGATTTGATTGATAATTGTAAACCACATATTGGGAATTAAATATTAATACATATTAATAAAAAAAAATGTTTTAAATAAAAAAAAAGTACATTGTTATTGGTGACGAGGTTCAATCCGCACATTTCCCTACTTATTATTATCGTCTGAGCACATAAGTGCGTTCAAAGATATATAATAGTAATAAGAAAAGATGTGAACAGAAAAAGACGCGGGTAATTTCGTCATTTCCGGTGTCGTGCAAAATTCTATATACCTGAAATATTTTGTATCCGCGGGAGTGCGCATTGGCGGCGGAGCTTTGTGGGTTTTTTTTTTTTTTTTTTTAATTGTACAACAAACATACATATATAATTCACTCAACAGTCAAGGCACTTTCAACAACAAGGAAAGAAAACAAAAGCAAATTCAGAGTATTAAATATTAATAAATAATTTAAAAAAAGAAAGAAAAAAGACAAAAAGGGCTACCAAAATGATTATTTTATTTTATTTTTATTTTAATAAATAATAATAAAAAAACACACAAATAAAATAAATTTAAAAAAGAAAAAAATTGCTACCTAAATCACAATTTAAGGGCTTTTGTACTCTTAATCATCCTCCAAGATTTGATTGATAATTGTAAACCACAGATTGGGAATTAAATATTAATACATAATAATAATAAAAAAATGTTTTAAATAAAAAAAAAAAGTACATTGTTATTGGTGACGAGGTTCAATTCGCACATTTCCCTACTTATTATTATCATCTGAGCACATAAGTGCGTTCAAAGATATATAATAGTAATAAGAAAAGATGTCAACAGAAAAAGACGCGGGTAATTTCGTCATTTCCGGTGTCGTGTAAAATTCTGTATACCTGAAATATTTTGTATCCGCGGGAGCGCACGTTGGGGGCGGAGCTTTGTGTTTTTTTAAAAAATTGTACAACAAACATACATTTATAATTCACTCAACAGTCAAGGCACTTTCAACAACAAGGAAAGAAAACAAAAGCAAATACAGATAGGATATTAAATATTAATAAATAATAATAATAAAAAGAAAAAAGACAAAAAGTGCTACCTAAATCATTATTCTATTTCATTTAATTTGAATAAATAATTAAAAAAATAAAATATAATAAAATAAAAAGACAAAAAGGGCTATCTCAATCACTTTAAATGTTTTTAACAAAGATATCAATTTAAGGGCTTTTGTACTCTTAATCATCCTCCAAGATTTGATTGATAATTGTAACCCATTAAGCCAATTAGAAAAAGTAGGCCTTACTTTCATAAATCGACATTTATGTAGAATTTTTTTTGCCTGGAGCATAATAATGTTGACAAACATTTCTGTGTTACAGTCGTTCAAAGATATATAATAGTGATAAGAAAAGATGTGAACAGAAAAAGACGCGGGTAATTTCGTCATTTCCGGTGTCGTGCGAAATTCTGTATCCCTGAAATATTTTGTATCCGCGGTAGCGCGCATTGGGGGCGGAGCTTTGTGCCTTGTTTATTGTTTTATTTTATTTTCATTAAACAACAAACATACATTCATAATTCACTCAACAGATAATTTAATAATAATTCACAACAGTCAAGGCACTTTCAACAACAGGTAAAGAAAACAAAAGCAAATTCAGAGTATTAAATATTAATAAATAATTTTAAAAAAGAAAGAAAAAAGACAAAAAGGGCTACTAAAATGATTATTTTATTTTATTTTTATTTTAATAAATAATAATTAAAAAAAACACAAATAAAATAAATTAAAAAAAGAAAAAAATTGCTACCTAAATCACAATTTAAGGGCTTTTGTACTCTTAATCATCCTCCAAGATTTGATTGATAATTGTAAACCACAGATTGGGAATTAAATATTAATACATAATAATAATAAAAAATGTTTTAAATTAAAAAAAAAGTACATTGTTATTGGTGACGAGGTTCAATTCGCACACAAATACAGAGTATTAAATATATTTCTTTACATGGAATTGAGTCTACTCTGTAGTGTTTGTTCCCATTTTATTGGTGTTATTTTATAATCCATCAGAAGATGAAATAAATAACTAGAAGAGGCAATTCCTGAAGGAAATGCGTGTGAATGCTCCAGTGCTGAAGTTGAACTGAAATGCTGACAGAATGTAGTATGAATGTAGAAATGGTTTGAATGTGGAAATTGTTTAAACGCTGAAATGGTTTGAATGTTAAAGAGTTTGAATTTCCAGGAAAACCGGAATTTGGTTTGGAACTTGGGAAGGTGTTAGTTTGAATGTCCAGGATGAGTGGAAAGTGTTGATGTTGGAATGGTTTGAATAGGTTGAAAAATGTGGGAATTGTGCAACTTGGAAAAATGTCCCATTCATTTCAATGGGAACTTCCTGGAAATTTGGGAAATTTTGGGAAAAGCGGGATTTTTGGAAAATGATTAGGAGCATGAATGTCATTAATGAGCTGAATTGGTCGGTGTTAGAATTGTTTAAATCGGGCAAGAAATGTTGAAGTAGTAAATGGTATTAGGGAATTTCGGGAAAATCGGGAATTTTTTTGAACTTGGAAAAAGGGTTCCAAGGATTTTCCAGAATTCCTACTTTTCCCAAGCCCTATTTCCAGCCTTTTTTCTGGCGACTACTCCTCCCACATTTTTCAACCCACTTCAACCGTTCCACCGTCAAATCATTCTTCTTAATTAGGACAAAAAACTAAGTTGTTTTTTGAACTGGAACAATTCCCGGTTTTCCCAAAATTCCGTAATACCATTTGTCAATTCAACATATTACTACTTGAACATTTCTCCAACCATTTGAAAAAATTCAACCCCAACCATTTCAACATTCAAGTTTGTTACCATTTTTTTATTTTTAATTCCCGCTTTTCCCGAAATTCCCAATTTTTTTCTGAAATTCCCATTGAAATGAATGGGACATTCTTCAAAGTTCAAAATTCCCAAATACCATTTACTACTTCAACATTTCTTGCCCGATTTAAACAATTCTAACACCAACCAATTCAGCTAATTTAGGACAATCATGATCCTAATGATTTTCCAAAAATCACACTTTTCCCCAAAATTCCCTAATTTCCAGGAAGTTCCCAAGTTGCACAATTCCCACATTTTTCAACCCATTCAAAAAATTCCACCTTTAATACATTCCACCATTCTGGAAATTCAAACTACCCTTTTTCCAATTTCCAAAAAATTCCCGATTTTCCCGAAGTTCCCTAATACCATTTAATACTTCAACATTTCTTGCCCGATTTAAACAATTCTAACACCAACCAATTCAGCTAATTTAGGACAATCATGATCCTAATGATTTTCCAAAAATCACACTTTTCCCCAAAATTCCCTAATTTCCAGGAAGTTCCCAAGTTGCACAATTCCAACATTCTTCAACCCATTCAAAAAATTCCACCTTTAGTACATTCCACCATTCTGGAAATTCAAACTACCCTTTTTCCAATTTCCAAAAAATTCCAGATTTTCCCGAAGTTCCCTAATACCATTTAATACTTCAACATTTCTTGCCCGATTTAAACAATTCTAACACCAACCAATTCAGCTAATTTAGGACAATCATGCTTCTAATCATTTTCCAAAAATCCCGCTTTTCCCCAAATTCCCTAATTTCCAGGAAGTTCCCATTAAAATGAATGGGACATTTTTCCAAGTTGCACAATTCCCACAGTTTTCAACCTATTCAAACCATTCCAACATCAACACATTCCACTCATCCTGGACATTCAAACTAACACTTTCCCAAGTTCCAAACCAAATTCCCGGATTTCCAATAATTCCTTTTTTTTTTTTGCATTTTCCCTATTCAAAATGAATTGGCCATTTTTCAAACTTCCACAATTCCCACATTCTTCAACCCATTCAAACAATTCCACCTATAAAACATTCCACCATTCTGGAAATTCAAACTACCCTTTTCCAAGTTAAAAAAAAAAATTCCCGAAATTCCCTAATACCATTTACTACTTCAACATTTCTTGCCCGATTTAAACAATTCTAACACCAACCAATTCAGCTCATTTAGGACAATCATGATCCTAATGATTTTCCAAAAATCCCGCTTTTCCCCAAATTCCCTAATTTCCAGAAAGTTCCCATTGAAATGAATTGGACATTTTTCCAAGTTGCACAATTCCCACATTGTTCAAACCATTCCACCTTTAATACAATCCACCATTCTGGAAATTCAAATTACCCTTTTTTCCAAGTTCCAAAAAAATTCTAGATTTTCCTGAAATTTCCTAATACCATTTACTACTTCAACATTTCTTGCCCGATTTAAACAATTTCAACACCAACCAATTCAGCTCATTTAGGACAATCACGCTCCTAATAATTTTCCAAAAGTCCCGCTTTTCCCCAAATTCCCAGGAAGTTCTCAAGATGCACAATTCCCAAATTCTTCAACCCATTCAAAAAAGTCCACCTTTAATGCATTCCACCATTCTGGAAATTCAAACTACCCTTTTTCCAATTTCCAAAAAATTCCTGATTTTCCTGAAATTCCCTTATACCATTTACCAGTTCAACATTTCTTGCCCGATTTAAACAATTCTAACACCAACCAATTCAGCTAATTTAGGACAATCATGCTCCTAATCATTTTCCAAAAATCCTGCTTTTCCCCAAATTCCCTAATTTCCAGGAAGTTCTCATTGAAATGAATGGGACATTTTTCCAAGTTGCACAATTCCCACACTTTTCAACCTATTCAAACCATTCCAACATTAACACATTCCACTCATCCTGGACATGCAAACTAACACTTTCCCAAGTTCCAAACCAAATTCCGGTTTTCCTGGAAATTCAAACTCTTCAACATTCAAACCATTCCAACATTCAAACTACATTCTGTCAGCATTTCTCTTCAACTTGAGCATTGGAGCATTCAGACGCAATTCCTTCAGGAATTGCATCTTCTAGTATTTATTAAAATACATAAAAGACAGGTATGGAGGGCCAAATAAAATAATTAAATTGCTTGAATGTGTCATATTTAATTATAATTGAAATTAAATATATGTATTAATACATGTGTCATTAATTTATTTAAAGTGAAATGGTATTTGATTATTTAATTCTAAATGTAATTGTATTTAATTGACACATTTAACTTAACACATGTGATATTGTTTAAAGATGTAGTTATTTATTTTGTCCCATTTGGCCCTTGTCAGCACTTCATGAAATGTATTTGATGTGTCAAACTCATCCATCAAAGTCAGTGAGCAGAGCTGACAGCTGATTGGTTACAATGATTGGACTCGATCCGAGTTAGCCCCGCCCAATAAATATTGATGGGTGAGTTTGACAGATACAATAAATTCATGAAGCTTTAAATAATAACTTAAATGTGTCAACAATTAATTAATTAAATGAAGAAATAAAACATTAAATCAACAATTCAATGATTAGTTAAATGTCAGTTTACATTAACATTTATGAATGTATTTCCAATTGTAATGAATTAATGTCACATTTAAGTAATTTTTAAAAATATGTACTTATTTATTTCATTTTGTCTCATTTGACCCTCCATATACAGGTCCCTCAATGGTGTGTTTATGAAATATGATAATAAAAAAACACAGGAGCCAAGATAAGAGTCAGTAATAGTGATCCATTAGTAATCATGTTTACTTTGGGGATATATGCAGTCAAAAAATGTGTTTATTATAAGCAGGAATAGTCTAATTCCATATGCTGTATGGGTACGATACTGAACAGTTCTAACTTACACTATATTGCCAAAAGTATTCGGCCACTGTTAGAGTAATTATGTATATATTATCACACAACTCTTATGCTTAAGGGCCGTTGCTATAGTTATTATCAATTGTGCTGAAGTTGTTATTTTTCTATCTGTGCAAAGCCAGTCTCGTATCAGTTTGTTTCCAGAATCGGCCTGCTGACTGCCAAGGCCGAAAATCGAGTGCCGTGACGCAGACAGAGTAATATCACAAGTATCAACACATTTGCATTTCATTAATAGTCATATATTGTGTCTAACTGGAGCTGTCGAGATTACCCCCCTTCCCTCAGGGACAGCTTCAGTGATGTAACCAGGGACCTCCCAAATAAATAGAGGAAGCACGTGGGCTGGACTTTAGAGCGTAGTTTGGATCTGTAACTAGAGTACAGCCCAAAAAAACGTCTTTCCTCAATTGAGCAAAATGTAACTCTGTCTCTGCATGATTCCTTGCTTCTCGTCTGTTTAATAGACGCCATCAGTGTTTGAAGCGGTGTGGGGTTGTTTTTCTTAGTTCTAGTGAAAGGAACTTTGAATGCTCCAGGATACACAATTCCTTGCTCCCAACTTGTGGGAACAGTTTCCTCTTCCAACATGACTGTGCACCAGTGCACAAAGCAAGGTCCATAAAGACATGGATGACAGAGTCTGGTGTGGATGAACTTGACTGGCCTGCACAGAGTCCTGACCTGAACCTGATTAGAACACCTTTGGGATGAATTAAAACGGAGACTGAGAGACAGGTCATCTCAACCGACCTCACCAATGCGCTTTTGGAAGAATGGTGGAAAATTCCTATAAACACACTCCGCAACCTTGTGGACAGCCTTCCCAGAAGAGTTGAAGCTGTAATAGCTGCAAAAGGTGGACCCACATCATATTGAACCCTATGGGTTAGGAATGGGATGGCACTTCAAGTTCATATGTGAGTCAAGGCAGGTGGCCAAATACTTTTGGCAATATCGTGTATATTAATGTATATATATGTATAGATATATACACATATACATATAAAAACATGTAATATTTGAAAGTTTCAGTTGATGCAAAATTGTCACTGTGAGAGGTACATCCGTCACAAGTTGGATCATGGAAGCAGCTTGAGCGATGTGACCCCGAGATGTAGCAGACATAGAGTAAAAATGGTATGTTTGAAGATTACAAAAGAAAATGCATTCACGAGGAAGTGGGAGAAAAAGCCACGAGGAAGGAAAAAGAACAACAAGTGAAAACGTGATTGGACCAGACAAGGAACGTGTCTTTTAAATAGAAAATAGTCAGAGCAACACGATGCATAACAAGGAAGTGCAGATGACAATGATGTTCTCTGGAAGACAGCGCCGGACTAAATAGCAGACTGTTTGGCAACCAGGTGCAGATGTGTCCCAGTTGCCGTAAGTCCAAAACAGTCACAAGGGCGTGACAATATCATCATGCACAAGAACTTAACTTTCATTTATAAATCGTAAATCAATATTTAAAAACAAAAAAGACGAAGACACTTGGTTACTGTACATAGCGTACCGCCTTTTTTGTTTTGGTTCACAGCTATATTGTTAAGTTATGCTTACTGAAGGACATTACACGTATTTCCTGTTCATACCTTTTACAAACCCCGTTTCCATATGAGTTGGGAAATTGTGTTAGATGTAAATATGAACGGAATACAATGATTTGCAAATCATTTTCAACCCATATTCAGTTGAATATGCTACAAAGACAACATATTTGATGTTCAAACTGATAAACATTTTTTTTTTTTGCAAATAATCATTAACTTTAGAATTTGATGCCAGCAACACGTGACAAAGAAGTTGGGAAAGGTGGCAATAAATACTGATAAAGTTGAGGAATGCTCATCAAACACTTATTTGGAACATCCCACAGGTGAACAGGCAAATTGGGAACAGGTGGGTGCCATGATTGGGTATAAAAGTAGATTCCATGAAATGCTCAGTCATTCACAAACAAGGATGGGGCGAGGGTCACCACTTTGTCAACAAATGTGTGAGCAAATTGTTGAACAGTTTAAGAAAAACCTTTCTCAAGCAGCTATTGCAAGGAATTTAGGGATTTCACCATCTACGCTCCGTAATATCATCAAAGGGTTCAGAGAATCTGGAGAAATCACTGCACGTAAGCAGCTAAGCCCGTGACCTTCCATCCCTCAGGCTGTACTGCATCAACAAGCCACATCAGTGTGTAAAGGATATCACCACATGGGCTCAGGAACACTTCAGAAACCCACTGTCAGTAACTACAGTTGGTCGCTACATCTGTAAGTGCAAGTTAAAACTCTCCTATGCAAGGCGAAAACCGTTTATCAACAACACCCAGAAACGCCGTCGGCTTCGCTGGGCCTGAGCTCATCTAAGATGGACTGATGCAAAGTGGAAAAGTGTTCTGACGAGTCCACATTTCAAATTGTTTTTGGAAACTGTGGACGTCGTGTCCTCCGGACCAAAGAGGAAAAGAAGTATCCGGATTGTTATAGGTGAAAGTTGAAAAGCCAGCATCTGTGATGGTATGGGGGTGTATTAGTGCCCAAGACATGGGTAACTTACACATCTGTGAAGGCGCCATTAATGCTGAAAGGTACATACAGGTTTTGGAGCAACATATGTTGCCATCCAAGCAACGTTACCATGGACGCCCCTGCTTATTTCAGCAAGACAATTAGGGCTATATAAATAAACATTGATTGATTGGGGCAGCACGGTGGCAGAGGGGTTAGTGCGTCTGCCTCACAATACGAAGGTCCTCGGGATCTTTCTGTGTGGAGTTTGCATGTTCTCCCCGTGACTGCGTGGGTTCCCTCCGGGTACTCCGGCTTCCTCCCACCTCCAAAAACATGCACCTGGGGATAGGTTGATTGGCAACACTAAATTGGCCCTAGTGTGTGAATGTGAGTGTGAATGTTGTCTGTCTATCTGTGTTGGCCCTGCGATGAGGTGGCGACTTGTCCAGGGTGTACCCCGCCTTCCGCCCGATTGTAGCTGAGATAGGCTCCAGCGCCCCCCGTGACCCCGAAGGGAATAAGCGGTAGAAAATGGATGGATGGATGGATGGATGATTGATTGATTGATGAATCCACGTGTTACATCAACGTGGCTTCATAATAAAAGAGTGCGGGTACTAGACTGGCCTGCCTGTAGTCCAGACCTGTCTCCCATTGAAAATGTGTGGCGCATTATGAAGCCTAAAATAGCAGAAGGGAGACCCCCGGACTGTTGAACAACTTAAGCTGTACATCAAGCAAGAATGGGAAAGAATTCCACCTGAGAAGCTTAAAAAATGTGTCTCCTCAGTTCCCAAACGTTTACTGAGTGTTGTTAAAAGGAAAGGCCATGTAACACAGTGGTGAACATGCCCTTTCCCAACTACTTTGGCACGTGTTGCAGCCATGAAATTCTAAGTTAATTATTATTTGCAAAAAAGTTTGAGTTTGAACATCAAATATGTTGTCTTTGTAGTGCATTCAATTGAATATGGGTTGAAAAGGATTTGCAAATCATTCTATTCTGTTTATATTTACATCTAACACAATTTCCCAACTCATATGGAAACAGGGTTTGTAAATAGATGAATATGTATTTATATATACGTATGTATATGTATGTATGTATGTGATACTGAATATATATATATATATATACAGTACAGGCCAAAAGTTTGGACACACCTTCTCATTCGATGGGTTTTCTTTATTTTCATGACTATTTACATTGTAGATTGTCACTGAAGGCATCAAAACTATGAATGAACACATGTGGAGTTATGTACTTAGCAAAAACAGGTGAAATAACGGAAAACATGTTTTATATTCGTGTTTCTTCAAAATAGCCACCCCTTTGCTCTGATTACTGTTTTGCACACTCTTGGCATTCTCTCCATGAGCTTCAAGAGGTAGTCACCTGAAAGGGTTTTCACTTCACAGGTGTCATAGTTTTGATGCCTTCAGTGACAATCTACAATGTAAATAGTCATGAAAATAAACAAAACACACTGAAATGAAATGGTGTGTCCAAACTTGAATTGGTAACGTGTGTGTGTGTGTGCGTGCGTGTGTGTGTGTGTACGCATTAGTGTGAACGTTAGGCCAGGAGGTGTCTCTGGCTGCAGGTCAACAAGTGAGGTAAAAAGTACGAGGCTGTGCCGTCATCAGGTACCAGCTCCAAGAACTCTGCAGGACTTGTCTCCATGGCAACCACAACCAGCGTCTCTGTTGGTAAGACAATACAATTCAAGACCAAACAAGAGAAATCTATTATTTGAAGTTCTTTTAGTTGCAGGTCATTAGGTGCAATTAGTGCACTGAAGGCAACTGTCCCTGAATACAAGAAGATACGTTGTAGATCAATAATCAATAGATGGGGTGGTTACCTTGTAAAAGTATCTCTTATTTTATTAACCAAGTACACTGTGTTATTTGTCACTTTGGATCTATGAAGGGAAATAAATGCTGATTCTACACCTTACCTTGAAGGTGAACTGCAATTTTTTGGGAATTATGCCTGTCGTTCACAATCCTTATAAGAGACTAGAACGTCGTTTTTTTTTAACGATTTTAAAGATGATAAAAAACACTTGGTAGTCATCGTTGTAGCCTTCAAAGCCCTCTAAAACAAATTCCATCAACATTTTTTTATACACCCTGCAAATATGACATCACATGGACAAAGATGAGTTCTGTGGTCAGATGAAACAAAAATGGAGCTGTTTGGCCACAATACCCAGCAATATGTTTGGAGGAGAATAGGTGAGGCCTTTAATCCCAGGAACACCAAACCTACCGTCAAGCATGGTGGTGGTAGTATTATGCGCTGGGCCTGTTTTGCTGTCAATGGAACTGGTGCTTTACAGAGAGTAAATGGGACAATGAAAAAGGAGGATTACCTCCAAATTCTTCAGGACAACCTAAAATCATCAGCCCGGAGGTTGGGTCTTGGGCGCAGTTGGGTGTTCCAACAGGACAATGACCCCAAACACACGTCAAAAGTGGTAAAAAAAATGGCTAAATCAGGCTAGAACTAAGGTTTTAGAATGGCCTTCCCAAAGCCCTGACTCAAACGTGTGGACAATGCTGAAGACACAAGTCCATGTCAGAAAACCAACAAATTTAGCTGAACTGCACCAATTTTGTCAAGAGGAGTGGTCAAAAATTCCATCAGAAGCTTGTGGATGGCTACCAAAAGCGCCTTATTGCAGTGAAACTTGCCAACTTAGAATTTAATGGCAGCAATACATTGCAAAAAAGCTGGCACAGGGGAATTTTTACCACTGTGTTACATGGCCTTTCCTTTTAACAACACTCAGTAAATGTTTGGGAACTGAGGAGACACATTTTTGAAGCTTCTCAGGTGGAATTCTTTCCCATTCTTGCTTGATGTACAGCTTAAGTTGTTCAACAGTCCGGGGGTCTCCCTTGTGCTATTTTAGGCTTCATAATGCGCCACACATTTTCAATGGGAGACAGGTCTGGACTACAGACAGGCCAGTCTAGTACCCGCACTCTTTTACTATGAAGCCACGCTGTTGTAACACGTGGCTTGGCATTGTCTTGCTGAAATAAGCAGGGGCGTCCATGGTAACGTTGCTTGGATGGCAACATATGTTACTCCAAAACCTGTATGTACCTTTCAGCATTAATGGTGCCTTCACAGATGTGTAAGTTCCCCATGTCTTGGGCACTAATACACCCCCATACCATCACACATGCTGGCTTTTCAACTTTGCGCCTAGAACAATCCGGATGGTTCTTTTCCTCTTTGGTCCGGAGGACACGACGTCCACAGTGTCCGAAAACAATTTGAAATGTGGACTCATCAGACCACAGAACACTTTTCCACTTTGTATCAGTCCATCTTAGATGAGCTCGGGCCTAGCGTTTCTGGGTGTTGTTGATAAATGGCTTTGGCTTTGCATAGTAGAGTTTTAACTTGCACTTACAGATGTAGCGATGAACTGTAGTTACTGACAGTGGTGATATCCTCTATTACATTTGAAATGTGGAAGTGTTTGATGAGCATTCCTCAACTTTCTCAGTCTTTTTTGCTAATTGTGCCAGCTTTTTTGAAACATGTTGCAGGCACCAAATTCCAAATGAGCTAATATTTGCAAAAAATAACAACGTTTTCCAGTTTGAACGTTAAGTATCTTGTCTTTGCAGTCTATTCAATTGAATATAGGTTGAAAAGGATTTGCAAATCATTGTATTATGTTTTTATTTACGATTTACACAACGTGCCAACTTCACTGGTTTTAGGGTTTGTAGAAGCTAGCTTATCTCTTTCCGTAGTTAGCTTTTACAGCTAATACCATAGCATGGCGTGTTATTACGCTATAAAAATAGTTCCTCGGTGTTCGCTCTTACAATAACAATGTCGCTACAACCTGGTTATTATACAGGTTAGGGAACGTAAACACTCAGCATCAAGGGTTGGAATTGGGGGTTAAATCACCAAAAAATTATTCCCAGGCGCGGCCACCGCTGCTGCTCACTGCTCCCCTCACCTCCCAGGGGGTGAACAAGGGTGATGGGTCAAATGCAGAGAATAATTTCGCCACACCTAGTGTGTGTGTGACAATCATGGGTACTTTAACTTGAATAAATTGTGGTTAACGGTTTTTGAATGCATTTTGAAAGGTATTTAGAGGTAGAATGGATTGCTCCCATTAGCTGCATTGCTACCCACCAAGAACAAGCACATTTCTATATGTTAGAATGTGAAAAAAAAAAAAAAAAAGGTCTTCTTGTCTCTCATAAGGATTGTGAACGATAGGTAAAATTCCCCCCAAAAAAGTGCATTTTCCCTTTGTGAATATATTAAATGAAGTTTTAGCTATTATACCTTTGAGAGCAGCCAACAGGATGCTGTTGTCTGTTGCAGCTCTTGTCCGACTACACAGTTCTGGAAGCAGCTTCTGCCACCACAACGCCTGCAGAGATGAGTCAGACAGAAGAGAGCAGGTTTGCCAAGCATCAGGCATCATATTCAAAAAGACTTAAGGCTGTAATGCTGACAAAAGTGCATCAACAAAGTATTGAACAAAGGCCGTGAATACTTGTTTATGTACTGTATTTTCCGGATTATATGGCGCACTGCCTTTCTAAATCTTTTTTCATATATTAGGCGCACCGGATTATAGGGCGCATTAAAGGAGTCATATTATTGTTATTTTTTTCTAAAGGTAAAATACTTCCTTGTGGTCTACATAACATGTAATGGTGGTTCTTTGGTCAAAATGTTGCATAGATTATGTTTCACAGATCATCTTCAAGCCGCTTTCTGACAGTCTCTTCCGGATGCGCCATTTTGTGGGCGGTCTTATTTACGTGGCTCACCTTCGGCAGCGTCTTCTCCCCGTCATCTTTGTTGTAGCGGTGTAGCGTGCAAGGACGGGAGTGGAAGAAGTGTCAAAAGATGGAGCTAACTGTTTTAATGACATTCAGACTTTACTTCCATCAATAACGGAGCAGCATCTCCTCATCGGGAAACAACCACACCGGAAATGTGTCCCGTGAAAAACCGTCCGACCGGAACTCTAATAACTAAAGTTCCTTGGGTGAATAATGTAAAACTCACTACACCGGTATGTTTTAGCGCTTTCATGGCGAGTTTACTGACATATATAAGTAAGAACTTTACACTACTTTATATTAGAAATGGCAACATCGGAGGATGAATGTCACATAACAAGAAGATAGAGAAAAAGAAGAAGCTTATCAACTACGGTGTCGGCACGGACTACAAAGGCGGACGGACGCAATTTTTCAGGACTTATGTAGATCCCAAATACAGATCAGCAGGTACCAGAAGGTAAGAAAACTTGCTTTTGCATAATATTGCGAAACAAAACGCCAGGTAATATGTCTTACCTTATACACACACCATAATAATACTCGTATGTTTAATGCGCCGAGAATCCATCAAGCGGTGTGGCTTCATAGCTTACCAAAGTCGTACTAAAACATTTCAATAGATTTTTGAGCGCCGTGTGTAATGTTCTATATTTTCAATGGAACATTTAAAATGTTGGTGTTGTTTACTTGAGACATATTGCCATCTCAGTGGCCTAGTGGTTAGAGTGTCCGCCCTGAGATCGGTAGGTTGGAGTTCAAATCCCAGCCGAGTCATACCAAAGACTATAAAAATGGGACCCATAACCTCCCTGCTTGGCACTCAGCAACAAAGGGTTGGATTTGGGGGTTAAATCACCAAAATGATTCCCGGGCGCGGCGCCGCTGCTGCCCACTGCTCCCCAAGGGGATGGGACAAATGCAGAGGACAAATTTCACCACATCTAGTGTGTGTGTGACAATCATTGGTACTTTAATCTTGAATCTTTAATATTGCAGCCTACACTTATCTCTTATGATTAACTGCCATCTACTGGTCACACGTATCATTACACGATGTACCAAATAAAATAGCTTCGAGGTGGGTAAGCTCAACCAAACTCATTCCTTACATTAGGAGCACCGGGTTATAAGGCGCAGTGTCGAGTTTTGAGAACAAAAAACGATTTTAAGTGCGCCTTATAGTCCGGAAAATACGGTACATGCAATTTTTTATTATTTCGCAATATTGAATTTTTATTTTTTATATTGTCAATTCGGGATATTGTGTCTACAATTTGGAGGACAAACATCGATTGATTCAATTTTGCGCTGTGAATACTTTCCAGATGCACTGTTATCTGAGGTATACAGTATTTACAGTATATACAATACACAAAAGTACCTTGTTCGTAAAATATACGTCTATACCAGGGGTCGGCAACCTTTACCACTCAAAGAGCCATTTTGGCAAGTTTCACAAATTAAAGAAAATAATGGGAGCCACAAAAATTTTTTTTAAATTTAAAATGAAAAACACCGCAAACAAAGCTTAAATTGCTTTGTGCTATGTTAACTAGGGGTCTCAGACACACGCAACGGCACGCACCTTAATATGGAAATTTGATGTTAGTGCGGCCCGCGAGTTTTGAATGAATGGCACTTGATAGCGTCACACTTGCCAATCCTCTCATTATTTCCGGGAGAGTCCTGAATATCAGGGCGTGATGGCACTGCTTTTAGCGCCCTCTTCAGTCTGCCCAAACAGTGTACCTGCTCGACGAAATGTAGAATGCAGCTTCAGCTTGCTCACGTAAGTGACAGCAAGGCGTACTACTTCAACAGCCACACAGCTTACACTGACGGTAGCCGTACAAAAACAACTTTAACACTGTTACGTTACAAATATGCGCCACACTTTGAACCCACACCAAAAAAGAATGACAAACACATTTCTGGAGAACATCTGCACTGTAACACAATATAAACACAACACAACAAATACCCAGAATCCCATGCAGCCCTAACTCTTCCGCTCAACCAACGCACGGAGGGGGGAGGGTTGATGTGTGGGGGGGGTTTGGTGGTAGCGGCGGTGTATAATCTAGACCGGAAGAGTTAGGGCTGCATGGGATTCTGGGTATTGGTTGTGTTGTGTTACAGTACCGTCAGTGTAAGCTGTGTGGCTGATGAGTAAGTATGCTTTGCTGTCTCCTACGTGTGCAAGTAAAAGCTACATACAACATGTGGCCGGTCTGGCAAGCTGTTAGTAAATGCTATAGAGGACAATTACTGCAGTGCATTTAGGGCACGCCCTTTATTTAGTAATTAGAGTGAAAATAGGATTATAATTGCCCTTGGAGATTTCTTAGAGTGGCACTGATATCCACAAGTGTCCTGGGAAAATCGGGGGGTCGGCAAGTATGCAGCTGAGCCGCGTCAGAGTGGTCAAAGAGCCGCATGCGGCTCCGGAGCCGCGGGTTGCCGACCCCTGGTCTATACGCATGCTTGATTTGAGATATTTAAATATTTCCTGGATTTCAGTTTGTGCAGTGCTAGATTATCTAGACTAGAGATGTCCGATAATGGCTTTTTTGCCGATATGCGATATTCAGATATTGTCCAACTCTTAATTACCGATTCCGATATCAACCGATACCGATATATACAGTCGTGGAATTAACACATTATTATGCCTAATTTTGTTGGGATACCCCGCTGGATGCATTAAACAATGTAACAAGGTTTTCCAAAATAAATCAACTCAAGTTGAGGAGGAGGTTGAGGTGGGCGGGGTTGGGTTTTGGGGTAGGGGGTAGCGGGGGGTGTATATTGTAGCGTCCCGGAAGAGTTAGTGCTGCAAGGGGTTCTGGGTATTTTTTCTGTTGTGTTTATGTTGTGTTACGGTGCGGATGTTCTCCCGAAATGTGTTTCTCATTCTTGTTTGGTGTGGGTTCACAGTGTGGCGCATATTTGTAACAGTGTTAAAGTTGTTTATACGGTAACCCTCAGTGTGACCTGTATGGCTGTTGACCAAGTATGCCTTGCATTCACTTGTGTGTGTGAAAAGCAGTCGATATTATGTGATTGGGCCGGCACGCAAAGGCAGTGCCTTTAAGGTTTATTGGCGCTCTGTACTTCTCCCTACGTCCGCGTACACAGCGGTGTTTTAAAAAGTCATAAATTTTACTTTTTGAAACCGATACCGATGATTTCCGATATTACATTTTAAAGCATTTATCGGGCTGCCGATATTATCGGACATCTCTAATCTAGACCTGGGAAATTTCGCAGATAAACACAAACAATTGCCAAAACATGGCAACAATACTCCCCACACACTTTCACGGCTGATAAAAAATAAAGCGGCATCTCTCACAGTTCACACACTAGATACATACCATGTAAGTATCTTGTAAGTGGTGATTGGCATAGGCAATGATAGCCTGGGGACATCTGTCCAGCAGCTTTTCAATGCTGTAACCGTACTGCCCCCTTCTGGTCGCGCAGAGAAGGTGCAGGCTGAAGCCCCATATGGTTTTTTCCGACAGGCTTTCCAACAAAGGTGTGACTGAGGTCACAGACAGAGACGGACCACATAGGAGGGACTGCAGAGAACACATACATGGGGAACAATATCAGTAAAGGGAAGGCTGTGACTGTACATAATGCCGTATCAAATATTTTTACCTGCATTTTATAAAAGGCCTCTTGGTGCTGCGAGCTGGTAGTGTGCGGCGGACTGAGAACAGTGAGCCACGGATACAAAGCACCATAGTGAGTGCAGGAATTTATCTGAAATGTACACAGCACACACAATAATTTCTAATTAGGCTATTTGCACACCAAATAATTTATTTCAATAACTTAAATAGGGTGATAAAAAAAATATGCCACTTTACAAGGTCATCTGCGCTTTTTAGGGATCTCCGTGCTAGGGGTTTGTGCTGAAGTTTGTCTGAATTTGTCTGCATCAGTCGGTCTATGTAGACGGAAGACAATCGGAAGAGAAGCTCCTGAATGACAGCGTCCTGTGACGAGGCCATAAGCATTGCTTCCCAGAAATCCACCTGCAAACTGTGTTCACAACCCAGCACCTTCACACAGAAACATGCAGATATTGAAGGCATTTGTTTATAGAGTAGCACATTTAAAATCCCCTACCAAGCAATAATATATAGAATACAGTATACAGACTTACCATGACATAGATCTTAAAAATAAGACAATCTATAATCTGTACGGTAACTAAGGGAGTCTCGATCTGATAATGATATCTGATACCGGTTCCATATCAGCAAAAAAAACAAGTATCGGTTCGCATCAAAAATCTCTGATACACTATATTGCCAAAAGTATTTGGCCACCTGCCTTGACTCACATCCATCCCATTCCTAACCCATAGTGTTCAATATGATGTGGGTCCACCTTTTGCAGCTATTACAGCTTCAACTCTTCTGGGAAGGCTGTCCACAAGGTTGCGGAGTGTGTTTATAGAAATTTTAGACCATTCTTCCAGAAGCGCGTCGGTGAGGTCACACACTGATGTTGGTCGAAAAGGCCTGGCTCTCAGTCTCCGTTCTAATTCATCCTAAAGGTGTTCTTTGGGTTCGGGTCAGGACTCTGTGCAGGCCAGTCAAGTTCATCGACAAATTTTCTTATAATAAAGCTGACAGTTGACTTTGGAATATTTAGGAGCCAGGAAATTTCACGACTAGTATTGTTGTACAGGTGGCATCCTGAGAGCGGCCCATTCTTTCACAAATTTTTGTAGAAACAGTCTCCATGTCTAAGTGCTTGATTTTAGACACTTGTGGCCGGACCAAGCGATTAGGACACCTGATTCTGATCATTTGAATGGGTGGCGAAATACTTTTGGCAATAAAGTGTATACCGTATTTTTATTTATTTTCCGGATCGGCCTCCCGGGAGCCTTTTGGCCATGGAAACCAGCTGCTGGGACTCAGCCACACCGGAGTCCGTTTGATGTCGGTCCATCTTTTGCAGCTATTACAGCTTCAACTCTTGGGAAGGCTGTCCACAAGGTTGCGGAGTGTGTTTATAGGAATTTTCGACCATTCTTCCAAAAGCGCATTGGTGAGGTCACACACTGATGTTGGTGGAGAAGGCCTGGCTCTCAGTCTCCGTTCTAATTCATCCCAAAGATGTTCTGTAGGGTTCAGGTCAGGACTCTGTGCAGGCCAGTCAAGTTCATCCACACCAGACTCTGTCATCCATGTCTTTATGGACCTTGCTTTGTGCACTAGTGCACAGTCATGTTGGAAGAGGAAGGGGCCCGCTCCAAACTGTTCCCACAAGGTTGGGAGCATGGAATTGTCCAAAATGTTTTGGTATCCTGGAGCATTCAAAGTTCCTTTCACTGGAACTAAGGGGCCAAGCCCAACTTCTGAAAAAACAACCCCACACCATAATTCCTCCTCCACCAAATTTCACACTCTTACCACTTGGTGGCTGAGTTGCTGTTGTTCCCAAACTCTTCCATTTTCTTATAATAAAGCCGACAGTTGACTTTGGAATATTTAGGAGCGAGGAAATTTCACGACTGGATTTGTTGCACAGGTGGCATCCTATGACAGTTCCACGCAGGAAATTACTGAGAGCGGCCCATTTTTTCATAAATGTTTGTAGAAACAGTCTCCATGCCTAAGTGCTTGATTGTATACACCTGTGGCCGGGCCAAGTGATTGGGACACCTGATTCTCATCATTTGGATGGGTGGCCAATTACTTTTGGCAATAAAGTGTATAAGCATTGTGATACAAGCAGTCCTGCAGAGTGTCTACTTGTGCAAAGCTGAACAGCCAGGTAACATCTAAATGTTCCCCAAAAAGCACATAAGTTTGGTCGTTTCTTGCATTTTAGTGAGGTCAGATACAATAGGTAAACACTGTAGCAGTTAGAAACTACACAACAGCTAAGTATACAAAAGCACATATGCTAAAGATACACACGTGTTCTTAATTGAACAATACTGCAGTCTAAAACATGACATTTGTCAATTTAAACAAGTATCAAATAATTATACAGTTGTGCTCATAAGTTTACATACCCTGGAAGAATTTATGATTTCTTGGCCATTCTTCAGAGAATATGAATGATAAAAACTGAAAAAGGGAAAAATGGGCTGCATAGTCGAGTGGTCAAAAAGTTCAGTTTTGGTCTCATCACTCCAAATTACTTTGTTCAAGAAGTTTTGAGGCTTGTCTCTGTGCTGTTTGGCGTAATGTAAGCGGGATACTTTGTAAAATTTGTGCAGAAATGGCTTTCTTCTGGCGACTCGACCATGCAGCCCATTTTTCTTCAAGTGCCTCATTATTGTGCATCTTTAAACAGCCACACCACAATTTTTCAGAGAGTCCTGTATTCAAGTTATTTGTGGATATTTCTTTGCATCTCGAACAATTTTCCTGGTAGTTGTGGCTGAAATCTTTGCTGGTCTACCTGAATCCCTCATTTTCCACTTCTTAATCAGCGTTTGAACACTGCTGATTGGCATTCTCAAATCCTTGGATATCTTTTTATACCCCTTTCCTATTTTATGCAGTTCAATTACCTTTTCTCACAGATCCTTTGACAATTATTTTGCCTTCCCCATGAGTCAGAATCCAGAAACATCTGTGCAGCACTGGATGAAAGATGCAATGGTCTGTCAGAAGCCCAGCAACTCACTGACCTTTTATACACACACATTAATTACAAACAAACAGGTCACAGGTGAGGATTGGAACCTTGATTAGCCATTCAAACCTGCTTGTGTCAACTTTTGTGCACGTTATCAGATCAAAGTCACTGGGGTATATAAACTTTTGATCAGGGTCATTTGGGTACTTTCTTTTGTCATTTTTATTTAAAAAGAGTAAACACAGTTGTTTGCCAATAAATAGCTTCACACAACCATTAAGCATGAGTGGAAGAAAGGTTTTTGTGTTATCATTCATATTCTCTGAAGAATGGTCAAGAAATCATAAATTCTCCCAGGGTATGTAAACTTATGAGCACGACTGTATTTGCAAATTACTTACAGATACAAAGTTTCCAAGGAAAAGGTGTCCAGTAACAAACGTGTCTGCATCATTCAACTTCCTGTGACATGAACTTAACTAGGTTTTGCTAAAAAAAACAATTACTTAAATTTCTTAACAATTACTTAATCAACTTAAAACAGCATAAGTCAATTCCAGACAGTTAATAATAAATAGGTTTGTGTTTTTGAAACCTACCATTGGTACCACACTACAAAATAACAAAAGTACGTATAGTTCACGCTGATATCGCATTGGATCAATATCAGTATCAACCAATACTCAAGCTCCAATATAAGTATTGTATCGGAAATGAAAAAGTTGTTATCTGGACACCCCTAACTGTTACACTGATACATAACAATTACATGGTAAAACACACACCTTAAACATGATGTCCACCTGTTCAAGGTAGATTTTGTTGTTCTCATGCAGCGCCACCATAGCAGCCACGAGCACACCAGGCTGGGACTTAACCATCTGCTGAGTCAAGGCTGTAGGATAAATGTTTGTGTCTCCCCCCTGCAGCAAAAGCCTTGGCTCCTCAATGAAGCCATACACCAACACCATCTGCAAAAAAAAACTTTTTTAAAGTACATGTTCTGGATTACTAACTATCGATCCATCCATCTTCTTCCGCAGCAGCCTAAGCAGAGAAGCCCAGACATTCCATTTCCCAGCCACTTTGTCTAACTCCTCCCGGGAGAACCTGAGGCGTTCCCTAAGTCAAGGTCAGCAGCACACCATCCCCACCATACACGGTGTTAACAGTGCACTCCTTCACCCCTCTTGAGGCAGAGGAGGTGGTCCAGAATTGCTTCAAAGTCATCCGGAAGTTATTTTCCATGGCTTCCCTGAACTCTTCCATTGTCTGAGTTTTTGCCTCTGTGGCCGATGAAGCCACACACCGCTTGGCCTGTCGGTACTTGTCTGCTGCCTGCGGGGTCCCACGAGCCAAAAGGACCCGATAGGATTCCTTCTTCATCTTGACGGCATCCCTCAAAGCTGGTGTCCACCAGCCCGTTCTGGGATTACCGCCACGACAGGCACCAACCACCTTGCAGCCAAGACAAGAGAGGTACAGAACATGGTCCACTCGGCCTCAACGTCCAGCTTCTGCTTATGACATGTTCAAAGTTCTTTCGTAGGTGGGAATTGAAACTCTCTCTGACGGGAGACTATGGTAGACATTCCCAGCAGACCCTCACAATGCGTTTGGGCCTGCCAGGTCTGACCGGCATCCTCCCCCACCATCAGAGCCAACTCCCCACCAAGTGGTGATAGGTGGAAAGCTTCACCACTCTCTTTATCCGAGTGTCTAAAACATGATATTGCAAATCCGATGACACAACCACAAAGTCGATCATCAAACTGCAGTCTAGGATGTCCTGGTGCCAAGTGCACATATGGACACCCTTATGTTTGAACATGGTGTGTGTTATGGACAATCTGTGTGTGTGTTATGGACAATCTGTGACGAGCATAAAAGTCCACTCTGGTTTATATCCGGGCGGTTGTTTCGCCCAATCACGGCTCTCCAGGTTTTACTGTCATTGCCAATGTGAGCGTTGAAGTCCCGTAGAAGAACAAGGGGATCACCCTGGGGGAGCACTCTGCAGTACTCCCTCTAGTGAATCAAAAAAGGGTTGGGTACTCTGAACTGCCGTTTGGTGTATAATCACAAACAACAGTCAGGACTGAAGCTACCCTTTCATCTACTGGGTTAAGCTCCAATGTACAGGCACCGAGCCACGGGGCAACAAGTATTGCCAGCCCTGCCCGTCGCCTCTCACTGCTTGCAACGCCAGAGTGGAAGAGCGTTCAGCCCCTCTAGAAAAGACTGATTCCAGAGCCCTTGCTGTGCGTCGAAGTGAGTCCGACTAGATCCAGCCGGAACTCCTCCACCTCACGCATCAGCTCAGGCTCCTTCCCCACCCAGTGAGGTGATGTTCCATGTCCCAAGACCTAGTTTCTGTAGCCGTGGATCGTTCCGCCATGGGCCTTGACTTCGGCTGCCGCCCAGGCCACATTGAGCACCACCTCCATGTCCCCTCTTATGAGTGGTGAGTCCATTGAGGGGGGGGGGGTCTCATGTTGCCTCTACGGGCTGTGCTCGGCCGAGCCCCACCTCCAGGTCTGGGCGAGGGAAATCTCGGTCCTTGATTTTATCTTTTCATAGAGGTTTTCGAGCTGCTCTTTGTCTGGTCCCTCACATAGGACCAGTTTGTCTTGAGGGACCCTACCAGGGAACATAGAAGCCCTAAGGCAACATAGCTCCTAGGATCATTGGGACACTCAAACTCCTCTACCACAATAAGGTGGCAGCTCAGGGGAGGAGAATTACCAACTAAAGCGTCTTTAATTACTAACAAAAGCATCTTTGATGACAGGTATTAGTCATCTTAAATATGAATCAAAATAGGTTGATATGCTATACACCATATCAACAAAACATAACTGAGATTTTATTTTTTACTGTTGGAGGAGCCTGGAAAACACAAAGGGCAGTTATTGAGAACAATAATCTTTTTGCGGTTAGGCAACAATGCTCAACACTTCACCGGTCTTGCCCTCCTTCTAACTTACCCCCAAAAAAACCATGTTACAAACACTTTTAACGGTTCTAAAAATGGGCTCTATCAGATTAGTTTTTTCCCTTAACTCCTTAATTCTTTAAGTGAAGCTCACAAAACATTTTCAAGTGACAGTCATTTGACTATCCCAGGACGTGGCATCCGTAAAATGGCAGTGTGTCAGATAAACACATTTTTAAAAGCGTATTCATTGCTAATAAATTAATTCCAAACCCAGCCTTCTAACCTCAGCATGTCTCTCCATCAGTTGTGTGTACTGTGACAGATCGTCCAAGCGCAGCAGCATGGTTGCCATGGTGATTGTCAGTGCAACGGACACCCCTATGGTGTCCTCAAGATGTTGCAAGATCCGGAGCGTCCGAGAAGGATTGACATTGATCATTGTCGGGCTGGCACACACGTTGATGAGCTGTGAAGGCTCTGTTTGGCTAAAAATGTCAATGAGCTCATCCGCTGCTTCCTGCAAACACAAAAAGTGCTTTTTAAATTTTTTTGTTGATTTAATAGCTTGTTATAAAGACTGGATTAACTGATGCATTGTATCTATTACATGATCAGTACGTTTGCTTTTGTAGCTACAACGTAGACTGGTTTTAGTAGTTAATCGGTGCTGGAGAAAAAGTGTTTGCATACCTGACTAAGATGCTGATCGGTCTCTTCTAAAAGGTAATGCTTCAGGTAAAACAAGAAGCCTGGGTTGTAGGACTGTGGTTCGGTGGGCTGGGGGCGGTTCCTGGCCATGACAAAACTGACTGACAAACCAGACATTCTGTAGTAAGGCAAAGCCAGATGACAACTCCTATGGCTGCCCCTGGAAAAATAGGACAACAATTAACAGCAACATGCCTCTGGGAGGCTTGTCAAGATGGAACATTCTGGAGAAAAATCGTTGCAGCCTGTGAGAGATTTAAGCCTTGGGAAAAGTTGTATTTCCTAGCGAGATAGCAAACGCTACACAGAACTGGTTCAAGAAAACAAAGTGAATGTTGTAGAGTGGCCAAGTCAACCCCGTAGAATTGAAAAGAGATGTTTGACAGAGATTTTGCAAGTAAGAATGTGGAAAAAAATCGCAGTATTCAGATGTGCCGGCCTGATTAAAACATACCAACTAGAGATGTCCGATAATATCGGACTGCCGATATTATTGGCTGATAAATGCTTTAAAATGTAATCTCGGAAATTATCGGTAAAATGTATGACTTTTTAAAACGCCGCTGTACGGAGTGGTACATGGACGTAGGGAGAAGTACAGAGCAGTTGCGTCTCCCAGTCATACTTGCCAACCCTCCCGATTTTCCCGGGAGACTCCCGAATTTCAATGCTCCTCCCGAAAATGTCCCGGGGCAACCATTCTCCCGAATTTCTCCCGATTTCCACCCAGACAACAATATTGGGGGCGTGCCTTAAAGGCACTGCCTTTGCGTGCCGGCCCAGTCACATAATATCTACGGCTTTTTACACAAGTGAATGCAATCCATACTTGGTCAACAGCCATACAGGTCACACTGAGGGTGGCCGTATAAACAACTTTACCACTGTTACAAATATGCGCCACACTGTGAACCCACACCAAACAAGAATGACAAACACATTTCGGGAGAACATCCGCACCGTAACACAACATAAACACAACAGAACAAATACCCAGAACCCCTTGCAGCACTAACTCTTCCGGGACGCTACAATATACACCACCCGCTACCCCCCCCCCCACCTCAACCCCGCCCCCCCACCCTCCTCTCCCAACCCCGCCCACCTCAACCTCCTCATGCTCTCTCAGGGAGAGCATGTCCCAAATTCCAAGCTACTGTTTTGAGGCATGTTAAAAAAAAGAATGCACTTTGTGACTTCAATAATAAATATGGCAGTGCCATGTTGGCATTTTTTTCCATAACTTGAGTTGATTTATTTTGGAAAACCTTGTTACATTGTTTAATGCATCCAGCGGGGCATCACAACAAAATTAGGCATAATGTGTTAATTCCACGACTGTATATATCGGTATCGGTTGATATCGGAAATGGTAATTAAGAGTTGGACAATATCGGAATATCGGATATCGGCAAAAAAGCCATTATTGGACATCTCTAATACCAACACAGCATCAATACTGTGATTGCAGCCAAAGTTCTACTAAATAGTGACGTGAAGGGGTGCATACTTGGGCAGTCATGTATTTTACCTCAAATATTTTAAATTAATTGACACCATTTTGTAGTAAGATGTTTTCACTTTGACTATTATTTCATGTCAAAGTGACACTATTATCTAACACTATTATGTTAGATCCACTATGGACTGGATTCTCACACTATTATGCTAGATCCACTCAACGTCCATTGCACCGGTCCCCACATCTGCGGTCCCCTCCCAAGGTTTCTCATTGTCATCCCATTGGGTTGAGTTTTTTCTTGCCCTGATGTGGGATCTGAGCCGAGGATGTCGTTGTGGCTTGTGCAGCCCTTTGAGACACTCGTGATTTAGGGCTATATAAGTAAACTTTGATTGATTGATTGATTGATGTATAAAACAATAAAAGGCAGAGGTAAATACTTCTGCAAGGCATTGTATGTGAGATACCTGCTGAAACAGTCTCCCAATTGTGCACAGTTCTCCCTTAGTGCCTCTTCCAGTTCTTGTCTGTCAGACTGAACGATGACTTGTGCCTCTGAATGGCTGTCGGCAGGGTCACCATTGGTCTGGTGCTGCTGTAGTGAAGACTGAAGCAAGGCGGCACGAAGGAGGAGGTGAGCTTCACTGAGGAGGTGCCAAAGACATTGGGCCTGCAGGTTGGTCTGTGCATAATGTTGGCTGTATTCAACCTTGCACACAGACACAATAATTCAAACTTACACATATTGATCAAAAAATATGCAGCGAGTGTTTTTGATAAAATTATATCTGGTTTACCATCTCTTTGTAGAGAGTGAGTGGAGAGACCGTATCAACCACATAGAGGTTCCATCCATGTCCAACAGGGTTGCTCTCTTTGGGGGTAGAAATCGTCCACTTCTTGCTCCTAAGGTCAAAAGTCACAGACAGGAAACTGGAAGTAAACTCAAAAAGAGTTGTATGTCCGAGTGTCTCATTATCCCAAAGCCTGATGTCTGTGTTCGAACCCTCAAAATGATACACAATTATAGACCTGCATTATTTTCAATTATATCAACATTTCTCATTATCACATAGATGGTTTTTATTAATTTATTAACCAAAATATGAAAACACACCATAAATACAAAACAGTGCAGTTCTAGACCACTGCAAACTGCAACTAATAATAAACAATGTGAAATGAATGACTGTGCCCATAAAAAAACGCTTTCACTGAGTGAATATTCCGGGTATCCACCCATCCATTTTCTACCGCTTGTCCTTTTTGGGTATGATTGTGTCAAAACGAACAATGCATATAAACTGTATTAAATGCAAATCAGGCAAAAGGCTTTTGACCGGAGCCCAAACACTGGAGGTCAGCAATTTGTCAATGAACATTTCATTTCGCTTTATGATCATTAATAAATCGCAGAAAAATGTTCATTCTCTGGTGCAGTGAATACCAGGAGCCTACTATTTTTTGTGCGTGAGAAAGCACTGAAGACATTGGAGCAGAGGGTCTGAATGCAAAACATAAGAACCCAGAAATCCAAGTGAACTGTACAAAACCATCCAAACAATCTTTACTACCAACATTGTGTGAATGAATATACTGTAAGAGTTATAATTTTACTTACTTCTAATTCCAGGACAAAAAAAAAACATTTTCAGATGAGATAGTTGGTTTTAAAATTAAAATTTCTACTTCCAGTTCCACCACATGCTCACTACCAAGAAAAAAATCAAGCTGCTGAATAATGTGTATGTGTGTATGTCATAATGGTTGTTGTGATGCACCTAGTGTGTCTGCGAGGTGTGTTGTGTGCTTGTTGCCTTCCGCTTTCAGCTTTCACCGCTGGCTGGCAGTAAATGTGAAAGGGGTTGCAGAGTATGTAAGTCTGACCTTTCCAGTACACCGCCTCTCCAGCAGCAAGCCTTAGGGAGAGCCTACCTGTGACTCGGAGGTAGTCTGTCCCCAGAGGTGTGGTATGCAGGCCCATCGGCATGTGAATATGCCCTGGTGCCCACCAACAGACTACAAGTCATGCGTTAAATGGCCTCACTGCCTTTTGAGTACTAAGGATACTGTAAGGCTAGGGGAAACAACCACGACAGAAATATTGGAGTGAAGCCCCAGAGGCGTTTGCCCAACTGACACAGTTGAATTTACGGCAGCTTCTGCATCTTGGTTCATCCCCAGTCGTTTTGACTTTGTCTTGCCATTAGACCAATATGGGCTTGGAAGAGAGAGTGTGGACGATGCTGCGCAAGTTCTCCCCACCTTAAACTAATTCACGCGCAAGTCGTGACTTCTATAGAAGCTGAATTTCGTATTAAGCCCTGTGCTTGCCAATTCCATGACGAGATGATGGCCCGCATGCTTGATGATGTTGAAACATCTCCAGACTTTCCTATTATCAACGGAGTCAAACAAGGCCTAGTTCTGGCTCCGACCCTGTTCAGTATGATGTTCTCCGCAATGCTGACAGATGCTTTCACCAGTGATGAACCAGGGGTGAACATAAGGTACAGGCCAAATGGCAACGTTTTCAACCTAAGACCTCTGAATGCCATTACAAAAGTCAAGAACGCTGTGATCAGAGACCTTCTCTTTGCTGACGATTGTCCCCTGAATGCCAGCTCTCACTCAAACATGCCACTCGTTATGGAAAAGTTTTCAAAGGCCTTTGACAACTTTGGTCTCACGATAAGCATAAAAAAGACTGAAGTACTTTATCAGCCTACTCCAGGATTTATCTTTGAAGAACCAACGATTCAAGTAAAAGATCAGACATTGAAAGAAGTTGAAAAAATTCACTTAACTTGGTACCACACTTTTCAACAGACTTGCTAAGACCAGTGCTGCAATTGGAAGACTTCACTCGAATGTCTGAGAGCGTAGAGGAATCAGACTGTACACCAAACTTAAGGTTTATGCTGCAACTGTGGTTATCACCCTCTTTTATGCATGTGAGACTTGGACAGTCTACTCGAGGCATGCCAAGAAACTTAACCACTTTCACATGACCTGCCTGAGTAAGCTTCTTCGCATTAGATGGAAGGACAAAATACCAGACACAGAAGTACTTACTCGGGCTAACCTCCCATCGATGCACACTACGCTCCAGCGCTCACAAACTCGCTGGGCTGGTCATCTATGCCGCATGCCAGACTCTCGCATACCAAAGCAACTTTTTTATGGAGAGCTGACACAAGGTAAGAGATGGGTTGGAGGACAGAAGAAGGACAAGGACCATTTAATGTGCTCCCTGAAGCTTCTTAATATCCCCACAGACATATGGGAGACACTAGCTGAAAACAGGTCAGCTTGGAAGGGTGCAACAGCTGTTGGACCAAAGGCTGCTGAGAAAGCCCGCATCGAGGGCCGTCAGAGGAAACGTGCCCTTCGGAAACAGAGAATGGACAATGCCTTTACAACCAAGTCAACCCACACGTGTTCCGTCCGTGGCAGAGCATTTCTGACGAGCCATATGCACACACGTCACCTTGCCAAGCCAGTAGCCACGGTTATCTTTGCCGAGCGATGGACGAACATACATACATACATACATGTGTATGTTATCAGTATCACAACAGAGTAAGGACAAAAACATCTTTGATTGGGTCCAGTTACTATGTAAATGCTAATCTAATCTAAATCTAAAATCTAAAAAGTCGACCAACTATTGTAGATAAAGAAATACAAATTAGTATTCTAACTTGTAAGTGTAGTAGCATGATTAATTCAGTAAATAGCTGTTTCATTTTGTTAGTGGCAGGTGTCACTCTATTAAACATTGATTTGATTTCTTCTTTTTATACCTCCACCAAGCACAAAGTGTAAGAATATTGCTGCAGCATGTTGGTTTGTCAGTTAGTTTAAAAGATTACAGAAAAACTGACTTGCAACTTTGGTGTGGCATAAGAGCCATGTGAAACGGATACAGTACAGATACAAATAAAATGAAAAAGGCGATTTATTTTTACTTGTCGCTGTTTGATTGATGTTTTGAACCACTGTGGTATGAATCCCATTAACCAGGAAGGAGCCTGTTGACTAACAAACTGACTGACAAACAAACAAAAATATGGAGATCCACATTTTTTGTTTCACTTTTTATGTGGTCTTGGTGGAGGACTGTGCTTTGCTGAGTTAGCGTAACCGATGGATTATGAATAAAAGCCAGTGGGAAATGTAGTGTGTAAACACGGTAGCTATGTAAATAATGTTGTATTTTAGTCCAAACGTCCTTAGTCTGTGCATAAACGCACTTTAAGGTCAGTTAGGTAGGTTAAGGTTAGATTGGTTGAGTAATAAAAAAGAACTGACATCACTTAAGACCAAGCTGCAAAGCCAAACCAAAATGTAGTATGTTTTGATTAGTTTTCACATGGTATTTTCTTAAGCTGCATTTTAACATTGTTTAAAAAATATAGACTTAAATTACATTGTACAAATAACGTAAGATTGTAAGGAATTGAAAAAAAAGCCAATATGATGAGAAATTTAGACTCAACATTACACAACAAATAATGTGCAGTGTATTCAATTGAATATAAGTTGAAAAGGATTTTCAAATCATTGTATTCTGTTTTTATTTACGATTTATACAAAGTGCCAACTTCACTGGTTTTGTGTATACTGTATGTATACATATATATATATATATATATATATATATATATATATATATATATATATATATATATATATATATATATATATATATATATATATATATATATATATATATATATATATATATATATATAGATATATATATATATATAGATATATACATATATCTATATATATACATATATATACACACACATATATATATATATACATACACATATATACATATACATATATGTATATACACCTATATATGTATATATATATATATGTATATTTACACATTTACATATATACATACACATATATGTATAAATACACATATACATATATACATACACATATACATATATATATATATATATATATATATATATATATACAGATATGCATATATTTATATATATATATATATATGAATATATATATACATATATATATAAAATATATGTATATATATATTAGGGCTGTCAAAGTTAACGTGTTAACTATACATTTCAATAACGGCACACATTGATTTATATATAAATTAGGGCTGTCTAACGATTAAAATATTTATCGCGATTAATTGCATATATATATATATATATATATATATATATATATATATATATATATATATATATATATATATATATATATATATATATATATATATTACTATATATACTTTTACTATATACCGTACAAACACAAGACCAATTCCTCTCAAATATTGTTCACAAATATGTCTAAATCTGTGTTAGTGAGCATTTCTTCTTTGCCAGGATAATTCATCCCACCTCACAGGTGTGGCATGTCAAGATGTTGATTAAACAGCATGAATATTGCACAGGTGTGCCTTAGGCTGCCCACAGTAAAAGGCCACGCTGAAATGTGGTCTGGGGGATCAGAAAAGCAGTCAGTATCTTGTGTGACACCATTTTCTTCACGCAGTGCAACACATCTCCTTCGCATAGAGTTGATCAGGTTGTTGACTGTGGCCTGTGGAATGTTGGTCCACTCATCTTCAATGGATGTGTGAAGTTGATGGATATACGCAGGAACTGGAACACGCTGTCGTATACGCCGATCCACAGCATCCCCAACGTCAGTGGGTGACATGTCCGGTGAGCATGCTGGCCATGCAAAAACTGGGATGTTTTCAGCTTCAAGGAAATGTGTACAGATCCTTTCAACATGGGGGCCGTGCATTGTCATGCTGCAACATGAGGTGATGGTCTCGGGTGAATGGCACAATGGGCCTCAAGATCTCGTCACGGGATCTCTGTGCATTCAAAATGCCATCAATTAAATGCCATTGCGTTCGTTGTCCATAACATACGCCTGCCCATACCATAACCCCATCATTTTGGTGATTTAACCCCCAATTCCAACCCTTGTGCCAAGCAAGGAGGTAATGGGTCCCATTTTTATAGTCTTTGGTATGACTCTGCCGGAGTTTGAACTCACGACCTACCAATCTCAGGGCGGACACTCTAACCACAAGGCTGCCCACACAAGTCGGTTACGACGATGAACTACAGTCGGGTCGAGCATGCAGATGAGCTTCCCTGATACAGTTTCTCACTGTTTGTGCAGAAATGATTTGGTTATATAAACCAATTGTTGCAGCAGCTGTCCGGGTGGCTGGTCTCAGACGATCATGGAGGTGCACCTGCTGGATGTGGAGGTCCTCGGCCGGTGTGGTTACTCGTGGTCTGCGGTTGTGAGGCCGGTTGGATGTACTGCCAAATTCTCTGAAACGCCTTAGAAGATGGCTTATGGTAGAGAAATGAACATTCAAGTCACAGGCAACAGCTCTGGTGGATATTCCTGCTGTTAGCATGCCAACTGCAGGCTCCCTCAAAACTTGCGACATCTGTTGCATTGTGCTGTGTGATAAAACTGCACATTTTAGAATGGCCTTTTATTGTGGAAAACCTCAGGCACACCTGTGCAATAATCATGCCGTTCAATCAGCACCTTCATATGCCACACCTGTGAGGGGGGATGGATTATTTTGGCAAAGAAAATACAATGCTCACAAACACATATTTAGACAGATTTATGAAAACTATTTGAGAGAAATTTTGTGCATTGAGTAATAGTTTTGGATCTTTGAGTTCAAATCATAAAAAATGGGAGCAAAAACAAAAGTGTTGTGTTAATTTTTGGTTCAGTGTATATATATACAGTTTAAACATATATACATACATATATACAGTACATGTATACATACATACATATATATATATATATATATATATATATATATATATATATATATATATATATATATATATATATATATATATATATATATATGTATACATGTACTGTATATATGTATGTATATATGTTTAAACTGTATACATAACATTTTGTGGGAGGGTAAGTGTTGGGTAACTGCAAGTGGGTTTGACTGAGAGGTCTCTCGGGAATGTTAGGGGAAAAAACTTGAGTTACTTCTATTCCACTATTAAAGCTTTACATTTTAGCTATGCTGTATTTTACACATTATTGTGCTCCAAAATGTTCAGTTCCATGTGTTTTTCTTTTTAAGGTAGGGTTCATTCTGTGAATAAAGATCTATTCAGGTGAGCACAAGAAGGTCCTAGTATTGCAGCTTGGCCCGGAAGTGACAATTAAAAGCGGTTAGGGGGGCACAGGGGTCATTGGGGTAATCTTACAGGAAGGGACGTGATAGAAGGCTCTCCAGACCTGGCGTAGTGGTGGGATCAATTCCCACCGCCAGGAAAATACCAGTCAGCATGCTGTGTTCTTTCAACATGCTAAAATGTACAACACACATACAGTAAGTACTTTGATGTATTGAACGTATATATCCCTAAACACAGGTATTAGGCCCGTTCCATAGTGCTAGACCTACAGAAATGTCTAATGTAAGTACATTTGCATTATAAGATGAAAATCCTTTATACTGTGCGTTTTTGTTTGTGTGCTTTTAAAGGGACTTACAGGCTTCTACGCTGTGTGTTGCGTTCAGTCTCCTCTGGTGTTTCGGTATCAGCGGTAGACAGCAGGATGACATGACGGCCGTAAGCACATACTGACCGCAGGCCAATAAACAACTGGATCCTGAGGGCGCATACTTCCAGGGTGGATGGAGGACAGGCCTGGAAAGGCACATACACAAAGACATTATGTAATAACCACAGCAAATCTTTGTTTGTAATGTTACAAAGACATTTCACCCCAATTGGGCTCCTACCCTCATGGTAGTATCGATGTAGGGGTCCTCAAACCTGGCTGCCACTGCTGCACACCGCACTGTAAAGCATTGCAGCGCACTCCTAACAGACAAGCAGAGACAAATAACCCCATTTCTGCTGAACCGCAATACAGCGATACCAGACTAAATAAGCTTATGATGATATCAAGCAATATCAATCAATATCCTTTATTTAATCAGGTAAAAACTAATTAAGATTAAAATATCTGATCCAAGAGTGATCTGGCAAAGAGGGCAGCAAAACAAAGAAATACATAAAACAACAACAAAAACAGCAGCAGACACACACCAGAGATAAAAAAAATAAATGATTTACATTTTAAGATAAAAACATTATAGGTCAAAAAAATATGAAATGTTTCAGTAAAAACAATTGAAAAACAAGTACAATGCCCATCCATTCATCTGCTTCCGCTTATCCGAGTTCGGGTCGCGGGGGCAGCAGCCTAAGCAGGGAAGCCCAGACTTCCCTCTCCCCAGCCACTTCGTCCAGCTTCTCCCGGGGGATCCCGAGGCATTCCCAGGCCATCCGGGAGAGATAGTCTTCCCAATGTGTTCGGGGTCTTCCCCGTGGCCTCCTACCGGTCGGACGTGCCCGAAACACCTCCCTGGGGAGGCGTTCGGGTGGCATCCTGACCAGATGCCCGAACCACCTCATCTGGCTCCTCTCGATGTGGAGGAGCAGCGGCTTTACTTTGAGCTCCTCCCGGATGGCAGAGCTTCTCACCCTATCTCTAAGGGAGAGCCGCGCCACCCGGCGGAGGAAGCTAATTTCCGGCCGCTTGTACCCGTGATCTTGTCCTTTCGGTCATAACCCAAAGCTCATGACCATAGGTGAGGATGGAAACATAGATCGACCGGTAAATTGAGAGCTTTGCCTTCCGGCTCAGCTCCTTCTTCACCACAACGGATCGATACAGCGTCCGCATTGCTGAAGACGCCGCACCGATCCGCCTGTCGATCTCACGATCCACTCCTCCCTCACTCGTGAACAAGACTCCGAGGTACTTAAACTCCTCCACTTGGGGAAAAGATCTCCTCCCCAACCAGGAGATGGCACTCCACCCTTTTCCGGGCGAGAACCATGGACTCGGACTTGGAGGTGCTGATTCCCATCCCAGTCGCTTCACACTCGGCTGCGAACCGATCCAGTGAGATCTGAAGATCTTGGCCAGATGAAGCCATCAGAACCACATCATCTGCAAAAAGCAGAGACCTAATCCTGCAGCCACCAAACCAGATACCCACAATGCCCTGACTGCGCTTAGAAATTCTGTCCATAAAAGTTATGAACAGAATCTGTGACAAAAGGCAGCTTTGGCAACCCTCACTGGAAACGGGTCCGACTTACGACCGGTAATGCGGACCAAGCTCTAACACTGATCATACAGGCAGCGGACCGCCACAATCAGACAGTCCGTTACCCCATACTCTCTGAGCACTCCCCACAGGACTTCCGGTCGAATGCCTTCTCCAAGTCCACAAAGCACATGTAGGCTGGTTGGGAAAACTCCCATGCACCCTCAAGGACCCTGCCGAGAGTATAGAGCTGGTCCACAGTTCCACGACCAGGACGAAAACCACACTGTTCCTCCTGAATCAGTACAATGCCCAATAGAAATCATTTCTTGATCTTTTAAATTGGCCTGAAATTCCCCCAAATAGATCAGTTCAGGCAACCTCAGATCATTTTGCAAGTCATTCCCATGATCAGGGAGCATCCTATCTGGAAGCTTTGTTTTTCTAAGATTTGTGTGGGCTCTAGAAACAAACATGTTGAGTATGTCCTGTGATGTTAAACTGCAGTGACAGGAATGTCTACACATAAAAGAAAACTAGTAAGGGGGAACCAGACCAAAGAAGTGATTTATACATGAAAACTAACCATCGAGAAAATCTGCGAACAGACAAAGATGAACAGTTTGCCATTGCAAACCGAGTGCAATGGTGGACACGGTTACCACAAACAGCAAAAAAAACGTAACGCACAGTGATATAGAGTATCCAGCGTTTTCAAATAAGTGTTGGGTGTTTGTTTGACTACTTCATTATAAAATTTCCAATACACCATGAGCAGTTAATATTTTTGGAATGTTCAATGGCAGCCATTTGAAAATAACATCATCTTAGATATCTCTGCATTTAGCAGTAGACTAAGTAAGCTGGGACTGGACAGAATCAAAGGCAGACTGCAAAAGCTCAAGAGTTTGCCCTACAGTGGGGTATGAACAATATTTGACTGAGTCATTTGCATACTATGAACCTAATATGGACTCCTGAGGTACACCCTTTAATGCAGGGAAGAATGAGAAAGAGGACCCAGCAAACAGGACACATTGGGTTCTATCGGACAGGTACCGGTAATTAGAAAACCACTATACAGCATGCTGAGATAGGCCAATCCTCTGCAGTCTGTCTGCCAAAATGATATGGTCGACCGTTTCAAATGCTTTTGAGAGGTCGATAAATAGAGCAGCACAATATTTTTTGCAATCTAATGCATTCACAACTTTGATATGAGCAGTTATGGTGCTATGTCTCTTTCTAAAATCTGACTGATGTCAAGAAAGCCAACCATAGGTGTCTAAGAATGATTTAAGTTGTTCACTAACAAGCTTTTCAAACACTTTAACTAGAGCGCATAACTTGGAAATGGATCTATAGTTATTAACAGCTGTGGGAGCACCTCCTTTCAACAATGGTATAACACAGGCTGATTTCCATATTTTAGGAATCTCAAACACATCAGGAGGAATACAACTAAATGTATTAGCTATGGAAGTGTGATATGGATGGTGACATGTAAACCTTCTGAACATTCCACTGATTTGGATGTGGAGATAAGGAAGGTGTGGAGGGGGGCGTGGCCTGCGGACCTGCAGCGAAGCGGGGTGTGCCAGTGACAGGTGCGTAGATGGCCCACCTGGGCCTGCTTATCTAATCACCTGTCGCTCTGTTAAAAGGCAGCAGCCGGGGAGGAGAGAGGTGGTGGAGCTGGAGCGAGAGCAAGAGAGAGACAGAGACGAACAAACACTTGCTGAAAAGCAACATAGACTGCATCGAAGGAAAAATAAAACAGTGTTGTAAACCTGAACCTGAACTGTCATGTCAGTGCTTGGTGGTCCGAGGAACCCAGAGGAGAGAAACCTCCACAATTTGGCGCCCAACATGGCCGGACCACCAAGCACTGACATGACAGTTCAGGTTCAGGTTTACAACACTGTTTTATTTTTCCTTCGATGCAGTCTGTGTTGCTTTTCAGCAAGTGTTCGCAAGTGTTCGTTCATCTCTGTCTCTCTCTTGCTCTCGCTCCAGCTCCACCGCCTCTCTCCTCCCCGGCTGCTGCCTTTTAACAGAGCGACAGGTGATTAGATAAGCAGGCCCAGGTGGGCCATCTACGCACCTGTCGCTGATCTCGAAGCCGGTCCTGGCACACCCCGCTTCGCTGCAGGTTCGCAGGCCACGCCGCCGTCCACAGAAGGTTTACAGTGAAATTCACTACTGAAGTTTTCTTGATGATACAACATAATCAACCCATTATAAATCAGTCAAATTAGAGAGACAAGTGTTAGTCCAACTCAGTGTTACTTGAATTTTGTATTATCAAGTGCAAATATCAGTGATCATATGCATTATATAACAAATGATGTCACAGAATTGGCAACTCTTTATATGCGAGACTCACTTGGTGACGACATGTAACAGGTGGTCTGTTAGGACCGCCTCCAAGACCTTCTCAGGATACTGATAGGCGGAGAGAAGCTCCACTCCGCCTTTCAGGCTGTACAGGTAACCCGCAGTGGGAAGGGAGAAGAAGCAGAACACACAAGTCGGTTCGTCAACCGGAGACTGACCTTTTGCAGAGGATCGACAGAAAAGAAACAACATGTTAGTAACATACTACATGTATGGCGGGAGAGTGAACAGTACACAATTGTTGTATAAATAGCAGTAACTGACAGTGCCCCTTCTTTTAAAGGAGTCATGTTATGTCGTTTTTCTACATTTAAAACACTTCCCTGTGGTCTAAATAACTTGTAATTGTGGTACTTTGGTCAAAACATTGCACAGATTTTGTATTACAAACAATTTTGTGGGTGTATATTGTAGCGTCCCGGAAGAGTTTGTGCTGCAAAAGGTTCTGGGTATTTGTTCTGTTGTGTTTATGTTGTGTTACGGTGCGGATGTTCTCCCGAAATGTGTTTGTCATTCTTGTTTGGTGTGGGTTCACAGTGTGGCGCATATTTGTAACAGTGTTAAAGTTGTTTATACGACCACCCTCAGTGTGACCTGTATGGCTATTGACCAAGTATGCCTTGCATTCACTTGTGTGTGTGAAAAGCCGTAGATATTATGTGATTGGGCCGGCACGCAAAGGCAGTGCCTTTAAAGACCTACTGAAACCCACTACTACCGACCACGCAGTCTGATAGTCTACCGTAATTTCCGGACTATAAGCCGCTACTTTTTCCCCTCGTTCTGGTCCCTGCGGCTTATACAACGGTGCGGCTTATATGCGGCCTGTTCTTCTCCGACACCGACGAAGAGGATTTCGGTGGTTTTAGTACGCAGGAGAAAGACGATGACACAATGATTAAAGACTGACTTTTCATATACCGGTAGTAGGCTGGTTATTTTGATAACGTACATGCGAGCACTTTGTATTACTTTGCACCGTTGTATTATTTGTACTCTGCACGAATGCTGTTCGCCATGTCAAAGATGTGAAAGTTTGATTGAATGATTGAAAGATTTATAGTTAATAAATGGAACGCTTTGCGTTCCCAAACAGTCATCTCTGTCCCGACAATCCCCTCCGTGGTAGCAGGAACCCCTATATACTATGGTAATTACACATCAAAACCCTGCGGCTTATAGTCGGGTGCGGCTTATATATGGAGCAATCTGTATTTTCCCCTAAATTTAGCTGGTGCGGCTTATAGTCAGGTGCGGCTTATAGTCCGGAAATTGCGGTATATATCAATGATGAAATCTTAACATTGCAACACATGCCAATACGGCCGGGTTAACTTATAAAGTGCAATTTTAAATTTCCCGCTAAACTTCCGGTTGAAAACGTCTATGTATGATGACGTATGCGCGTCAATAGTTAAACGGAAGTATTCGGACACCATTAAATCCAATACAAAAAAGCTCTGTTTTCATCTCAAAATTCCACAGTATTCTGGACATCTGTGTTGGTGAATCTTTTGCAATTTGTTTAATGAACAATGAAGACTGCAAAGAAGAAAGTTGTAGGTGGGATCGGTGTATTAGCGGCTGGCTGTAGCAACACAACCAGGAGGACTTTGACTTGGATAGCAGACGCGCTATCCGACGCTAGCCGCCGACCGCACGGATGATCAGGTGAAGTCCTTCGTCCTTCCGTCGATCGCTGGAAGGCAAGTGAGCACGGGTGTTGATGAGCAGATGGGGGCTGGCTGGCGTAGGTGGAGCGCTAATGTTTTTGTCATAGCTCAGTGAGATCCCGTTGCTAAGTTAGCTTCAATGGCGTCGTTAGCAACAGCATTGTTAAGCTTTGCCAAGCTGGAAAGCATTAACCGTGTAGTTACAGGTCCATGGTTTAATAGTATTGTTGATTTTCTGTCTATCCTTCCAGTCAGGGATTTATTTCTTCTGTTTCTATCTGCATTTAAGCACAATGCTTACACATTATCTCCGTAGCTAAAGAGCTTCGTCGATGTATTGTCGTGGAGATAAAAGTCACTGTGAATGTCCATTTCGCGTTCTCGACTCTCATTTTCAAGAGGATATAGTATCCGAGGTGGTTTAAAATACAAATCCGAGATCCACAATAGAAAAAGGAGAGAGTGTGGAATCAAATGAGCCAGCTTGTACCTAAGTTACGGTCAGAGCGAAAAAAGATGCGTCCTGCACTGCACTCTAGTCCTTCACTCTCACGTTCCTCATCCACGAATCATTCATCCTGGCTCAAATTAATGGGGTAATCGTTGCTTTCTCGGTCCGAATCGCTCTCGCTGCTGGTTTAAACAATGGGGAAATGTGAGGAGCCTTTCAACTTGTGACGTCACGCTACTTCCGGTACAGGCAAGGCTTTTTTTTATCAGCGACCAAAAGTTGCGAACTTTATCGTCAATGTTCTCTACTAAATCCTTTCAGCAAAAAAATGGCAATATCGCAAAATGATCAAGTATGACACATAGAATGGATCTGCTATCCCCGTTTAAATAAAAAAAAAATCATTTCAGTAGGCCTTTAAGGTTTATTGGCGCTCTGTACTTCTCCCTACGTCCTTGTACCACTCCGTACAGCGGCGTTTTATAAAGTCATACATTTTACTTTTTGAAACCGATACCGATAATTTCCGATATTACATTTTAAAGCATTTATCGACCGATAATATCGTAAGTCCGATATTATCGGACATCTCTACAAAAAACAGGTAAGAAAAGTTGCTTTTGCATAATATGACCTCTTTTACTTGTTTCCACAAATAAATACAATGAAAAACAGTAATAGTTAAAATAAATATAATTAAATAGAACCTTTTTCAGGAGCATTGTGGAGTCTTCTGCATCTCTCATTGCAACTGTCAAGTGTACCAATGATTCGGCTATATTGTTTTATTGTGTTGTTGTGGGATGCCATGGCTAACCTCTACACTCACACAACTTTAATATCAACATTATACATTGTAATGTACAAATACAATTTAAGGCAGTTTTTTTTATGCTTTAAAATTCCTTTAAAAAGTATTACAATACCATGGTCAAGCTACACAACAGGACCACTTTACGCTAGACCTTTGTGTGCAGCAGTGCTTCTTAAATAGTGCATTGGGACCCCCTCTGGGGTTACAGTGAGATATCAGGGGGTTGCGAGCAGCAGGGGATTTCCTTATCTGTGTCTACGCTATAGTATTCATGTTAGAACGATACACAAGCCTGCAGCAGGGTGATAGCAGTGCTCAATCTAATCAACAGGCTCTATGTTTTACTCAGTAGAAGTGGTAAGTACATAGGGACACTTGTGCATTGTGCTAATGGAGTCGACGAGTTGGGGAAGTTTGTGACACGAATGAAAAGAAAAAAGGAGTGGTCAGTGGCATAAATAAAGAATGTGAAAGACACATTGCATTGTACAGATAAAAAAAGAAATATTATCAATAGTGATTCAATTCAGGGTGTCGTCACAATTTCTATTCACCAGAGGGGTCATGACAGATAATGATTGAGAAGCACTGGTATAAAGCAACGAGGAGGTTATTAGGAATAGAGATGTCCGATAATAGCGGACTGCCGATATTATCGGACGATAAATGCTTTAAAATGTAATATCGGAAATTATCGGTATCGGTTTCAAAAAGTAATTTATTTTATTTTTATTCATTTTTTTGTCCTGTCCAGCTTCTCAGGCAAATCATATAGTTGATGTAGATGCCCATATCGGCTGTTCAGATTGAGCCCAGTTTATAATTTCCTGTTATACAGTATGTCAAGCAGTCTTGCACTAAAGGAGGACTATGTTATTGTTTACTTTATTTCTCTAGTATACTCTGGACTGAAGCTGTGTGCCTTCATTGTTTTTGTAGCTGTTGTTTTGAGGCATGTTTAAAAAATAAATAAAAATAATGCACTTTGTGAAAGTCAAAGTATAGTATTTCCCATAGTTGTAGTGGGTATCAGGATTATCTCAGAGAGAGCATGTCCCAAATTCCAAGCTGCTGTTTTGAGGCATGTTAAAAAAAAAAAAATGCACTTTGTGACTTCAATAATAAATATGGCAGTGCCATGTTGGCATTTTTTTCCATCACTTGAGTTTATTTATTTTGGAAAACCTTGTTACGTTGTTTAATGCATCCAGCGGGGCATCACAACAAAATTAGGCATAATAATGTGTTAATTCCACGACTGTATATATCGGTATCGGTTGATATCGGAATCGGTAATTAAGAGTTGGACAATATCGGAATATCGGCAAAAAAGCCATTATCGGACATCTCTAATTAGGAACTTTTATTAGGACTGTCTCAGTGCTGTGATGCATTCTAAATCCTTTAAGAAAATCCCTAAATAAATCATTCTTCTGTAATAAAATTGTATGAGTGAACAGAAATATAATTTAAAAAAATACTATTGTTTGACAAATATAACATTTTCAAACTTTGAAACATTTTCTCATCCGTTAGTCGGAAAAAATTATGGGAAATGAACCCACTTGTGAATAGTGGGTGGAGTTTGAGGGAGTGAAGGTGTGTCTCTTCCACACTGCAACCCTGGAAGTAATCTGGAGTGAAACGCCTACAGGGGAGATAACAGAGAGAACATTTATTAAATATAGAAACCACAAATCTTCATGTTCTTGTGAACAATACACACGTTACCTAAAGAGAACATATGAGAAGGTATTTCGTCCTCCGTCCTCCAGCCCCGTTTTTTCGATGCTGATGGGGACATTACAGTCTTTAGCTCTCTCACCGAGCAACTCCTGGTGTCTCGGAATGAGCAGGAAGTCAGTTTGGTCGTCAGCTTGATCTGTGTTGAGAAAAGAAGGTGGAATCAAAAAACATTGATCAAGTATGTGCATAGTCACTCTGGATTTCATAAAATATTTGAATGTTGACCTCACTGCCAGTGGGGAGTGTTGCCTATCAAGCATAATGCTGTCTTATCTGTTATTTTAAAGGAATTAAGCTGTTAGAACTGTTCATGAGAAGCCTGTTGCTGACTACATGAATAGGTATCAAAATGTATTGTAACATTTTAAGTTAAAATACATAGTATATGAGCATCAAGACAGTTATTGAACGACGACGTTCATGCATTACAATTTCATACATGTTGTTAACATTTGCATTTCAAAATATGGGAAATCCTGGCAAAATAGGCAATGAGGGATTTTAGTTTTCATCAACAAAGCACAATTAAATAAAAAAATAACATATTAAAAACAATGTATTTCATGACAGGGGTCACTAACCACTAAGCTTAGCTATCTATTCAGATACCACATTGTGGAGGGGGGCGTGGCCTGCGGGCCTGCCGCGGAACGGGGTGTGCCAGGACCGGCCTACAAGACAGCGACAGGTGCGTAGATGGCCCAGGTGGGCCTTGATATCTAATCACCTGTCGCCTTTATTAGCAGCAGCCGGCATGAGACACGTTGTTGGAGCTGGAGTGGGAGCGAGAGGGAGCGAGCGAGAAACGGACGCAAACAGACACCTTGCTGGAAAGCAAAAGACTGGCACGATTATATGACAGTAAAACAGTGTTATACCCTGAATCCCAGGATCTCCTGGTAGTGTGTGGTGGTCTGCAGAACCCACTAGAGGGCATCCTCTACACACATCTTTTAAGACTACCTACTGAGGGTTTCCCGTTATACAGTGGACATGAAAACAAAAACACTTAACCACGCTTGTGCACAACTCAAGTCTTCAATCAACCTAACATAGCTTACGTACACATTTTAAGATGTAGGAAGCTGCTTTCCTCCTGTTGCAAATATTACATAATAGTGTCAGTACTTAATATTAGACCTTTTAAAATGTTTGCTACTCATATTTTGATTTGATTTTTATTTGATTTTTTATTAAGGATCCCCATTAGCTGGTTGCCACAACAACCCACTAGTCTTCCTGGGGTCCACAAACTCAACACAATTACAAGTATAAGCATATAATTATAACTACACAATACAGAAAAAAAATAAAAGCATCAATAAGAAAACAAGCAAACAATTTACAGTCACAGAATAATAATTACCATATAAATATAACTACACAATATAAAACCAAACAAAATCATCAACAAGCAAACTAATTTAAAGACTCAGATAAAATATTACTTTATTTTTAAAAACCTGTTTACTTTCAATGCCGGTGAGAATTCAAGCAGGTTATTCCAGAGCGATACAGATCCATAAATAAAAGATTTCCGCAAAGCATTCTTCCTGGGACGAGGGAGTACAAAATGCCCCTCACTAGACGCCCTGGTATTATGATTATGTATAGTGCTACTGTGAACTATTACTAATATGTACTGCATATTGAAGGCAACACACAGCTCCATGTGTGTATTTTTAATTACCATTTCTTGGTGCCTCCGATGACTCTTCCAGATCTTTGGCCTCAGGAGTTGTATCCAGTTTCAAGACCAGTACCTCCAGGTCAGCTTGCATAGCGACATATCCTGCACACAGTGCTACCTAGAAGGTTGAATGGGACATTTAAACGGGGATCCAAGAAGGCAGGACAACAGGACTTGAAAATCCTAAATAATGTTTATAAAAAATCTTAAAAGATGATACAATTACAACATTCATGCCCATGAGTGACTTCTGCCTGTCTCTTTTTGTACCCTTTTGAGAAAGTGCCTAATTTTGTATGCAGGTTAACAGACAACAAAATCAATTGAGTAATAGGGATGTAACGGTATTATAAATATTGCGGTATTTCTGTATCAAAATCATCATAATAAAACCGTGACTTGTGACAGTTTAAAAGTTGGTCCCTGTAATTTTTTCCTCGCATTTGAATTGGCCAGTGGGGGGGGGGGGGGGGGGGGCGTGGCCCGCGGGCCTGCAGCAAAGTGGGGTGTGCTAGGACCGGCTTCGAAATCAGCGACAGTTGAGAGTGTTTGTCTGATCACCTGTCGCTCTGTTAAAGGCAGCAGTCGATGAGCTGTTGATGGTGGAACACGAGTCGGAGCAGAGCAGAGAGACCATTGATGTGCTCAATCGAGGCAAAAGACGATTGCTGAAAAGCACTAAGACTTTTGCACAATCCAACAATATTATTGTAAAATAAACTGTGTTGTAAACTCCGAAAAGGAATGGTGATGTCGGTGACTGGTGGTCCAAAGCACCCAGAGGAGCAAGATCTCTACAGCCGGTCTGGAAGTAAACTACATCTCCCAAAATTCCCTGCGGAGCGTAAGTGTCCGTGTGTGGAAGGTTGTGAACGAGAGAAAATTATTGGGTTTTTTCAGACATTTCCTGAAATGTTCATTAAAATCTATCCATATCTTTTTGAGTTATGTTGCTAACATAAACAAACCCTGGCGAAAACACAACCTATTTGGTCTGCGTATAATGCAGGGCAAAGTCGCCGCCTTCGTCTGGAGTGTTACCAAAACGACACAAAAAGCTGCTCAGAAGTTCTGATGTTGAAACACACATTTTTTTTCCAAACACACATCAAAAGTGGTAAAAATGGCTAAATCAAGCTAGAATTAAGGTTTTAAAATGGCCTTTCCCAAAGCCCTGACTTAAATGTGTAGACAATGCTGAAGAAACAAGTCCATGTCAGAAAACCAACAAATTTAGCTGAACTGCACCAATTTTGTCAAAAGGAGTGGTCAAAAATTCAACCAGAAGCTTGCCAGAAGCTGGTGGATGGCTACCAAAAGCGACTTATTGCAGTGAAACTTGCCAAGGGACATGTAAGCAAATATTAACATTGCTGTATGTATACTTTTGACCCAGCAGATTTGGTCACATTTTCAGTAGACCCGTAATAAATTCATAAAAGAACCAAACTTCATGAATGTTTTTTGTGACAAACAATTATGTGCTCCAATCACTCTATCACAAAAAATAAGAGTTGTATAAACTTTTGATCGCTGTGTGTATATATATATATATATATATATATATATATATATATATATATATATATATATATATATATATATATATATATATATATATATATATATATATATATATATATATATATATATATATATATATACACACATATATAGGATACCCAGTGTTTCCCACACATTCATTTATTTGTGGCGGCCCGCCACGAAAGAATTACGTCCGCCACAAATAAAAAAATAATAAAAACATTATATATATATATATATTTTTTTGTCCTCTCCAGCTTCTCAGGCAAATCATATAGTTGATGTAGATGCCCATATAGGCTGTTCAGATTTACTTTACAAAAGAGAAGTGTAGGATACTTCTCTTGTTGCCTTATTTGTATTTGACCACTACTGTTTTCTGCTTATTTGTTACTGACTGTGGCAGGACACCTCAGCCTCTGTTTCACTTTATGTTGCTGGTAAATAATATGGTTGTAGTAGTAGGATAAAGTTAAATGATTTAGTATGCACTAATTAAAGGGGCAGAGCTTTAAGAGACATTTTAGCTTTTATATTTTATAAGACAAAGGGAAAAAGCGGTAGAAAATGGATGGATGGATATTTTTTGTAAGAAACACAATTAATAAATATATTTCAGTGAATAACTTATTGTTCAAATCTGTAATTAAATATGTACATAAAGTGTTGTAATTATATTGTAAAATGGATGGATTGATGGATGGATGGATGGATGGACGTTTAAAACAAAACTGTTATTATTAATTAGTAAGTATACATTTTTTGAGCCTTTTTAGAGAAAATCATATCATTGTAGTAAATTATGCAAATTACTCGATGATGTCATGGTGACCACGCCCATAGCCACGCCCCCATCACCACAGGTATCTTGGCAGTTTATGGGAAACACTGGATACCGTTACATCTCTATTAAATAGTAATGAATTTAAAAGCAGACCTGTTTAGGTTTAGTTCCTGTAACATGCAGAATGGCAGAGCGTTCAAAGTCCAGATAGGAGCAGTTTTGGTGTGTGGTTTGATCTGGAAACAAAACAGTATGAGAGAAGAACACAAAGAATGAGTGCAAAACATTCAAGTGTTACCTAGACTCTGACTGGAATTCAGTTGTGTGGATGAAGGTTGCTGCATGTTCTGCTAAAATTGAAATCACAAATTAAAAATTCATAACAAAAGCAGAAGTGGAGAAAAAAAAGAAGAAAATAAGATTGTATAGCCCATATTATGATATTACATCATTTATTATCATTAATATTGAGCAATGATTGTTATTAATTCCTGAAATAATGTCTTGCATATTGCGCTTTTGTTTTCAAGCAAAGCATTTTGTCTTAAATGTATTTCTCACATATAAAAATCCCCCCTTTTTGGAATTTCAAGCAAAATAATCGTTTAAATTAATACATTGTAACACAAAAGTGTTTTGTTGCAATTGCAAGTACATGGATGAATAGTGGAGCAGCCCTTATACTTGCCAGGTTCTGCTGGTTCTGTCTCCTCAAAGTAAACAAAACCAGAGTCTTGTCACAGCCGACCAGGAGGTCGCCTGTCACTGAGCAGCATGCGACAGCAACAGGACGCTCTGATAACGGAATCTCGATGATCTCCATTTGTACTCCGCCCCGCTGGGACGCCCCACGTAGAAGGTGGCCTAACAGACGCACCCCAACACGAGCCTTTTCCTCAGCCTAAATTGACATAGATATGCATGTATTATATCAGGGTAGCTGCATGTTTCAATAAGTCTAAATTTAGGACTTTTTTTAAGACCAAAATGTAAACAATTTAGGGCTGTTTCACTTCTATATAGCCAAAAAAGTGCAAAGACATGAAGGAAAAGGCCACTGTCACTACAGTATATGGATTTATTCACTGTTAAAAAATCCTTAACCTAACTAAAAACACCAGAAACCTCTCATTTGTCAACTAATATTTGTTTGGAATTTTGAAATGAATGAGTATATCACCCGGCTTCATGCTGTCACCTGGTAACGCCAGTTGGTGTAGGCTCTCAGGTAGGTGGCGCTGTTCTTTTCCTCAATGGTGACCAGGTAGTCTCCTACATTAAGGGAGATAAGAGTGTCATTCAGTAAGTCAAATTGTTCGTTCTCTTTCCCCCCCGCACAAATTATAGAAAATAACCAATCAATCATCTACAGTTGTGCTCATAAGTTTACATACCCTGGGACAATTTATGATATCTTGGCCATTCTTCAGAGAATATGAATGATAACACAAAAACCTTTCTTCCACTCATGCTTGATGGTCGTGTGAAGCTATTTATTGGCAAACAACTCTGTTTACTCTTTTTAAATCAAAATGACAAAAGAAAGTACCCAAATGACCCTGATCAAAAGTTTACATACCCCTGTGACTTTGATCTGATGCCATGCACAAAAGTTGAAACAAACAGGTTTGAATGGCTAATCAAGGTTCCAATCCTCACCTGTGACAGGTTTGTTTGTAATTAATGTGTGTGTATAAAAGGTCCGTGAGATTCTGGGCTTCTGACAGACCATTGCATCTTTCATCCAGTGCTGCACAGATGTTTCTGGATTCTGAGTCATGGGGAAGGCAAAATAATTGTCAAAGGATCTGCGAGAAAAGGTAATTGAACTGCATAAAACAGGAAAGGGGTATAAAAAGATATCCAAGGAATTGAGAATGCCAATCAGCAGTGTTCAAACGCTGATTAAGAAGTGGAAAATGAGGGATTCAGGTAGACCAGCAAAGATTTCAGCCACAACTGCCAGGAAAATTGTTTGAGATGCAAAGAAAAATCCACAACTAACTTCAGCTGAAATACAGGACTCTCTGAAAAACGGTGGTGTGGCTGTTTCAAGATATACAATAAGGAGGCAATAGAAGAAAAATGGGCTGCATGGTCGAGTGGCCAAAAAGTTCAATTTTGGTCTCATCACTCCAAATTACTTTGTTCCAGAAGTTTTGAGGCTTGTCTCTGTGCTGTTTGGCGTAATGTAAGCGGGATGCTTGGTGACATTTGCGCAGAAATGGCTTTCTTCTGGCGACTTGACCATGCAGCCCATTTTTCTTCCATTTATTGGCAAACACAGTTGTTTGCCAATAAATAGCTTCACACAACCATTAAGCATGAGTGGAAGAATGGTGTTTGTGTTATCATTCATATTCTCTGAAGAATGGCCAAGAAATCTCCCAGGGTGTGTAAACTTATGAGCATGACTGTACATTGTGGCACAAGGACTGCTCGAAGCAGTGGATGAAGAAAAGAGAGTCCTTACCAATATTGCTGTGCTGGATGCTCCTCACAGTGCCCATGGTTGCAAAGCGACAGATAAGAGGGCATCCTACCAGATCCAAACTGTAGGCTTCCACCTGAATTCAACAAAATATACTGAGTGTCTTCTTGCCTCTTATTCGAAAATCTTCGATTGATTGTCACTGTCTGATGAAAAGCAATGTACCTATAAATTTTGTGATTCAAATAAATACGAAAGAAATCCCCAAATTTTGAGATCAATAGATTTTATTGGACAGGAACATCTTTGCATTTTATATAATTTCACTCAGGGTGTAACGGTACAGATATACAGAATCCGATCTATCAGTATGGAACCTTAGGTTCAGAACAAAGGCGTATTCAATTGCAAATCGTTCACTCATTCCCTATATGCCGAAGCTGGGTTATGGCTGTATTATGCAAAACCAACTTGTCTTACCAATTGGTACCTGCTGGTTTCCATTTGGGATCTGCATAAGTCACGAAAATTTGAAAACAAACCGTGGAGGCATTGCGGACATATTTATGAAGCAATCTTGTAAACAGAGCTAACCTAAAACCTTAGCATGCTTACATTAAAATTATAACTTTTAGCATGTGTGCTAAAGTTAGCATGCTAACATTTAGCATGTTTCTTATAACAAGTTATATGACTCTAAGGTGTATGGCTGCGGAAATAGAGAAAAAAGTGTAAAATTAGATGAACAAGTTAGCATGCTTATGTTAGCTTGCTAGCATGCTATTGTTTGCATGCTAACAGTTAACAAGTGTCACATACCAAGTTATATGACTCTTGGGGAAACGGGTGAAAAACTAGCTCAAAAAGTTAGCATGCTAATGGTAGCAAGCTAGCATGCTAACAGTTAGCTTATGTCACATACCAAGTTATATGACTCTAAGGTGTATGGCTGCAGAATTAGAGAAAAAACTACAAAATTAGCTAAAAATGTTAGCGCTTAAATGTAAGCGTGCTAGCATGCTAACGTTAGCATGGCAACAGTTAACAAGTGTCACATAGCAAGTTATGTGACTCTGGGGAAAACAGTTGCAAAATTACCTCAAAAAGTTAGCATGCTAAAACATTATGCTAACAGTTAGCATGTGTCACATTCCAAGTTACCGTAATTTCCGGACTATAAGCCGCACCTGACTATAAGCCGCACCAGCTAAATTTAGGGGAAAATACAGATTGCTCCATATATAAGCCGCACCCGACTATAAGCCGCAGGCGTTTTGATGTGTAATTACCGTAGTATATAGGGGTTCCTGCTACCACGGAGGGGATTGTCGGGACAGAGATGACTGTTTGGGAACGCAAAGCGTCCCATTTATTAACAATAAATCTTTCAATCATTCAATCAAACTTTCACATCTTTGACATGGCGAACAACATTCGTGCAGAGTACAAATAATACAACGCTGCAAAGTAATACAAAGTGCTCGCCTGTACGTTATCAAAATAATCAGCCTACTACCGGTATATGAAAAGTCAGTCTTTAATCATTGTGTCATCGTCTTCTTCCTGCGTACTAAAACCACCGAAATCCTCTTCGTCGGTGTCGGAGAAGAACAGGTCCAAAATGGCGTCGTCAGCCACTCTCTCTCCTTTGTTCTCGCTCTCAAAACCTTCCTCTTCGTCAGTGGAATCAACGGCTCCGGCTTCGTCAGCCGTTACGCCGTCCTCTTCATCATCACGACGCAGCAGTCCAGTTGCTGACTCAGAGTCGTCCGTGCCCTAATGGACAGTCCTTTTCGTCTCATAAATCTGAGACACCATGATGGTCCACCTCTAAAATCTTCAATATTCATTTCTTTGGCGGTTGTTTGGGCTTTCAGTCGGATCTGCACGGTGGAAATACCCCGGCCGTCTGCTCTCTGTGTGTTCACCCAGTCCTCAAGAAAGTTGTCAAGTTCCGGCCATCTGCTTTTATTACCTATGAAGGATTTTTTTGTCTTTTTGCATTGAATCAGTTCTTCATGCTGCCATCTCCAACGTCTCACCATTGATTCATTGATGTCAAGGGTACGTGCAGCAGCTCTATTTCCTTCTTTGACAGCCAGATCGATTGCCTTTAACTTAAAAGCAGCATCATATGCACTTCTCCGTTTGTTTTCCATATTGAGGGTGTTTGCATGAACACTTCCTTCGCGCAAACTGTCGCTGACGCTCTCCTACTCTTTGTTTTGCTCTCGTTACCTGGCGCCAGATGTCTGCCTCGGTCTCGCGCATCCTCGGTAGTGTGCGCCCCTGGTTACCGTAAGCCGTAAAAAAGCCGCACCGTTGTATAAGCCGCAGGGACCAGAACGAGGGGAAAAAGTAGCGGCTTATAGTCCAGAAATTACGGTATATGACTTTAAGGTGTATGGCTGCGGAATTAGACAAGAAAGTGTAACATTTGCTCAACATCCCATCCATCCATCCATTTTCTACCGCTTGTCCCTTTCGGGGTCGCAGGGGGTGCTGGAGCCTATCTCAGCTGCATTCGGGCGGAAAGCGGGGTACACCCTGGACAAGTCATCACCTCATCACAGGGCCAACACAGACAGACAACATTCACACTCACATTCACACACTAGGGACCATTTAGTGTTTCCACTCAGCCTATCGAGCCCGGGGATCGGACCCAGGAACTTCGTATTGTGAGGCACACATACTAACCCCTGGTCCACCGTGCTGCCCTATTTGCTCAACATATTAGCACTTAAATGCTAGCATGCTAACATTAACATGCTAACAGTTAGCATGTGTCACACACAAAGTTATATGACTCTCAGGTCTTAGGCTGCAGAATTAAGAGATTTTTTTTTTTAAATTAGCAGAAAAAGTTAGCACGCTAATGTTAGCATACTAGCATGCTAACATGCTAATGTTAGCATACTGGCATGCTAACATTATAAAGCTAGCCCATGACTGGGTTAGGAGAAATACCAAATTCACTATTTGTTGGTGTAGTCATAGAAAGTAGCAACAAAGCTATCACAAAACGTTAGCAGCGTGTGAATGGACGCTTGCATTGCTGCAGGCCCACAATAACTATGGATTTATCTCGATATATCGAGTTTGTGAGATATATCTGTGGAACTTGCTTCCTAGCGGTCCCACTGACAGACACTTCACAGGAGCCAAGCGTGCCGTTTTTAATAAAGTTTTAATGCACATAAGTTTTTATCAAAGTCTTTCTTCCGCAGAACGTGACCTTTCAGTCACGTCCGTATCCTCTCTCCCCTTCTGCTCCCGGCCGTTTATTGTTAAAGACAACAGATGATTAGATTACCACGTACCACCTGTGACATCTAATCACCTGCCAGCTGTGTCTCGCCATCAGCACTGCCACGCCCCCGTCTGATGGTGCTCTGTCCTCAGCACCATGGACAGAGGCGGTGACCTTTGCTCCTGCAGGCAGCGCTGGCAACATCTCCCTCCACAATATCGATATATTTTTAAACAAGATGTGAATTAAGAAAACATCGTAATATCGATATAATTTATTTCACGTTAAAATGTGAAGTGAATTAGTGAATTAGATTTATATAGCGCTTTTCTCTAGTGACTCAAAGCGCTTTTACATAGTGAAACCCATTATCTAAGTTATAATTAAACCAGTGTGGGTGGCACTGGGAGCAGGTGGGTAAAGTGTCTTGCCCAAGGACACAACGGCAGTGACTAGGATGGCAGAAGCTGGGATCGAACCTGGAACCCTCAAGTTGCTGGCACGGCCGCTCTACCATCCGAGCAATACCGCCCCCAAAATGACCAAACCCCTCCCCTTACTCCTTCCAAGACTGCTTGCACATCTAAGAACATCCATGATTGGGTGGTTGTTTACTATGATGAGTTACGATTGGTTGAGATTAGGCCAATCAGAGGCAACATAGGGCGGGTCATGGAACCAGGCAGGGAAATCACAACAGACATCCCAAATGACGACAAGAGTTTTCAAGCGGACGATTTATATATTCAAAAAACTAGTGGAAGATGGCAGAGGGATTCTCTTCCTTAGATTTTTCTACTTGGCCACATTTGAACAAATGCATGCGTATGGATAAAACATTAATTTGAGTTGTTTACCATGTAAGCCCAAATCAAAACTGTTCTCCAGTTGCCAAGCACGAGAAATGCTGCCAAAAATGTATGCCTAAGTGAGGAAGATCATAGAGAGATCCGTTTATTTATGTTGTATAATTATGTGCTACTTAAACAGTTTATTTTCTGTGCTGTAAATACCCATCTTGACTAACTGGGTTAATCTACTTGGCCACATTTGGACAAATGCATGCCTCTGGATAAAACAATAATTTGAGTTGTTTACCATGTTTTGTGGCCTTGGAGAAGGCATTCGACCGGAAGTCCTGTGGGGAGTGCTCAGAGAGTATGGGGTAACGGACTGTCTGATGAAGTGAAGTGAAGTGAATTACATATATATAGCGCTTTTTCTCAAGTGACTCAAAGCGCTTTACATAGTGAAACCCAATATCTAAGTTACATTCAAACCAGTGTGGGTGGCACTGGGAGCAGGTGGGTAAAGTGTCTTGCCCAAGGACACAACGGCAGTGACTAGGATGGCGGAAGCGGGGATCGAACCTGCAACCCTCAAGTTGCTGGCACGGCCGCTCTACCAACCAAGCTATACCGCCCCTGATTGTGGCGGTCCGCTCCCTGTATGATCAGTGTCAGAGCTTGGTCCGCATTCCCGGCAGTAAGTCCGACCCGTTTCCAGTGAGGGTTGGACTCTGCCAAGGCTGCCCTTTGTCCCCGATTCTGGTGACTTTTATGGACAGAATTTCTAGGCGCAGTCAAGGCGTTGAGGGGATCCGGTTTGGTGGCTGCAGGACTAGGTCTCTACTTTTTGCAGATGATGTGGTGCTGATGGCTTCATCTGGCCATGATCTTCAGCTCTCACTGGATCGGTTCGCAGCCGAGTGTGAAGCGACTGGGATGGGAATCAGCACCTCCAAGTCCGAGTCCATGGTTCTCGCCCGGAAAAGGGTGGAGTGCCATCTCCGGGTTGGGGAGGAGATCTTGCCCCAAGTGGAGGAGTTCAAGTACCTCGGAGTCTTGTTCACGAGTGAGGGAAGAGTGGATCGTGAGATCGACAGGCGGAGCGGTGCGGCGTCTTCAGTAATGCGGACGCTGTATCGATCCATTGTGGTGAAGAAGGAGCTGAGCCGGAAGGCAAAGCTCTCAATTTACCGATCGATCTACGTTCCCACCCTCACCTATGGTCATGAGCTTTGGGTTATGACCGAAAGGACAAGATCACGGGTACAAGCGGCCAACATGAGTTTTCTCCGCCGGGTGGCGGGGCTCTCCCTTAGAGATAGGGTGAGAAGCTCTGTCATCTGGGAGGAGCTCAAAGTAAAGCCGCTGCTCCACCACATCGAGAGGAGCCAGTTGAGGTAGTTTGGGCATCTGGTCAGGATGCCACCCGAACGCCTCCCTAGGGAGGTGTTTAGGGCACATCTGACCGGTAGGAGGCCACGGGGAAGACCCAGGACACGTTGGGAATACTATCTCTCCCGGCTGGCCTGGGAACGCCTCGGGATCCCCCGGGAGGAGCTGGACGAAGTGGCTGGGGAGAGGGAAGTCTGGGCTTCCCTGCATAGGCTGCTGCCCCCGTGACCCGACTTCGGATAAGCGGAAGAAGATGGATGGATGGATGGATGTTTACCATGTAAGCCCAAATCAAAACTGTTCTCCAGTTGCCAAGCCGGGCATATTTCGCAGGAGAAATGCTGCCAAAAATGTATGCCAAAGTGAGGAAGATCATAGATAGATCATTTTATTTATGCTGTATAATTCTGTGCTGTTAATACCCATCTTGACTAACTAGGTTAATAAAAGTGCCACTGACTGTTTACAGTACAGTTGTCATTCACTTAAATGTCAGTAAATCTCGCTCAAAAATGAATATCTTCATATGTATACTTTCACCGGAAAATATATCGAGATATATATATCGAGTTTGAGTAAAAATATATCGAGATATACTTTTTCGTCCATATCGCCCATCCCTACCTTGCATCCTCCAGTCGTGACCACAAACAGGGCACCGCCTCCACAGCAGACCAACCCAGGCTCCTGCTCCACCTAACAAAGAGCAGTTTTACAGTATTAAGGATGAGGAAATAATATTTACATTCCGACTAATATTTGGCACGCCCCACTGACCTGAACTATCTGCTGTGAGGCGTAAGGATGGCAGTTATAAACGTGCACCATGTTTCATAAGCGTGGAAAGTTTCAATTCTGCTTTCTCATTTGCAGGACACCCAGCACACTGTAAAAGAAGTATTAAGACACAAAGTCATTTAGTTTCTCCAAATAATGTGAACAGACTTTAAATTGAGGGTTGTGAGCATTGTCAGCTAAATGTAAATATCCTTACATTGCTACTGCCAATTTGGTATGCTTTATCTACATGATTAGACAACATATTGGCAACAAATGAAAGTTGAGTTGAGTTTGAGTTTATTTGGAACATGCATGCATACAACAATTTCCAGTTTCTCTATTCAACATGTTTGAAAAGGAGTAAGAAGAAGCAGAGCTTATTTAATCCTACCCCTTTTCCTTTACATAGCAGTTGGTAAGACTTTTGTTCACTTCCTGTTCGCAATTTAGTCACAATATACTCCATAAGTAATTACAATAAAAATAAATAAATAATAATTGGTGAAGTAAGTTATATTTCATATGGTGAGATGAGTAAGATTATCTTGAAAATGAATGGATGGATGAGATAAATTCAGAATGTTTATCATGGTTCTTCTTCTTTGTACTTTGTAAACACTTGAAATTTGAAGAGTTTCTTGAAGTGGATCATATTAGTACATTGTTTGATTTCTTTGCTTAATCCATTCCATAATTTAATTCCATACTATACTATACTAACTTTAAATCTTTTGTAACTTTACAAATGTCATTTATATAGAGAGTGAAGTGGAAAAAGTAGTTTAACAAAAAAGAAACACATTAAAGTGCTCAGAGGCTGAATAAGGCAGTATTGTGTCGCTCTAATCGATATCACATGCTGAGTCTTGTGAGCTGATTCAATGGCGCCCGACTGTAACAATGACCTCAGATACAACTTCAACTCACAGACATTCGCATATTTTGCCCCCAAAAAAGCACAATATATATTAATACAACCTGTTCAGTCGCGTAATTCTCTTTTTATCCTCTTCCTGTTCGGATGACCGCTTTCACATTACAAGCAGGAAGTTGACGTCAACCACAACAACGATGGACACGCCCCCTCTGCTCCCATTGGCTCACTTTTCTCTGCATTTGATTGGTTGTTTAAAGCCTTCAAAGTATCTTTTTAATTTTTAATTTTCAGTTTTTTGGCTTGTTAAAGTGATTATTCTTATCCGTGCATCGTAATACTGAACTATTTGAAACTCAATAGCATGTCTGCTTCTCGTTCAAGTTGGCACGTCCACTCGTCGTGTGTAACACTAGAGGGCGCTTTTGGAAAGGGAAAGTGAGAAACAAAATACTGTGCAATATTTGTTGTTTCCTCACAAAAGATTGGTCATGGAGCAACCAGTCGTGCCAACATTGACTGGACTCGTATTTTAATATGCTATGCAGTATAAAGCATATGTTGTTTAACAACAAAATATTGTAGTATTTTTACCTGTGTATAATTGTAGTATTTTAGTAGTGTAGAATCTAGTAGTGTAGAATCGACTTTATTTTCACTCCCATACAAAACATTCTAACTCGGATTGTTTCCCTGGCTTCGAGACTCTCCAGAAGGACAGTGCGGCGAAGACACAACAAACTCCCTTCTTGTCTCTCATGGACACACCCTTGTTGTTGTTGACTTTGGACTGACTAGCGACTGCACGGCATCAAGGCCACGGAACAGAGACACGCGGCAGGCTTACACACACACATGCATCCACAAAAAATATACGCCACACACACATACCCCACTCCCCATCCAACGCCCTTGACGCGAATCACGTAGGGGTGATGGACGGCTGGGAAGCGCCTAAGGAGCTGCAGCCTGCCACCGTGGCCCCCACTCCCTCCCCTCTGTTGCAAACCTCGAGATAGATGTTGTAATATGTACATGTGCTTTGCTACGGAGGTTTTTACCGACTGGGTCCCCTTAGAAGCGTAGTCTAGATTGTATTTTTTTACTCATCCTCCCCCAAATCAAATCAAATCAAATCAACTTTATTTATAAAGCACATTTAAAATTTACCACAGGGGTAGCCAAAGTGCTGTACAATGGGCAGGTTAAAAGATAATACGAGAACCGAGCAAACACAACACAAACAGAGCACGATAAAAAATAAATAACTAAACTAAATAGAACATAAAAACATAAAAACAGGTTCTCAGCAGGTGTATTATGGGGCGCCATTGCAGGATGGATATCACTCAGTGTTAAAAGCCATGGAATAAAAGTATGTTTTTAAGAGAGATTTAAAAACAGGAAGAGAGGAGGCTTGTCTAACACTCAGAGGTAGGTCGTTCCAGAGCTTGGTAGCAGCAGCGGCGAAAGCTCTGTCACCTCTAAGCTTCAGCCTTGTGTCAGGGACCGTCAGTAGCAGCTGATCGGCTGATCTTAGGGATCGGGTGGGGCAGTAAGGCTGAAGGAGGTCGGAGAGATATGTTGGAGTGAGGTTGTTTAGACATTTAAAAACAAATAGAAGGAGTTTAAAATTGATTCTGTAACGCACAGGGAGCCAGTGAAGGGACGCTAGTATAAGGGTGATGTGCTCACATCTGCAGGTCTGTGTTAGCAGACGAGCAGCAGAGTTCTGCACGAGCTGCAGGCGGGCGAGGGAGGCCTGGCTAATGCCTACATACAGGGCATTGCAGTAGTCTAGACGAGTCGAGATAAAGGCGTGGATTAATTTCTCGAGATCATGTCCTGATAGAAGCGGTTTCACTTTCGCTATTTGGCGTAATTGATAAAAGCTTTTTTGTACGACGCTGCTGATTTGTTTTTCGAATTTAAAATCTGAGTCAAACTCTACCCCCAGGTTTGTGACACAGTCGCTGAGATACGGGGTCAGAGTGCCGAGGTCAACGTTGCGGGAGGGAGAGCGACTTGGACCGAACAACATAACTTCTGTTTTGTCTTCATTTAGGCTCAGGAAGTTAGCTGAAAGCCAGGCTTTGATGTCGTGCAGGCAGTCAATGAGACGTTGCATGGGAAAATCGATCTGGCAATCATCGGCATAAAAATGAAATGCAATACCGTACTTCCTAAAAACAGAACCAAGGGGGAGAAGGTAAAGCACAAATAAGATTGGGGCAAGGATTGAGCCCTGGGGGACCCCATGTGGTAAAGGAGCTGTGGAAGACATAAAACTGTCTATTTTTACACAAAAACTCCTGTTGGTTAGGTACGGCCGGAACCAGTTGAGGGCGGCGCCCTTAATGCCCACACAGTTCTCAAGACGAGTGATTAAGGTGGCGTGGTCGACGGTGTCGAACGCAGCAGACGGATCTAAAAGCACCGGGACAACATATTTACCAGAATCAGTTGACAGGAGGATATCGTTAAAAACTTTTAGAAGCGCTGACTCTGTGCTGTGGAGGGCTTTGAAACCGGACTGGAACAGCTCAGTGATACCATTATCCTCTAGGGCAGGGGTCGGCAACCCAAAATGTTAAAAGAGCCATATTGGACCAAAAATACAAAAACAAATCTGTCTGGAGCCGCAAAAAATTAAAAGCTATATTACATACAGTGTGTCATGAGATATACATTGAATTAAGAGGACTTAAAGGAAACTAAATGAGCTCAAATATAGCTACGAATGAGGCATAATGATGCAATATGTACATGTAGCTAGCCTAAATAGCATGTTAGCATCGATTAGCTTGCAGTCATGCAGTGACCAAATATGTCTGATTAGCACTCCACACAAGTCAACAACATCAACAAAACTCACCTTTGTGCATTCACGCGCAACGTTAAAAGCCTTGTGGACAAAATGAGACAGAAAAAGAAGTGGCATAAAACACGTCCTAGAAAGTCGGAGAAAGTTATACATGTAAACAAACCATACGGTGAGTTCAAGGACCGCCAAAATTAGTAGGACAAAACGGCGCTCGCCAAATACTCGAATCGGTGAAGCATGTTTAATATAAACAGTGTGCTTTATAACAATTAGGGAGGTTTGTGTCATGTTTGTCCTCCTACAGAAACCATATTAAAACAAAAAAATAGATTTTTTTTTCCCCTCATCTTTTTCCATTCTTCATACATTTTTGAAAAATCTCCAGAGAGCCACTAGGGCGGCGCTAAAGAGCCGCATGCGGCTCTAGAGCCGCGGGTTGCCGACCCCCGCTCTAGGGCAACAACTGACTGTAGACAACCTTCTCTAATATTTTGGAAATGTATGGAAGATTAGAGATAGGTCTGAGGTTAGAGAGGAGAGAGGGGTCGAGGTTTGTTATTTTAAGTAGAGGTCGTACCACTGCATGTTTAAACTCTACTGGAACTCAGCGTGTACCTTTTTCCCATTTTTTACAGGCGCCTTGTGGTGACCCATCAGCGTTCGTGTTCTGTAACCCTGTACACTGTTTGTTTATGTTAGGTTCAAACACTGATGACATCTATTAAACAGACAAAGAAGCAAGGAATTAAACAGGACACATAATTAAATTTGGCTCAATTGAGGAGAAACGTTTGGGCTGTACTCTTGGACAGTCTCCCACCACGCTCTGACGAAAGATTGTACGCCTCCTCTTTTATTTGGACTTTCTATAATTACATGGCAACAGCTGTTTCTAAAGGAAGGGGGTCGTAAACAGCCGCTGCCTTTGGTCACAAAACGGTTCAAAGAAAAGGTGCCCGGAGGGGAGTCAGGTCCTGCTTCCTCTCCGCTTTCTAGATCTCGGGTCAAGATAAAACCTTCCTGTGGATTACAATACATAAAAGAAACCCACACCTTCATGTCGCTTCCCATCCTACACAGTGGAGTTTTACAAGCCTTTTGATTGGTAAGATCAAAGAAGGCTTTTGTCTGCTCGCCGGGAACTCATTGAAACACAAAGTTGTGTGATAACTTAGATACAATTATTCTGACAGTTTGTCTAATCTTGAACGGGTCTGTGCTGAAAACAAAGTTCCGTTGCACTTGTGCAATGACAATAAAGACCTACCTAATACACTCCAACAAATCCCCCTGACAAATACAAAACTTCATAGCGGTTGGACCTATATTTTCATTCTGTAATTAAAGCATCCTCATTAAGACTGTGATATTTGGTAATATTGAGTTGAGGTTGTCTGTCTTTGATTTCTACGACAATCAACTATAGTCACCACAGCTATGCTTAATAACTATCTGGTATTACAATTGTATATTTTTTTATGAGAATCACATGTATTTTCCTGCAGGCAGAAGTCAAAGTGTGAGACTAAATTCAAACAAAGGACATTCTCAGTACTGTACAGTACTAGGCAACATCTTTCTCTCTCTCCTCTCTCCTCTCCTCTCTCTCGCTTTGTCTCTGTCTCTCTTTTGATGCTTTGTGATTTGTCGGCATGCAGTTAAAGTGGAGGACACCACAGCAGAGGTGTAAAACTTTACATGGGCTCGGAGATGTGAGCAGTAAACGTGTGTGTAGTAGTAGGCTGCATGCTGCATGGTGCAGCCGTCGCTCCCTTTTCAAGGTAGGTGTTACTATCACTCTCTAATTGATTAATGTTTTGGAAGGAATCTGCTGAACTGCTTGAATATTTCTAAGGTCTTCATTAGTGTCTGTTTATTCCTATTAGGCTCTGCTTCCTCCTACTCAAAAAAAAGAAACTGAAAATATGTAATATATTACATTGTAATAGTATGCACGTTCAAAATAAACTGACACCATAACTGTAACTATTAAGGTTTGCAATTACGATGGCTTATTTACATCAGGTTTCATGCCAAAGTAGATTAATATAGTGAAGTCCCTCTAAAGTTGCCAAGTAGTGATAAATGTAACAATATATTCTTGTAATTAAATGTTTCACTAAGGTATGAATCAAATTTAATTACAATTATTTTACAAGGAAACCGTCATTGTCATTAAAAAAAAAAACGATATTAGATTATTAGAATGGCTACAGTACTGGGAAGAGGATCTCGTGGTGCCTGTAATTGATTGGTGAAACCTGAAAGTGTTTGCGTATGGTGTTTTTGCATCCATATTGAGATCGCAGGAAGGTATGTGCAAAGTGGCACAGTTACGCACAAATTGCTAAGGCCATTGAGGTGAGAAAGATGCAATGTCCAGCAATGCCATTTCTGAGCTGCTAGATGACTTTTATATGAAAACTTGTTGCAAGGCTGCATTTTCTGGCATCTGGATAGTTTATCACACCATCACAGTTAATGGCCTACTGAAATGCGATTTTCTTATTTAAACGGGGATAGCAGGTCCATTCTATGTGTCATACTTGATCATTTCGCGATATTGCCATATTTTTGCTGGAAGGATTTAGTGGAGAACATCGACGATAAAGTTCGCAACTTTCGGTCGCTGATAAAAAAGCCTTGCCTGTACCGGAAGTAGCAGACGATATGCGCGTGACGTCACCGGTTGTGGAGCTCCTCACATCTGCACATTGTTTACAATCATGGCCACCAGCAGCGAGAGCGATTCGGACCGAGAAAGCGACAATTTCCCCATTAATTTGAGCGAGGATGAAAGATTTGTGTATGAGGAAAGTGAGAGTGAAGGACTAGAGGGCAGTGGAAGCAATTCATATAGGGAAGATGCTGTGAGAGGCGGGTGGGACCTGATATTCAGCTGGGATTGACTAAAACAGTAAATAAACACAAGACATATATATACTCTATTAGCCACAACACAACCAGGCTTATATTTAATATGCCACAAATAATCCCGCATAACAAACACCTCCCCCATCCCGTCCATATAACCCGCCAATACAAATCAAACACCCGCACAACACACTCAATCCCACAGCCCAAAGTACCGTTCACCTCCCCAAAGTTCATACAGCACATATATTTCCCCAAAGTTACGTACGTGACATGCACATAGCGGCACGCACGTACGGGCATGCGATCAAATGTTTGGAAGCCGCAGCTGCGTAGGTACTCACGGTACCGCGTCTGCGTATCCAACTCAAAGTCCTCCTGGTAAGAGTCTCTGTTGTCCCAGTTCTCCACAGGCCAATGGTAAAGCTTGACTGTCATCTTTCGGGATAGTAAACAATGAAACACCGGCTACGTGTTTGTGTTGCTGCAGCCTGCCGAAATACACCGCTTCCCACCTACAGCTTTCTTCTTTGCTGTCTCCATTGTTCATTGAACAAATTGCAAAAGATTCACCAACACAGATGTCCAGAATACTGTGGAATTTTGCGATGAAAACAGACGACTTAATAGCTGGCCACAATGCTGTCCCAAAATGTCCTCTACAATCTGTGACGTCACGCGCAGGCGTCATCATACCGAGACGTTTTCAGCAGGATAATTCGCGCAAAATTTAAAATTGCACTTTAGTAATCTAACCCGGCCGTATTGGCATGTGTTGCAATGTTAAGATTTCATCATTGATATATAAATTATCAGACTGCGTGGTCGGTAGTAGTGGCTTTCAGTAGGCCTTTAATGCTGGTGTCTCCTAGAGTGCACTTCCTGGTCCTATAGATCGCGATGAAGGAGCTTCTATATTGCTGAAAAGGTGTCGCTGACTAAAGTTGTCTGCTGCAGTTCATGCATCCTAGCAAAACACCACAGGTTGCAACATGATGCCTTGGATTTGGAAGGAAATTAATATCTCGAATGTGACACCACAAAAACCTCATTTGAATAGGGCGATATACTTTTGCATTTGTTATACATTGCACATGCAGTCTCGTAGATCACATGCAACATGCCCACTAATACACAAGTATGTGCATTTTTTTAGTTTGCACAGGCCTCTCATTTCTAACAATTATTTTCTTATTGGGGACTTTTTATGTGAGACCAATTTGTTTATCTTAAAGGACCCACAGCGACTACTATCACATTCATTTGATGTATTTTTCGCACCTGAAAAGGAATCTGGCAGTGATTTCTCATAATATCAATCACCTTTTGAGTATTAACTGTACTTGAAACGCCGCCTTTACTGTGCCCGACTCGATATGCCGCCCCCTCTTGCTGTGACATCATCTACAAAACTGGAACCCAAAGACATGTAAACTATTGTTTTGGTCACTTAATTGCATGTTTTCGTCACCCTGGTTCACCATTACTTCAAAACCTGGTTATATGGGGTATAACGATTCGTTTTAACAATGATAAGATTCGATTTGGAATGTGTGGTTGCCAATACGATTCAGGGACAATATTATTTTTTCAGAACGAGATAATCCAAAACCATTCAGTGAGTGGCAATTGATTCACAACTTAATAGAAAAAAAATCAAGCAGTGTGACTTTGAAATAAATACTGGGTACTAGACACTGCAGGTGAAGTTTCCTATATTCCTGTTATTTTCGTAAAAACTAATTATGGATATAAACAAGCAAGTTATCAACAATTACCGTAATTTCCGGACTATAAGCCGCACCTGACTATAAGTCGCACCAGCTAAATTTAGGGGAAAATACAGATTGCTCCATATATAAGCCGCACCCGACTATAAGCCGCAGGTTTTTGATGTGTAATTACCGTAGTATATAGGGGTTCCTGCTACCACGGAGGGGATTGTCGGGACAGAGATGACTGTTTGGGAACGCAAAGCGTCCCATTTATTAACAATAAATCTTTCAATCATTCAATCAAACTTTCACATCTTTGACATGGCGAACAGCATTCGTGCAGAGTACAAATAATACAACGGTGCAAAGTAATACAAAGTGCTCGCCTGTACGTTATCAAAATAACCAGCCTACCGGTATATGAAAAGTCAGTCTTTAATCATTGTGTCATCGTCTTCCTCCTGCGTACTAAAACCACCGAAATCCTCTTTGTCGGTGTCGGAGAAGAACAGGCCGTAAATAAGCCGCACCCTTGTATAAGCCGCAGGGACCAGAACGAGGGGAAAAAGTAGCGGCTTATAGTCCGGAAATTACGGTATGTTATGGGTGTACAGGGGAAGAATACGGCACAGACAGGAGGGACGGCGTATTAACTCTATTTATTAATATATATACTGTTACTGTATGTATGCAGGAGAAGTAGTGACGGCACAGTTCCACAAGAGGGCAATGTTGCTCTATGTATTTATTATATATGTTAATAAATATATATATAATAACAAACAATACTAAGAATATAGACTAAACACGAGAATGGAGTGTGACTAATCCAAAAGGGGTGTATGTGTGTGTGACTATGTGTGTAATTAATTGTTGTGTATTACCGTGATGTGTTGGGCGAGAGGAGGGACAAAGCAGAAGAAGGTCTGTGAGACAAGCGGTAGGTCCATGGGGCTGAGAGAGACGTCAAGATGTCCGTTCGTGTGCAAAGCGGGGGTCGAGGATTGAGGGAGGCAGTCCAAAGTCCAAGGGGGAAGTCGAGGCGCACAGCTCGATTATAGAAGACACGGGAAGAACTGTGGCAAGACACAAGGGAGATCAGACAAGGGAACTCGAAAGACAGGAGAGCGATAAAGCACACAGGAGGGAAGCCAGACACAGGATGCTTTCTATGAACAGAAGATTAAGTTCCGGCCAGGATCCTTGGGTCCACTGGTCTTTAAACAGCTCACCCTCATCAGTCCCAGGTGTGCAGATTGCTGATCGCCCACAGCCTTGCCGGCATGTGGGTGTGACGCTGCCAGCGCGAGCTGGGGCGTGTCTCGGCGCACTGCCAATGGAGGTGCTGGCAGACCCAGCTGCCGGAGAAAAGCGGGTTCGAGCCCGCGCCATGACACATACACTATATATATATATATATATATACATAATGCACAAAGTAATGGAGTGTGACTAAATCCAAAAGTGTATGGTGTGTGACCATGTGTGGGAATTAACTGCGGAGTGTTACTGGGAGTGTTGAGCGCGAGGCGGAAGTCCAAGAGGGGCTAGGATGGCTCGGAGGTCCGTGAGGTCGAGGGGAGGAGAGAGGCGTCAAAAGTCCGTGTCCAGGCGGGAGGTCGAGATCCAAGAGGCAGCCAGGGAAGCAGAGGGAACGCGGGGAGACTTGACACACGGCTCGTAACGTGGGAACGAAGGCAGGCTGCAGGGAGGACGACAATGAGAACACGAGACAATTCAACACGACGGGGGAGATCACACAGAGAGAGCAAGAGTGCATAGAGCTAGATAATCGCTTACTGTACAGGAACAGATGACTATGTTCTGGCGCGGGATAGCAGGTTATGTAGGCTTATGAAGGCAGGTCTCATCATCAGTTTCAGGTGTGCTGATTGCCGGGGATTGATTGCAGCTGCTTGCTGCAGCCGGAATGGCACGCACCTGGCGCGCCACCAGAGGTGAGCCCGGGCCGTGACAAATTAATGGCCAATGCATTCACATTTTATTTGAATAGAGTGCAACCTTAGGTTGAATTAACAAGAGAAAACATTTCCTGTTTATGTTTTCAAAATTCAAGAAATGTTAAATACAAGTACAGTAACCAATAGAGTTGGGGGAAATAATCGATTTTTCGATTTATTGAAATCCGGACATGGCCGATAATAAAATCGATGAGTAAACGTCAATAATCGGTCATCGATTTGTTTATTGTAAATAATGCAATGCAGACTGTTTCTAAAATTTAGCTGTCTGCGTATGTTCCAGTTTTGCACACATTTAATGTAACATAATAAATGTGATGAGATTTAATTTAACTGTTTCTTATTACAAATGCACTGTTTTGAAATGTTGCAAAACATTTTTAAAACTGCATCAATATATAGAAATTAATGACATTGTCTGGACTTTGTTTAGAATGTATTCATGTGGACGATCTTTCTTCCTGCAGTGTGTTTTGCTGTGTTCCAGCATTTAGTTTTGTTGTTTTGCAACCTGTCAGTTTTAGTTTGGTTTTTGCATAGCCTTCCCTATGCTTCAGTGCCTTTCTAAACGGTACTCGTCTTTTGTTTGTCTTTGTCATTACATTAAATAGTTATTTGCCTGCACATTGCCTCCTTGGTCTTCTGCATCTTGGTAACAGAAAGTCACAGCATACAGATGTTCCCGCAGTCACAGACGAGGAATTTGAGATGACTTCTTGGGCGGATTTGGAGGCAGAGGCTCAGCGGTACCCTCCTGAGGTACTTGAGATACTGATGTGGGGGCCAGTTGGCAATCTGGTCCCTATAGACTTTTTTTTGGTCGAGTGCCGAGCCTGCGCGTCGCCGACCAAGGCGAAAGTTGGTGTCGTCACGTCGTCGTGACGTGCAGCCCTCGTCAAGGACTATGGGTGAATATGGAAACCCAAATGGCAATGTGGCTGAACTTTTCATGTCCTGGGCACCAAGCCAATGCAGTCCAGGCATATCATGGCCAGCCGAACCCAAGTTACCGGCACCTCAAGCACGCAAAAAGGTGCACGCACAACCTCACAAGGTGACGTGTCCTGTACAGACTTTTCCTCTCTGGCTCTCACCAGGACTTTCCACCTTTCTAAAGTTGAAGCCCCGCCCACTTTCATTCCCCAGCTCGTTAAGACTCAGGCTCCTGCACGTCCTTAATTTTCTCCTCTGCAAACTTCTGTTCCTGTTTTCCCGCATAGACCAGCAAGAGCCCTCCTCAAGACCTACCTCCTCCGATCCGTGACTGTTGCTCCCACGGTGGGTGACAGCGTCTAGAATCCGCTTCCTGGGGGGGGGGGATAGTGCGACCGGAAAGGCACAGCTTCGTCCATCGAGGTCGCCAATTCCGGTGCTTCCTCCTGCAAGGGCTATGCTGCCATCGACTCATCCAGTGGCAGGAATAATCCAGCCAGTGAGTGACCCCCGGGGAGATTTCTACGACCCAGCGGCTTGAAAGGATTTTGGCACTGATGGCCACAGTGAAGCATTCTTCAGCTTCAGCGTCGCCGCCGCATCCTGTCCTGGAGTCGCCACCGACTCCTGTCCTGGAGTAGCCTCTGCCGCACACTCCTGTCCTCCTGCTGCCTGCTGCTCCAGCTTTGCAGACGCGGATAGCCCAGCCGCCTGCTGCTCCAGCTCTGCAGATGCCGACGGTCCAGCCGCCTGTTGTTCCAGCTCTGCAAACACAGACGATGCAGCCGCCATCATCGTCTTCAGCGGGTCCTTCCACGACACTGCCATCATCGTCTTCAGCGGGTCCTCCCACGACGCCGCTATGATCGTCTTCAGCGGGTCCACCCACGGCGCTGCCATCTTCGTCTTCAGCGGGTCCTCCCACACAGCCACCATCTTCGTCTTCAGCCGGTCCTCCCACGACGCCACCATCTTCATCTTCAGCGGGTCTTTCCACGAAGCCGCCATCATCATCTCCAGCGAGCTCATCGTCCCCTCTTGTCCTGGAGTCAGCTCCAGCTTTCCTGCCGCGCAAGCTGCCATCAGGCACCCGCACGCTGCCCCCTCGTCGGCCAAGAATGTGGCCGTTTCATGGACGCCCTCCGAGCTATCAGCAGCTGGGCCCAGGAACCGGGCATGGACGGTGACAGCTGCTGGTGATGTGGCCGTTCCGTGGTTGCCCGACTCACCAGCCGCAGCGGCGGTTTACTCGTCGCCGCCATCTGACTCTTCCCCGCTGGTTGCGAGGACATATGGCCAGGCGACCCACCGCCTAGTCCTCCCTCCGTTCCTTCCTGTGACTTTGGACTTTTTATGTTTTTCTAAAACGTCTGGAATCCGGTTTTTTTCCTCCCACACCGCCGCCATCATCGTCTCCAGCGGGTCTTTCCACGAGGCCGTCTCTAGCGAGCTCATCGTCGCCTCTTGTCCTGGAGTCAGCTCCAGCTTTCCTGCCGCGCAAGCTGCCATCAGGTGCCTGTACGCGGCCCCCTCGTCGGCCAAGAATGTGGCCGTTTCATGGATGCCTTCCGCGCTATCAGCAGCTAGGCCCAGGACCCGGGCATGGACGGTGACAGCTGCTGGTGATGTGGCCGTTCCGTGGTTGCCCGACTCACCAGCCGCAGCGGCGGTCTACTCGTCGCCGCCATCTGACTCTTCCCTGCTGGTTGCGAGGACATATGGCCAGGCGACCCACCGCTTAGTCCTCCCTCCGCTCCTTCCTGTGACTTTGGACCTTTTATGTTTTTCTAAAACGTCTGGAATCCGTTTTTTTGGGGGTGGGGGGCATTCTGTTACACCAGGCCGTGCCTTATTTTGAGTTTGTTGGTGTTCTCCTGTGTTTTGTGTTTTAATTCCTGTCCTGTGCTTTTATTTTGGGGGCTCTTCCGGTTTTGTTGGTGTTTTACGTGGCTGCTTCACTTCTGTACCGGAGGACTGCCACGCACTTGTTTGCTGTTGGCAATCAAGACTATTTAAGTTGAGCCTTTTGCTACCTTCTGTCATGATCCGTGGCCCGGATCATGTTTTGTTATGTTCTGTTAGTTTTGGACTCCCTTAGTTCCTGTTTGTGCACTCCTGGGTTTATTTTGGTCATCATGGGGATTCATTGGGTTCACCTGCCTCTGGTTAGTGGTCCCACGCTCAGCTGCTGTCAACCACTAATCAGATAGCTATTTATTCACCTTGCTCGCCACGATCAGTCTGGCGTCATTGTTTGCTGTTTGCAACAGTCACATAGGTTCATGTCGTGTTTCGAGTTTATGCTAAGTGTTTGCTACATGCACCTGTTACGTAAGTTTTGTTTGTTCATACCACAGTTAAGTGAGTTTTGCCTTGTCCATAGTCTATGCTAAGTATTTGCTTTAGCTTCGAGTGCTATCAGGCACGTTGTTCTGTCGGCTCGTTTTCTGTTTTTTGTTATACTTTGATTTTGAGGAATAAATCAGGTTTTTACCTGCATGCCTTGTCCGGAGTAGTCCGTCTGCATTCCTGGGAGAACGACCCTGCAGTAAGCTGCAAAAACCCCGTCGTGACACCTTCGTTGGCGGGATTTTGTTTAGAATGTATAATGTGGACTCTCTTTCCTCCTGCCGTGAGTTTTGCTGTGTTCCAGCATTCCGTTTTGTTGTTTTGCTGTCTGACGTCACTACACACATTGTGCAATGACGTCATCATCACCGCTGGAACCGTTAAGGGAGCGGTGTGGAAAAAATGGCAAGCGATTCAAAGGAATTGATTCACTGGGGACTCTAGTTGCTTGGATTGTGTCAGTCCAAAGTGATTAGTGAAATAGATGCCCTTGGTCTATAAAAGGCATCCAATAAAGACATTAGAGTGACTTAGTAAAGTGTAATTCTGTCCTGGCTGCTCTAGAGTTGGTTTATCCCTGAAAGCCCATCCATTTTTTGTTTTGTGATGTTAAAAGAGTCCTGCTTGTTTGGATCATACAGCAAGAGGGATGCAGATGAGTCTATATATAGTTTTCTATGATGAAATAGATGCTGTGAAAGCACTCTGGAGAAATGTGGTCATGGGAAACAGCAGAGGTCAGAACGGGAGAGAATGGTTGGATCGCGCTCAACAGGAAGAAGAAGAACCCTCCTGGGAGAGAGAGCATTATTTACTTTACTTTTCAGCCCACTTAACTGCATATATGAGGCGCCTTTTCCTCAAATTGAGTGCATCTTTAAACAATTATTTGCATGTGTTACTATTAATTATTATTTGAATAAATACATATATGTGTTATTAAAAGTACATTTAATTATTTGATCATTTAATTAATTATTTCAATATTTATCTTTAATTAATATTGTAATTATTTATTGACATTATTTTATTACTTAAATACATATTTCATGATTTAGTTATTTATTCCATGATTTAATCAATTATGTAATGATTTAATGATTAAATTGTTTATTTCAAGAACATGTGTGTCACCTTTAATTCATTTTATCTGTCGAACTCACCTCTCAAAGTCGTTGGGCGGATCCTAACACCCAACAACCTGCCTTTCAGATCCAATTCACTTTTTGAATGGTGCGTGGACGTTTTCTATGATATTCACAAAGTGTGTTGACTTTTTGTGTCCGTTGCATCTTTTTTTTTCCCGCCATGACTGGGGAAGGTTGTTTGGATTGAGCCATTTAAGTACAAACCCTAAAATCGATTAAATTGGCACGTTGTGTATATCGTAAATAAAAACAAAATACAATGATTTGCAAATCATTTTCAACCTATATTCAATAGAATAGACTGCAAAGACCAGATACGTAACGTTCGAACTGGAAAACGTTGTTATTTTTTGCATATATTAGCTCATTTGGAATTTGATGCCTGCAACATGTTCCAAAAAAGCTGGCACAAGTGGCAACAAAGACTGAGAAAGTTGATGAATGCTTATCAAACACTTATTTGGAACATCCCACAGGTGAACAGGCTAATTGGGAACAGGTGGGTGCCATGATTGGGTATAAAAGCAGCTTCCATGAAATGCTCAGTCATTCACAAACAAGGATGAGGGTGAGGGTCACCACTAAGTGAACAAATGCGTGAGCAATTTGTCGAACAGTTTATAAACAACATTTCTCAAAGAGCTATTGTAAGGAATTTAGGGATTTCACCATCTACGGTTCGTAATATCATCAAAAGGTTCAGAGAATCTGGAGAAATCACTGCACGTAACATTGAATGCCCGTGACCTTAGATCCCTCAGTGCATCAAAAACCGACATCAGTGTGTAAAGGATATCACCACATGGGCTCACACTTCAGAAAACCACTGTCAGTAACTACAGTTCATCACTACATCTGTAAGTGCAAGTTAAAACTCTACTATGCAAAGCCAAAGCCATTTATCAACAACACCCAGAAACCCTGCCCGAACTCATCTAAGATGGACTGATGCAAAGTGGAAAAGTGTTCTGTGGTCTGACGAGTCCACATTTTAAATTGTTTTTGGAAACTGCGGACGTCGTGTCCTCCGGACCAAACAGGAAAAGAACCATCCGGATTGTTCTAGGCGCAAAGTGGAAAAGCCAGCATGTGTGATGGTATGGGGGTGTATTAGTGCCCAAGACATGGGTAACTTACACATCTGTGAAGGCACCATTAATGCTAAAAGGTACATACAGGTTTTGGAGGACCATATGTTGCCATCCAAGCAACGTTATCATGGACGCCCCTGCTTATTTCAGCAAGACAATGCCAAGCCACGTGTTACAACAGCATGGGTTTGTAGTAAAAGACTAGACTGGCCTGCCTGTAGTCCAGACCTGTCTCCCATTGAAAATGTGTGGCGCATTATGAAGCCTAAAATAGCACAACGGAGACCCCCGGACTGTTGAACAACTTAAGCTGTACATCAAGCAAGAATGGGAAATAATTCCACCTGAGGAGCTTAAAAAATGTGTCTCCTCAGTTCCCAAACGTTTACTGAGTGTTGTTAAAAGGAAAGGCCATGTAACACAGTGGTAAAAATGCCAACTATTTTGCAATGTGTTGCTGCCATTAAATTCTAAGTTTATGATAATTTGCCCCCCAAAAAATTAGTATCTCAGTTCGAACATTAAATATCTTGTCTTTGCAGTCTATTCAATTGAATACAAGTTGAAAAGGATTTGCAAATCATTGTATTCTGTCTTTATTTACATAAGGCAGCAGTGGGCCGCATTTGGACACCCCCGTAGTTTGCACACCCCTGTTTTAGATAATCATGCCCTGTTGAACTTGATGTCAGGTTTCTCTAAGGTTACGCAACATAATTAGTGTCTGCAAACACATGTCATTGTCCTTCACGGGCCGTAAACAACGTGTGTGCTGCAGCCTGTAGTGTTCATGTGTAAAAGGTAGAAGAAAACAGGTCATTCATTCTGCAAAAATGACCTCCATGCCTCCACCCTAAACTGGAAACGGGGGTCCGCAGAGTGCATAAAGGACTCCTCCAGCTCTAATCTACATGATGACATCGCTGTAGGTCGGCTTGATGTGATTGAGTGAGGGTTCCTTCAGAGTGGTTGGCTTCTGTCAGGTATAAAACACTACTGTACCAGTCAAGTGACATCACGTACCCCCGTACTTAATGTAATGGAGTCAGGGTGAGGTCACTGCATGTGCTGATAAGGTTCGCTGTGTCCTGTCCTTAGCACACCACACACGCATGCAGAATAAAATGAGAAGTACCACCCACCCTTGCAAGTATGCATTGGCCTACACTGTTTATACACAACACAATAATACCATTGATGTTTGTCTGCTACCATATGATATCGTTGGACTCTCCAAAGTCTAAATCCAATTGTCACAGACGGTTCTAAATCATAAATGCATTTCATACACTATATTGCCAAAAGTATTTGGCCACCTGCCTTGACTCACATATGAACTTGAAGTGCCATCCCATTCCTAACCCATAGGGTTCAATATGATGTGAGTCCACCTTTTGCAGCTACTACAGCTTCAACTCTTCTGGGAAGGCTGTCCACAAGGTTGCGGAGTGTTTTTTTTTATAGGAATTGTCCACCATTCTTCCAAAAGCGCATTGGTGAGGTCACACACTGATGTTGGTGGAGAAGGCCTGGCTCTCAGTCGCCATTTTAATTCATCCCAAAGGTGTTCTATCGGGTTCAGGTCAGGACTCTGTGCAGGCCAGTCAAGTTCATCCACACCAGATTCTGTCATCCATGTCTTTATGGACCTTGCTTTGTGCACTGGTGCACAGTCATGTTGGACATGACATGAAAGATATGAATACTTTTAGATATTTAGGGAAAGTAAATAAAAAAATACTTTTATATTGAATTATGATCATGATTTCTGACGGCACACCACTGTGTTTTACTGTATATTTCAGTTCAGTTTCAGTTTATTTGGAACATGCATACGATACAATGTAACGCATCACACAACTGTAGTTGTTTCTATACAGCACGTCCGAAAAGGAGTAGGAAGAAGCAGAGCTTATTTAATCCTACCCCCTTTTCATACCATAGCAATTGTATCCAATTTCCTTGTTCTCTGTAACAGAACAGTGAACAAAAAAATAATAAATATATAATATACCATAGTAAGCATAGAAATATTAAATACATAAATAATCTTTATTTATGTGTATGGTGTATATATGTGTGAGGTTCATGACTGGTGAGGCACTGACTTCATCACAGTCAGATTTACAAACATATGAACCCTAAAGAGTATCTTATTCACCATTTGATTGGCAGCAGTTAACGGGTTATGTTTAAAAGCTCATACCAGCATTCTTCCCTGCTTGGCACTCAGCATCAAGGGTTGGAATTGGGGGTTAAATCAACAAAAATTATTCCCGGGCGCGGCGCCGCTGCTGCCCACTACTCCCCTCACATCCCACGGGGTGATCAAGGGATGGGTCAAATGCAAAGGACAAATTTCACCACACCTAGTGTGTGTGTGACAATCATTGGTACTTTAACTTAACTTTAACTTTACACATACAAACTGTAGCACACAAAAAAGCATATTTAATTTAAAAAAAAAACGTTATTATGGTCTTACCTTTACTTATAAATGAAGTCCATGCGCCGCTGTTGTGCTGGATTAATGCACTCCTGTCGTAGAATGCACCCCCTGACGGGAGTGTTATATCAACTAAAGCCCACACTTAAACTTTCCACGTGCAAGATTGAATCTATTTAAAAAAGTTATTTAATAAGAAGCCAAAAAGTGCAAAACCAATAATGTTCGTGTTGGAGGAGTTGTGAATGAATGAAATATGAAATCCGTGCTGCAGTCTGCAGGTGTACCTAATGTTGTGGCCCTGCGGTCATTCACAACTCCTCCAACACGAACATTATTGTTTTTGCACTTTTTGGCTTCTTATTAAATACCTTTTTTAAATAGTGTAACCGAGGGTTTATAAATGTCACATATACTGTATGAAACTACAAAATAATAAACAACACGGAGGCCCCAGTTTACACGAGGACCACTTTATTTACCTTCTTTCAAAAACCTCCGCTCCACTCCAACGTGTCATCACTTCCGCTCTTAGCGCCTTCAAAATAAGAGCGCAAGGCATATACTGTATAACAGCGTGTGACAGGAATTAACATCACAAAGAGGAAATCCCATAAAATAGATTCAATCCTGCACGTGGAAAGTTTAAGTGTGGGCTTTAGTTTACACATACAAACTGTAGCACACAAAAAAGCATATTTATTAAAAAAAAAACTTTATTATGGTCTTACCTTTACTTATAAATGAAGTCCATGCCCCGCTGTTGTGCTGGATTAATGCACTCCTGTCGTAGAATGCACCCCCTGATGGGAGTGTTATATGAACTAAAGCCCACACTTAAACTTTCCACGTGCAAGATTGAATCTATTTAAAAAGGTTATTTAATAAGAAGCCAAAAAGTGCAAAAACAATAATGTTCGTGTTGGAGGAGTTGTGAATGAATGAAATTTGAAATCCGTGCTGCAGTCTGCAGGTGTACCTAATGTTGTGGCCCTGCGGTCATTCACAACTCCTCCAACACGAACATTATTGTTTTTGCACTTTTTGGCTTCTTATTAAATACCTTTTTTAAATAGTGTAACCGAGGGTTTATAAATGTCACATATACTGTATGAAACTACAAAATAATAAACAACACGGAGGCCCCAGTTTACATGAGGACCACTTTATTTACCTTCTTTCAAAAACCTCCGCTCCACTCCAACGTGTCATCACTTCCGCTCTTAGCGCCTTCAAAATAAGAGCGCAAGGCATATACTGTATAACAGCGTGTAACAGGAATTAACATCACAAAGAGGAAAGCCCATAAAAATAGGTTACAATAGATTCAATCTTGCACGTGGAAAGTTTAAGTGTGGGCTTTAGTTGATATAACATGGACCCCTCTCCCCATTTTTTTTCTTTCCATGATGGCAGGTGAGGCCCCGTCTCCCCTGCCTCTAGTGACTGCACGTCACTGATATGTGTATATAAGCGGTAGAAAATGGATGGATGGATGTATATTAGAGATGCGCGGATAGGCAATTATTTCATCCGCAACCGCATTACAAAAGTCGTCATCCACCCGCCATCCACCCGAACTAACATTTTATCAAAACCACACCCACCCGTTGTTATATATCTAATATAGACGATCCAAGGCATTAGTGAGGTTACAAAGCTTTTGCCTGTTAAAGACAGGAGACTGATCCAATGCAGCAGAGACATTCAATGCGTGCCACGCATGAATATCTCTTGGCCACGCATTAGAGGCTAAGACAGGGGTCGGCAACCTTTACCACTCAAAGAGCCATTTTGGCAAGTTTCACAAATTAAAGAAAGTAATGGGAGCCACAAAAAAAATTTAAAATGAAAAACACCGCATAAAAAGCTTAAATGCTTTGTGCTATGTTAACCAGGGGTCTCCGACACACGCACCGGCACGCACTTTAATGTGGAAATTTGATGTTAGTGCAGCCCGCGAGTTTTGAATGAATGGCGCTTGATAGCGTCATACTTGCCAACCCTCTCATTATTCCCGGGAGACTCCCGAATATCAGAGCGTGATGACACTGCATTTGGCGCCCTCTACAGTCTGCCCTAAAAGTGTACCTGCTCGACCACATGTAGAATGCAGTTTTAGCTTGCCCACGTAAGTGACAGCAAGGCGTACTAGCTCAGCAGCCACACATCTTACACTGACGGTACCAATACCCAGAATCCCATGCAGCCCTAACTCTTCCGCTCAACCAACGCACGGAGGGGGGGGGGGGGTTGATGTGTGGGGGGATTTGGTGGTAGCGGGGGTGTATAATGTAGACCGGAAGAGTTAGGGCTGCATGGGATTCTGGGTAATGGTTGTGTTGTGTTTATGTTGTGTTACGGTGGGATGTTCTCCAGAAATGTGTTTTTCATTCTTTTTTGGTGTGGGTTCACAGTGTGGCGCATATTTGTAACGTAACAATGTTAAAGTTGTTTGATACGGCTACCGTCAGTGTAAGCTGTGTGGCTGATGAGTAAGTATGCTTTGCTGTCTCCTGTGTGTGCAAGTAATAACAACATGCAACATGCGGCTGGACTGGCACGCTGTATGTAAATGCTATAGAGGACAATTACTGCAGTGCAATTAGGGCATGCCCTTTATTTAGTAATTAGAGTGTAAATAAGATTATTTTTTCCCTGGGAGTTATCTAGGAGAGACACTGAGATCCATAAACCTCCTGGGAAAATCGGGGGGGGTCGGCATGTATGTAGCTGAGCCGCATCAGAGTGGTCAAGGAGCCGCGGGTTGCCGACCCCTGGGCTAAGAGATATTAATCGTGATAATATTATTTAATCATTATTATAATATTATTGTCATTTCCATTAAGAAAGTGTTGACTATTGATGCCAATGCCCTCAGATCAGGAGTGCGTTCCTCACACTTTGTGTGCGCAGTTGCAGCAAGCAGAACAATGCTTTTAAGAAGTTAAAAAAATGTTTTAGAAATACTAGGCCTATATTTTCTCCCGATTATCTCCCGATTTCCACCCGGACAACAATATTGGGGGCGTGCCTCAAAGGCACTGCCTTTGGCGTCCTCTACAACCTGTCATCACGTCCGCTTTTCCTCCATACAAACAGCCTGCCGGTCCAGTCACATAATATATGTGGCTTTTACACACACTTAAGTGAATGCAAGGCTTACATGGTCAACAGCCATACAGGTCACACTGAGGGTGACCGTACAAACAACTTTAACACTGTTACAAATATGCGCCACACTGTGAACCCACACCAAACAAGAATGACAAACACATTTCGGGAGAACATCCGCACCGTAACACAACATAAACACAACAGAACAAATACCCAGAACCCCTTGCAGCACTAACTCTTCCGGGACGCTACAATATACACCCCCCCGCTACCACCTCTACCCTGCCCACTGCATCACTTGTACACCTTTTAATCAAAACACATCGACTATTTTCACTAACTCATGGCGATATGTAACCGTTAGTATCTATTTTCCTCCTTCAGGTTTGGACAGAGCAGACATGGAGTGTGTTCATGTACATGCACACGCCTGTGTTTGTGGACCATGAAGCACCAGTCTATCTCCCGATGGCTGAGTCAGCTGGGATTGCCGCAATACTGTACTGCGCTGGAGCAAGAATATGATGGTGTTGAGGTATCACCACCTAAAACTATATATCATTACATTTGTATGATGTGAGTTGCAAGACTTGATTGATTGATTGATTGAGACTTTTATTAGTAGGTTGCACAGTGAAGTACATATTCCGTACAATTGACCACTAAATGGTAACACCCGAATAAGTTTTTCAACTTGTTTAAGTCGGGGTCCACTTAAATTGATTCATGATACAGATATATACTATCATATATACTATCATCATAATACAGTCATCACACAAGATAATCACATTGAATTATTTACATTATTTACAATCAGGGGTGTGGAGGGGGGGGGGGGTATGGACATCAAGTAGTGGACATAGAGAGAGAGAGAGAGAGAGAGAGAGAGAGAGAGAGAGAGAGAGAGAGAGAGAGAGAGAGAGAGAGAGAGAGAGAGAGAGAGAGAGAGAGAGAGATCAGAAGGCATAAGAAAAAGAAAAAGTATCTGCATTTGATTGTTTACATTTGATTATTAGCAATCCGGGGAGGGTGTTAGTTTAGGGTTGTAGCTGCCTGGAGGTGAACTTTTATTGCGGTTTTGAAGGAGGATAGAGATGCCCTTTCTTTTATACCTGTTGGGAGCGCATTCCACATTGATGTGGCATAGAAAGAGAATGAGTTAAGACCTTTGTTAGTTCGGAATCTGGGTTTAACGTGGTTAGTGGAGCACCCGCTGGTGTTGTGGTTATGGCGGTCATTTACGTTAAGGAAGTAGTTTGACATGTACTTCGGTATCAGGGAGGTGTAGTGGATTTTATAGACTAGGCTCAGTGCAAGTTGTTTAACTCTGTCCTCCACCTTGAGCCAGCCCACTTTAGAGAAGTGGGTAGGAGTGAGGTGGGATCTGGGGTGGAGGTCTAGAAGTAACCTGACTAGCTTGTTCTGAGATGTTTGGAGTTTAGATTTGAGGGTTTTGGAGGTGCTAGGGTACCAGGAGGTGCATGCGTAATCGAAAAAGGGTTGAACGAGAGTTCCCGCCAGAATCCTCAAGGTGCTTTTGTTGACCAGAGAGGAAATTCTGTAGAGAAATCTCGTTCGTTGGTTAACCTTTTTGATTACCTTGGTTGCCATTTTGTCACAGGAAAGGTTAGCCTCTAGAATGGAACCTAGGTAGGTGACCTCATCTTTCCTGGTGATGACACTGTCACCTACTTTTATGTTGAAGTCATTGACTCTCTTAAGTTTGATGTGGGACCCAAACAAGATGGATTGTGTTTTACCCAAGTGGATGGATAGCTTGTTGTCAGCGAGCCAGGTGCAAGTTCTACAGAGCTCAGCACTGAGGATTTTCTCCACCTGTGACTTGTCCTTGTCTGATACCAGCAAGGCAGAGTCATCCGCAAACAAAAGACAAGTACAACTTGTTAGAGTAAATGTAAAAAATATGCATACAAGTCACACATTTGGGCACAGCTTCTAATACAATAATATAAATAAGTAAGGAGAACGTTTTGACTACTCCCGGATTCAATTTTTTTTTTTTTTTCTAACTTTAGGTTAGAATTGTCAATTGGCTAAAAGATATAATTGACATGTATAATCGGATTCCATGAGTGATAACTGCTATTGCATAGGCCGGGGGTCAGCAACCCGTGGCTGTTTAGTGCCGCCCTAGTGGCTCCCTGGAGCATTTTTTTTTAAAAAGGATTGAAAATGGAAAAAAATGGGGAAAATTTGTTTTTGTTTTGTTTTAGTATGTTTTTTGTTTGAGGACAAACGTGACACAAACCTTCCCAATTGTTACAAAGCCCACTTTTTTATATGTTTGTGTGTATGCTTCACTGATGAGAGTATTTGGTGAACATCGTTTTGTCCTACGAACCTCGACGGTTCTTGAACTCACCGTAGTGTGGACTGTCACGCAACAGTTTGTTTAAAAATCTTCCACTCCTTCTTTGTCTCATGTTGTCCATGTCAGGTTCAAACACTGATGACATCTATAAATCAGACAAGAAGCAAGGAATCATGCAGAGACAGAGTTCAATTTTGCTCATGAGGAGAACGCATGGAGCTGCACACTTAGTCACGGTCGAACCCTACGCTCTAAGGTACAGCTCCCGCGTCCCTCAGGAGTTCCCTAGTCAACATCACTGAGGCCGCCTCTAAAAGGAGTGGTCACATATATCATGCAAAGCAGGTCCAGTACGCACAATACGTGACGGAATGTGCTGGGGCCTTGTGATTTCGCCTTGTCTCTGCTTCGTCTGCATGCTGTCGTCTTATCTTCGTTGAGGTCCTTGAAGTCCTTGGCTGTTAGCGGGCTAAAACAAAGATAACATCTGCGGCTGAGGCCACCCCTCAGACAAGAAGTTTTGTCCTTGCGCAGTTAGGAAAAATACAGCTTGAGCACAATAGCTAATAACTATAGCAACGGACTTTAAGCATACTAAAGTTGTGTGATAATATATATACATGATTATTCCAACAGTCCGCCAAACTTTTTATGCTGTGCGTGAATGCACAAAGGTGCGCTTTGTTGATGTCATTGACTTGTTGGAGTGCTATTTAGGCATATTTTGTCAGTGCATGACTAACCAATGCTAACATGCTATTTAGGCTGGCTGTATGTACATATTGCATCATTAGGCCTCATTTGTAGGTATATTTGAGCTCATTTAATATCGTTTACTTTTATCCTCTTTGTATATAATTTCTGTTTGCATGTCTCATGACACATTATCTTTATTTCAGATAGTTGTTTGTGTGCCATATTGTTCCAGACCACAGCAAACGTTACCTCGCTCGCCAAAGATTGTAATAAATCTATTAAAAGAAGACAGCCTGTCGTTTCCTTTACGTTGAAACACACATTTATACCTTTGGCCATTAAAAGCCAGTAATTTCCAGGAGTTATCTCACCTTCTGTGTAGCCTCTGATTTACTAATGGTTTCTAATGTTGTAAAAATGTGTAGAATAAATATTACATTTCAACATTTCTGTCAACGAAGATTCGCTTCAGCCTGCGACACATAGTCATTTTGATAGTAGGCTATTATAGCTAATATAGACACTTACATCATGTGTTGCCTTCATTATAAGACTTATATACGGCTTATCATTTTTTGCGGCTCCAGACAGATTCGTTTTTTGTATTTTTGGTCCAATGTGGCTCTTTCAACCTTTTGGGTTGCCGACCCTTGGCATGGACCTTTCAAGGGGTTGTCAATGGAGTCATTTACAACTCCATCCTGCGTCATTCGACATCATTCACAGCTCCAACGACCCTTTTCAGGTATTATCATAACACAATGTCCAACTCAGTGGTTCCCAGCCATCCGACCATTAGTAAAGGCAAACAAGTTTGCCAGGATCTTATGAGTATCTAAAATACAGAATGAAGACGAACACTTTATTGAAAATCTAATTGTTTAGACACTGGAACTAGAAGAATGAATAACGATTACCCGTTTTCTTTCCAACACCCGAAAAAATCCTCACAGATTAGTCTTGAGCTCAATAATGGCCAGCGTTGATCATGCAACACCCGCATTCACAAGCCAGGCACAAAATCAACATCCACATCACCTAAATCAACTCTCTGTGCGGGACAGGATTAAGTCTTAATATCTGATTGATCTGCTAAAAAAATAATGTCAACTTGGTTTTGGACACAAACAGAGATGAGACAAAAGCGGGAGAAATTCAGAGACAACACAGCTATCTTAGAAAAACTCAACCGTGTGTGACTGGAGAGATGTTTGTCATAACTAATACAGCAAAACAACAATGCCTTAAAGGCCTACTGAAATGAAATGTTCTTATTTAAACGGGGATAGCAGGTCCATTCTATGTGTCATACTTGATCATTTCGCGATATTGCCATATTTTTGCTGAAAGGATTTAGTAGAGAACATCGAGTTCGCAACTTTTGGTCAATTATAAAAAAAGCCTTGCCTGTACCGGAAGTAGCGTGACGTCACAGGTTGAAAGGCTCCTCACATCTGCACATTGTTTACACCAGCAGCGAGAGCGATTCGGACCGAGAAAGCGACGATTACCCCATTAATTTGAGCCAGGATGAAAGATTTGTGGATGAGGAACATGAGAGTGAAGGACTAGAGTGCAGTGCAGGACGCATCTTTTTTCGCTCTGACCGTAACTTAGGTACAAGCTGGCTCATTGGATTCCACACTCTCTCCTTTTTCTATTGTGGATCACGGATTTGTATTTCAAACCACCTCGGATACTATATCCTCTTGAAAATGAGAGTCGAGAACGCGAAATGGACATTCACAGTGACTTTTATCTCCACGACAATACATCGGCGAAACACTTTAGCTACAGAGCTAACGTGATAGAATCGGGCTTAACTGCAGATAGAAACAAAAGAAATAAACCTCTGACTGGAAGGATAGACAGAAAATCAACAATACTATTAAACCCTGGACATGTAAATACACGGTTAATGCTTTCCAGCCTGGCGAAGCTTAACAATGCTGTTGCTAACGACGCCATTGAAGCTAACTTAGCAACGGGACCTCGCAGAGCTATCCACCAACGCCAGCCAGCCCTCATCTGCTCATCAACACCCCTGCTCACCTGCGTTCCAGCGATCGACGGAGCGACGAAGGACTTCACCCGATCATCCGTGCGGTCGGCGGCTAGCGTCAGATAGCGCGTCTGCTATCCAACTCAAAGTCCTCCTGGTTGTGTTGCTGTAGCCAGCCGCTAATACACCGATCCCACCTACAGCTTTCTTCTTTGCTGTCTCCATTGTTCATTAAACAAATTGCAAAAGATTCACCAACACAGAATACTGTGGAATTTTTCGATGAAAACTGACGCTGTTTGTATTGGGACACATTGGTGTCCCAATACTTCCGTTCAATCCGTGACGTCACGCGCAAACGTCATCATACCGAGACGTTTTCAGCCGGATATTTCCCGGGAAATTTAAAATTGCACTTTATAAGTTAACCCGGCCGTATTGGCATGTGTTGCAATGTTAAGATTTCATCATTGATATATAAACTATCAGACTGCGTGGTTGGTAGTAGTGGCTTTCAGTAGACTTTTAAGAGCTGAGGGTGCCCTGTGATAAGGCGTTGTGTGTAATTTAGAACGTCCAGTAGACTACAGTCCAAGGTTTAGTTATGGTTCAAAGACTCTTCCTCAATCGGCTATTTCAAGGGTCCTCGGAGTTAATGCCACGGTTCAGGCCGAAGTGTGTCGGGGAGTGCTAGTTCCTCTGCTGTAATGACAGGACCAGGGTAAGGAGATGGCACACTTTTGGGAACAAGAGTTAACAGTCTCTGTTGGAGCCAAGAAACCTGTCTAGACAGACCAAGGCCCTCATGTAACAAGCTTGCAAAAACCGCCCTTTTTCACAGCAAAGATGAGATGTGTCAATACCGACATTGACGTGGAAATGTGCACTGCCTCAAAATTTCTACAGGCTGTGGATACTTTGGCGACAAACAGAGGTTGTCGTTCGAGCTTTGCCAACATTTGAGAGAGAGACGGAGAGACTTCCTTTTATTGTCATTCAAATTTGAACTTTACAGTACAGATAAGAACAACATTTCGTTGCGTAAGCTCGTTGTAGTGCAGGATAAAAGAGCAATAAGGTGCAGATATAAATAAATAGATTACTGTACAGATAAATATATTACACTTTTGCATATGGATGTATGTTATATTGTCTTTATATTCCAGCGAGTTCGTCCATTTTTGGGGGCAATTGAGGGGATTATTATGATGCGTTCAAGAGTCTTATGGCCTGGGGCAGGGGTCGGCAACCTTTACCACTCAAAGAGCCCTTTTGGCAAGTTTCACAAATTAAAGAAAGTAATGGGAGCCACAAAAAAAAATTTAAAATGAAAAACACTGCATACAAAGCTTAAATGCTTTGTGCTATGTTAACTAGGGGTCTCCGACACACGCACCGGCACGCACTTTAATGTGGAAATTTGATGTTAGTGCAGCCCGCGAGTTTTGAATGAATGGCGCTTGATAGCGTCATACTTGCCAACCCTCTCATTTTTCCCGGGAGACTCCTGAATATCAGAGCGTGATGACACTGCATTTGGCGCCCTCTACAGTCTGCCCTAAAAGTGTACCTGCTCGACCCCACGCAGAATGCAGTTTCAGCTTGCTCACGTAAGTGACAGCAAGGTGTACTAACTCAGCAGCCACACATCTTACACTGACGGTACCAATACCCAGAATCCCATGCAGCCCTAACTCTTCCGCTCAACCAACGCACGGAGAGGGGGGGGGGGGGGGGGGGTAGCGGGGGTGTATAATGTAGACCGGAAAACTTAGGGCTGCATGGGATTCTGGGTAATGGTTGTGTTGTGTTTATGTTGTGTTACGGTGGGATGTTCTCCAGAAATGTGTTTTTCATTCTTTTTTGGTGTGGGTTCACAGTGTGGCGCATATTTGTAACGTAACAATGTTAAAGTTGTTTGATACGGCTACCGTCAGTGTAAGCTGTGTGGCTGATGAGTAAGTATGCTTTCCTGTCTCCTGTGTGTGCAAGTAATAACAACATGCAACATGTGGCTGGACTGGCACGTTGTATGTAAATGCTATAGAGGACAATTACTGCAGTGCAATTAGGGCACGCCCTTTATTTAGTAATTAGAGTGTAAATAGGATTATTTTTTCCCTGGGAGTAATCTATGAGAGACACTGAGATCCATAAACCTCCTGGGAAAATTGGGGGGGTTGGCATGTATGTAGCTGAGCCGCATCAGAGTGGTCAAGGAGCCGCATGCGGCTCCGGAGCCGCGGGTTGCCGACCCCTGGCCTGGGGGAAGAAGCTGTTACAGAACCTGGAGATTCTGCTACGGACGCTGCAGAACCTCTTTCCAGAGTCCAGCAGTGAAAACAGTCCTTGGTGGGGGTGGGAGGAGTCTCTGCAGATTTTCTGAGCCCTGGTCCGGCAGCGGCTTTTTGCGATTTCCCGGATAGGAGGAAAAGGAGTCCTGATGATCTTTTCCGCCGTCCTCGCCACTCTCTGCAGATACTTCCAGTCTGAGGCACTGCAGGCTCCAGTCCAAACAGAGATGCAGTTGGTCAGTAGGCTCTCTATAGTGCCTCTGTAGAATGTGCTGAGAAAAGTGCGTGCGCTGCTGAGCTCTTTTTACAGGAGCTCCGGTGTGTAGGGACCAGGTCATATTGCCAGTTATCTGCACCCTCCAGGAACTTGGTGCTGCTTACGATCTCCACTGCTGTGCCGTAATGAAGAGTGGATTGTGGCTGGACTGGTACCTCCTGAAGTCGACGATGATCTCCTTGGTCTTGTCGACGTTCAGGACCAGGTTGTAGGTTCTGCACCAGTCGACTAGATGTTTCACCTCCTCCCTGTAGTCCATGTCGTTGTTGTCACGGATGAGACCCAAGACTGTCGTGTCGTCCGCATACTTCCCAATGTGGTTGGTAGTGGACCTGGCGCAGCAGTCATGGGTCATCAACGTGAACAGCAGCGGACTCAGGACGCACCCCTGGGGGGAGCCGGTGCTCAGGGAGATGGCACTGGAGGTGTTGTCGCCCACTCTCACAGACTGGGATCTGTCTGTGAGGAAGTACTATTGAAGATATTTGCTCCTTCTCAACTCTGTGGTAATATTATATTCAGAAAATACAACCAATAGTACGTTAAAGGCCTACTGAAACCCACTACTAGCGACCACGCAGTCTGATAGTTTATATATCAATGATGAAATCTTAACATTGCAACACATGCCAATACGGCCGGGTTAACTTATAAAGTGCAGTTTTAAATTTCCCGGTAAACTTCCGGTTGAAAACGTCTATGTATGATGACATATGCGCGTGACGTCAATCGTTGAAACGGAAGTATTCGGACACCATTGAATCCAATACAAAAAAGCTCTGTTTTCATCTCAAAATTCCACAGTATTCTGGACATCTGTGTTGGTGAATCTTTTGCAATTTGTTTACTGAACAATGAAGACTGCAAAGAAGAAAGTTGTAGGTGGGATCGGTGTATTAGCGGCTGGCTGTAGCAACACAACCAGGAGGACTTTGACTTGGATAGCAGATGCGCTAGCCGGCGCTAGCCGGCGCTAGCCGACGCTAGCCGACGCTAGCCGCCGACCGCACGGATGATCGGGTGAAGTCCTTCGTCCTTCCGTCGATCGCTGGAAAGTAGGTGAGCACGGGTGTTGATGAGCAGATGAGGGCTGGCTGGCGTAGGTGGAGCACTAATGTTTTTATCATAGCTCTGTGAGGTCCCGTTGCTAAGTTAGCTTCAATGGCGTCGTTAGCAACAGCATTGTTAAGCTTCGCCAAGCTGGGAATTATTAACCGTGTAGTTACATGTCCATGGTTTAATAGTATTGTTGATTTTCTGTCTATCCTTCCAGTCAGGGATTTATTTATTTTGTTTCTATCTGCATTTGAGCCCGATGCTATCACATTAGCTCCGTAGCTAAAGTGCTTCACCGATGTATTGTCGTGGGGATAAAAGTCACTGTGAATGTCCATTTCGCATTCTCGACTCTCATTTTCAAGAGGATATAGTATCCGAGGTGGTTTAAAATACAAATCTGTGATCCACAATAGAAAAAGGAGAGAGTGTGGAATCCAATGAGCCAGCTTGTACTTAAGTTACGGTCAGAGCGAAAAAAGATACGTCCTGCACTGCACTCTAGTCCTTCACTCTCACTTTCCTCGTCCACGAATCTTTCATCCTCGCTCAAATTAATGGGGTAATCGTCGCTTTCTCGGTCCGAATCTCTCTCGCTGCTGGTGTAAACAATGGGAAAATGTGAGGAGTCTTTCCTCCGGTGACGTCACGCTACTTCCGGTATAGGCAAGGCTTTTTTTTATCAGCGACCAAAAGTTGCGACCTTTATCGTCGATGTTCTCTACTAAATCCTTTCAGCAAAAATATGGCAATATCGCAAAATGATCAAGTATGACACATAGAATGGATCTGCTATCCCCGTTTAAATAAAAACATTTCATTTCAGTAGGCCTTTAATGTTAAATCTTACTTCTTACTATTTTCAACAGTCCGCTCATTTGAGCAGGAAAACGCTGAACACCAGCCCGGCATCTTTGTTTTCTACCTGTCAACTGTCAGTTTAGGCTGCTCGCCGGCTCCTCATCACCACTTCAAGATGGCGGCCCAATTTCTCGCGTCACAGCAGCCAATGCTGCGTCTACTTATAAGATGTTTATGCCAGCAGCCACTACAGCGGCGCCGTCTTGGATAAAATAAATAAATAAATAAATACAAATAACTCACACGAGCTTTATTCTGTTGTTTTGTGTTCTCTAGGACCTGTTGAACCTCTCAGAATGTGATCTCCTGGATCTGGGTGTGCACAATCAACTCCACCGTCTGCACCTCCTCACCTCCCTATGCCTCCTTCAGGAGCGAGAGAGGAGGAGAGGTACTCACACAGAAAGTCACCACACACACACGCACACACACACACACACACACACACACACACACACACACACACACACACACACACACACACACACACACACACACACACACACACACACACACACACACACACAGAAGTCGTAAAATCAGCTGTTCACCCGGCGGGTTTTCCCGGGGATGAATAGGTAAGTCCTTCTTTAGCTGCCGTCTTGTTTTATCATATATTGCTGCCTTTGCATCTATTCTTATTCTTATTTTTCTTCTCCAGATTTTGCCGCGTTATACCTTCCACATTTTTCACCCGATTCAAACCGATTTAACTTCAAACTGTTCAGCCTATTCGGGAATCGCGGGCTTTCCCCTTGACAAATTCCAAAAATTCCCAGATTTCCCAGAATTTCGGATTTTCCGGGATATTTTTTTTCCATTCAAAATGAAATGGCCATTTTTCTTCCACCATTTCCACATTTTTCAACCTGTTCAAACCATTCCACCTTCAACACATTCCACCATTTTGGAAATTTAAAATTCCCTTATTCCAAGTTTTAAAAAAATTCCAGGGTTTTCCAGAATTCCTGGTTTTCCTAAGCCCTATTTCCACCCTTTTTTCTGACGACTACTCCTTCCACATTTTTCAACGCATTTCAACCGTTCCACCGTCAAAACATTCCTCTTAATCATTCAAAAAACGAAAAAAAATTTTAACTGGAAAAATTCCCAAGTTAAAAAAAATTCCAGATTTTCCCGAAATTCCCTAATACCATTTCCTACTTCAACATTTCTTGACCGATTTAAACGATTCCAACACCAACCAATTCAAAGCTCATTCAGGACATTCATGCTCCTAATCAGTTTGTAAAAAACCCCGCTTTTCCCAAAATTCCAAACATTTCCAGGAAGTTTCCAGGAAGTTTCAATTGAAACGAATCGGACATTTTTCCAAGTCGATGTTTACTTTTGTATGCACATTAAATCAACAACAAAAAAAATCCTGACTTTGGAGCAATGTTCACGGACTCTAGTATTTGGCTCCCGATTAAATTAAATTGTTTTTCGTATTGGGACCATGATTTCTGGCCTAACTTGTTCACCGGTCCTCATATGGAAGGTACCTTTCCTTGTTGATGTCTCAAGAAGGGTAGAAATACAAGAACACACACACACACACACACACACACACGCACACACACATTTCAGAATGGATGTGACCAACGTTCCCTCTAAGGTGCGTGCCTGTGCAATTGCGCACTGCTCAAGCGTCCTCTGCGCACGGCAAATCTATGCCACGCACAAAATCAAATAAAAAAATAAGCGCATAACAATTTTCGACACACGGACACGACAGAAAAAAAAGTTTTCGTCATCATTGTTCAAATATTGTAACGTCTGTCGAGACGCTTTGAGGACATGAATTCCATCCATCACTTTACTGAGCAAAACTCTTTATTGTCGGCCATAAACACATCACCAAAACATTAGTAAAAAAAAAAGATATCTAGCAAAAGTGGTCATTTTCTGCAGTACAAACCAGACCAAAAGCAACTTTGTTATATCAACAGCAGCCGCTCGCTCTTTCTCACTTGCGCCAACACATGCACATATGGCACTTAGCCAGTGATGCCTTTACAGCCACACAAAAAGTCGGACAACTCCAACACCACACATAAAGTGTCATTCCAGGTCGTTACACTATGATTTACCAATCAAATGTGTGCTTATTCTAGTGTCATTTATTAGGAATCTTAATGTATAAATATTAATCATGAAATGCTGTTAGTATATTAAATAAATACAAATAAATATATATTTTTTACAAACAGGAAGTTGCAGGAATGTACACATGATCCCCTGCTTACATCTCATTGTGCAACATGTGGATGTTTTAATAGGAACTAAATGCAATGTCTGAAAGGGATACTAATTATTTCCAAAGCAGGACCTCCACCCAGACAAACAATACAAGTACACAGTTCATGTCATTGTAAGTTTCCCTTTAGGGGACCTCTGACGGTATGGGGACAAAAAACAGGTCCCCTAAAGGGAAACTTACAATGACTGTGGTGACTGTGTAAACAGAGTGATGTCCCCATTAAGTAAGCATTGCCAGAACACACACACCCACACACCCACACCCACACACACACACACACACACACACACACACACACACACACACACACACACACACACACACACACACACGCACACACATTCTTGTATTTGTCACCTTCTTGAGACCTCCGAAAAATGCCTACCTCTTTAGGACCACCCTTTCTAGATATATAAAGATTTGTATTTACTGCAATAATAATATATACAAATGTAAAAAAAGCTTGTTGTGAAAAATGAGTTGGAGTTTTACAAGAAAAAGGTCACAATTTCACAAGAAAAACTTAAGAATTGTGGCAGTATTATAATAAAAGTCGTAATTTTACTCAACGCAAGTCAAAATTTTACAATAAAAAATGTACATTTGTGCAATATTATGATACAAGTTGGAATTTTACTCAATAACAGTCGCAATTTTACAAGAAAACTTTTAAAATTTTGGCAATATTATTATTATTATCGGAATATTACTTGGCAAAAAATGTCACTATTTTACAAGAACAAAAAAAAAGGGCAATATTGTAACAAAAGTCAGAATCTGTATATGACAAATGTCACCATTTTGCATTAAAAAGTAATAATTTTACATAAATAACTAATAATTTTACGAGGAAATGTTGCAATATTACAGAAACAGAAAGAAAAGGAGAAATTGTTCTTAATTTTATAAGAAAGAAGTCGACACATTCTGACAAAAAGACTGCTTTTAGTTATTTTTGTATTTTTTTGTTTTTTTTGTTTGTGATTGGGTTTTTAATCTTCATCATTTATTTCAAGTTATTACAGTATGTCTCTATAGACAATTGTATTTATTTATTTATTTTTAAATCATTTTGGCCAAAGGGGGAGCATTTCAAATTATTACACACACTTGTTATTTCATATGTTGACCAGAGGGGGCGCACTTTTAAAACTGAACATGTGTGCAATATTATGATAAAAATTGGAATGTTACTCAATAACCGTCGCAATTTTAGAAGGAAAGCTCAACATGTTGGCAATTTTATGAAAAGAGTGGTAATTTTACTCGACAAAAGTCACACATTTATAAGAAAACTTAAAAATGTTGGCAAAATGATAATAATCTGAATTTTACTTGGCAAAATTATGACAAAAGTCAAATTTTACAAAAAAAAACATCACTATTTTACAAGAACAACAAAAAAAAAGGCAATATTGTGACATTTGCATTAAAAAGTAATGCATGTACATGAAAAAGTAATCATTTTATGAGAAAATATTGCAATATTACAGAAACAGAAAGAATATGAGAAATTGTTCCCACTTTTATAAAAAAAAAAAAGGTGACACATTTTGAGAAAAAGACTGCTTTTAGTTCTTTTTTTTATTTGTTGTTGGTAATTGCTTTGTAATCTTCATTATGTACTTCAAGTTATTACAGAATGTCTCTATATACATATTTATTTATTTATTTTAAATTCATTTTGGCCGAAGGGGGCGCATTTCAATTTCTTACACACACTTGTTATTTCATATGTTGACCAGAGGGGCGCAAAATTATGACAAAAGTCAAATTTTACAAAAAAAACATCACTATTTTACAAGAACAACAAAAAAAAGGCAATATTGTGACATTTGCATTAAAAAGTAATGCATATACATGAAAAAGTAATAATTTTACGAGAAAATATTGCAATATTACAGAAACAGAAAGAATATGAGAAATTGTTCCCACTTTTAAAAAAAAAAAAAAAGGTGACACATTTTGAGAAAAAGACTGCTTTTAGTTCTTTTTTTTATTTGTTGTTGGTAATTGCTTTGTAATCTTCATTATGTACTTCAAGTTATTACAGAATGTCTCTATATACATATTTATTTATTTATTTTAAATTCATTTTGGCCAAAGGGGGCGCATTTCAATTTCTTACACACACTTGTTATTTCATATGTTGACCAGAGGGGGCGCAAAATTATGACAAAAGTCAAATTTTACAAAAAAAACATCACTATTTTACAAGAACAACAAAAACAAAGGCACTATTGTGACATTTGCATTAAAAAGTAATGCATATACATGAAAAAGTAATAATTTTACGAGAAAATATTACAATATTACAGAAACAGAAAGAATATGAGAAATTGTTCCCACTTTTATAAAAAAAAAAAAAAGGTGACACATTTTGAGAAAAAGACTGCTTTTAGTTCTTTTTTTTATTTGTTGTTGGTAATTGCTTTGTAATCTTCATTATGTACTTCAAGTTATTACAGAATGTCTCTATATACATATTTATTTATTTATTTTAAATTAATTTTGGCCAAAGGGGGCGCGTTTCAATTTCTTACACACACTTGTTATTTCATATGTTGACCAGAGGGGGCGCAAAATTATGACAAAAGTCAAATTTTACAAAAAAAAACATCACTATTTTACAAGAACAACAAAAAAAAAGGCAATATTGTGACATTTGCATTAAAAAGTAATGCATATACATGAAAAAGTAATAATTTTACGAGAAAATATTGCAATATTACAGAAACAGAAAGAATATGAGAAATTGTTCCCACCTTTATAAAAAAAAAAAAGGTGACACATTTTGAGAAAAAGACTGCTTTTAGTTCTTTTTTTATTTGTTGTTGGTAATTGCTTTGTAATCTTCATTATGTACTTCAAGTTATTACAGAATGTCTCTATATACATATTTATTTATTTATTTTAAATTAATTTTGGCCAAAGGGGGCGCATTTCAATTTCTTACACACACTTGTTATTTCATATGCTGACCAGAGGGGGCGCACTTTTAAAACCGACACACAGTCCATTTGAAAAATCCCTCCTTTTTGGGACCACCCTCATTTTGATAGATTTCACCACCAGGGGTGCAAATGAGACATTCTCTATTAGATGCAATGGTTTTTTTTCCGTATTGGGACCATTATTTATGTCATTGCTTGTTCACACCTCCTCATATGGAAGCTACTTTTCCTTGTTGGTGTCTCAAGAAGGGTAGAAATACAATACACACACACACACACACACACACACACACACACACACACACACACACACACACACACACACACACACACACACACACACACACACACACACACACACACACACACACACACACACACACACACACGGCGGGGTGAACAAACATTATCGTCCCTTATCCGTCTCATCACCTTATTTGTTCGGTCTCCTAAAGTCCCCGAGCATCCATCTCTGCCTTTGTGCTCTTGTGTGCCCAGGCGCTACAAGACAGCTCGACAGCATCGGTGTCAAGTAAAGACATGCATATGCCTTGGGGGGGTCTGGTGGTGATATGGGGGTTGTCTGCAAGAGGACAATACCGTGACGCACACACACACATATAAACATACGCACGTATCAACACACACTCTGCCTGTTAAAGTGGTGAGGTCTGCTCTGCTGCTCGCCTTTATCACTTAAGGGTGTGTTTACAGTAATATGCATTATTCTGTGACATCTAACTGTTCTCATTCATACAGTCGTGGTCAAAAGTGTACATACACTTGTAAAGAACATCATGTCATGGCTGTCTTGAGTTTCCAATCATTTCTACAACTCTTATTTTTTTGTGATAGAGTGATTGGAGCACATACTTTTTGTTAGTGTAAAAATAAACATGTCCTCACCTTCACGCCTTGCCCGCGCCAACTTTCTTTTGCCTTCCGGGAAAACACAACACCCCAAGGTCCACGTATTGACAAACACCCAGCAATATGTTTGGAGGTGAAAAGGTGAGGCCTTTAATCCCAGGTCAGGTTACTTCTAGACCTCCACCCCAGATCCCACCTCACTCCTACCCACTTCTCTAAAGTGGGCTGGCTCAAGGTGGAGGACAGAGTTAAACAACTTGCACTGAGCCTAGTCTATAAAATCCGCTACACCTCCCTGATACCGAAGTACATGTCAAACTACTTCCTTAACGTAAATGACCGCCATAACCACAACACCAGGGGGTGCTCCACTAACCACGTTAAACCCAGATTCCGAACTAACAAAGGTCTTAACTCATTCTCTTTCTATGCCACATCAATGTGGAATGCGCTCCCAACAGGTATAAAAGAAAGGGCATCTCTATCCTCCTTCAAAACCGCAATAAAAGTTCACCTCCAGGCAGCTACAACCCTAAACTAACACCCTCCCCGGATTGCTAATAATCAAATGTAAACAATCAAATGCAGATACTTTTTCTTTTTCTTATGCCTTCTGATCTCTCTCTCTCTCTCTCTCTCTCCATACCCCCCCCCCCCTCCACACCCCTGATTGTAAATAATGTAAATAATTCAATGTGATTATCTTGTGTGATGACTGTATTATGATGATAGTATATATGATAGTATATATCTGTATCATGAATCAATTTAAGTGGACCCCGACTTAAACAAGTTGAAAACCTTATTCGGGTGTTACCATTTAGTGGTCAATTGTACGGAATATGTACTTCACTGTGCAACCTACTAATAAAAGTCTCAATCAATCAATCAATCACCATGCCTACCATCAAGCATGGTGGTGGTAGTATTATGCACTGATAAAGTGATTGGAGCACATACTTGTTGGTCACAAAAAACATTCATGAAGTTTGCTTCTTTTATGAATTTATTATGGGTCTACCACTCCTCTTGACAAAATTGGTGCAGTTCAGCTACATTTGTTGGTTTTCTGACATGGACTTGTTTCTTCAGCATTGTCCACACATTTAAGTCAGGACTTTGGGAAGGCCATTCTAAAACCTTCATTCTAGCCTGATTTAGCCATTCCTTTACCACTTTTGACGTGTGTTTCTGTCATGATCCGTGGTCCCGATTATGTTATTATGTTCTGTTAGTTTAACTCCATAGTTCCTGTTTTTTGTGCACTCTTGTTTGTTTTGGTTGCCATGGTTGCGTATGATTTTCACCTGCCGCTGGTGTTCGGACGCTCACCTGGCTCTAATCAAGTAGACTATTTAAACCGCCTTTGCCAGTCAGTCGGCTGGCGTCATTGCTCGTGTCACGTCTGATTCCATAGTTATGCTAGTTGCTCGTTTCATGCAATACCATAGTTCATGCTGTTTGTTTACTTCATGCCTTGCCAGGTAAGTCTTAGTTGTTTCATGCCACAGTTTGATAAAGTTCTCTATGTCCATAGTTCTTGCTAAGTGTTAGCGTCTATGTTTTTTGTTCTTTAGCCTCTCGTGTGAACAGCACGCTTTCCTTTTGTTTTGGTTCCTGTCTTTTGGATTCATTGATTAATAAATATGTTCCTACCTTCAAGTCCTGCCCGGAATAGTCCGTTTGCATCCTGGGAGAACAAACCTCGCAGTAAACTGCGAAAACCACGTCGTGACAGTTTGGGGTCCTTGTCCTGTTGGAACACCCACTTGTGCCCAAGACCCAACCTCCGGGCTGATGATTTTAGGTTGTCTTGAAGAATTTGGAGGTAATCCTCCTTTTTCATTGTCCCATTTACTCTCTGTAAAGCACCAGTTCCATTGGCAGCAAAACAAGCCCAGAGCATAATACTATCACCACCATGCTTGACGGTACGCCTGGTGTTCCTGGGATTAAAGGCCTCACATTTTCTCCTCCAAACATATTGCTGGGTATTGTGGCCAAACAGCTCCATTTTTGTTTCATCTGACCACAGAAGTTTCCTCCAGAAGGTCTTATCTTTGTCCATGTGATGTCAGATGAAACAAAAATGGAGCTGTTTGGCCACAATACCCAGCAATATGTTTGGAGGAGAAAAGGTGAGGCCTTTAATCCCAGGAACACCATTCCTAGCATCAAGCTGGTTTACGAGCAGACGAGCATGTTCGGCAGCGCACAATCACAGAGTACTTACAAGCAGACACAGTGTGTAGACAGAAAAGGGAGAACGGACGCATTTTGGCTTAAAAACTAAAGATAAAGGTGAAGTTATAACACTGAAACGCCCTCAGGAAGAGGTGCTTTAAGACATGGCTAGCTAGCTAGCAGCTAAAGTCCAGCCCTAGTCGGCAGTGTTTTAGCTACTTCTAAATCACTAATCCTGGTCTCCATGGCGACAAATAAAGTACGTTTCTTAAAAGTATCATCCCTGCAGGACGAGGAATAGCTAAACATGCTTCACTACACACCGTAGCTCACCGGCGTCACAATGTAAACAAACACCATTGGTGGACCTACACCTGACATCCACTGTAATGATACCAAGTACAGAAACGTATCTATTCAATAATACTGTGATTACGTCGATATTTTTTGACATCACAACATCTTTCGTTTAAAAAAAATGTATATTATGTTTATAAACTCAGGAAATATGTCCCTGGACACATGAGGACTTTGAATATGACCAATGTATGATCCTGTAGCTACCTGGTATCGGATTGATACCCAAATTTGTGGTATCATCCAAAACTAATGGAAAGCATCCAAACAGAAGAATAAATGATTATTAAATTTTAACAGAAGTGTAGATATAACATGTTAAAAGATAAAGTAAGCAGTTATTAACAATAAATGAACAAGTGAATTTATAATTCATTTTCTACCACTTGTCCTTAATAATGTTGACAAAATAATAGGTAGATAAATGACACAATATGTTACTGCATATATATATATATAAATAGTTGATTTATATAGGCTAGTAAGGTAAAGTTTTGTACCTTACTAGCCTATATAAATCAACTATTTATAAATACACATTAGTAGGCTAAATGAACCTCTTTAACATGTTACTGCATATGTCAGCAGCTAAATTAGGAGCCTTTGTTTGTTTACTTACTAATAAAAGACAAGTTGTCTTGTATGTTCACTATTTTATTTAAGGACTTAATTGCAATAAGAAACATATGTTTAATGTACCCTAAGATTTTTTGTTAAAATGAAGGCAATAATGCAAATTTTTTGTGGTCCCCTTTATTTAGAAAAGTAGCAAAAAGTACCGAAAATTGTCTAAATAATTTTGGTACAGGTACCAAAATATTGGTATCGGGTAGAGATGTCCGATAATATCGAACTGCCGATATTATCGGCCGATAAATGCTTTAAAATGTAATATCGGAAATTATCGGTATCGGTTTTCAAAACGTAACATTTATGAATTTTTAAAACGCCGCTGTGTACACGGACGTAGGGAGAAGTACAGAGCGCCAATAAACCTTAAAGGCACTGCCTTTGCGTGCCGGCCCAATCACATAATATCTACGGCAGGGGTGTCAAACGTACGCCCCGAGGGCCGGATCAGGCCCGCGAACAGGTTTTATCCGGCCCGCGGGATGAGTTTGCTAAGTATAAAAATGAACCTGAAATTTTTGAATGAAAGAAACAGCTGTTCTAAATGTGTCCACTAGATGGCACAATAGCAATTCTTTGTATCTTTGTAGATGATGCTACATATGTACAAAATAAACCTCATGATGTTAGTACATCAGTCGAGGAAAATGATCAAACTGCATAAATAAAATCTTGTAATTTGATTTTGATATAATTGTTTTATCTTGATACATTGAAAATGAGTTGACTGATGAACATTATCACATAATTTATTCAGAAAATATAAATAACGACAAAAAGAGTATATATACTATTAACCGCAACAGGTAATTGTAAAAAAAACAACAACTTTATGATTTATACAATTTCAGAATGTGCTTGTTCTATTTTTAAACAAATAAAACAATCTGAAGTTGTCTTCATTTTTAAGTTATCGTGCCGTGATTTTACCAGTCCGGCCCACTTGGGAGTAGATTTTTCTCCATGTGGCCCCCCATCTAAAATGAGTTTGACACCCCTGATCTACGGCTTTTCACACACACACAAGTGAATGCAAGGCATACTTGGTCAACAGCCATACAGGTCACACTGAGGGTGACCGTATAAACAACTTTAACACTGTTACAAATATGCGCCACACTGTGAACCCACACCAAACAAGAATAAAAAACACATTTCGGGAGAACATCCGCACCGTAACACAACATAAACACAACAGAACAAATACCCAGAACACCTTGCAGCACTAACTCTTCCGGGATGCTACAATATACACCCCCCCCCCCCCGCTTCCCCCCCCCCCCCCCCACCTCAACCTCCTCATGCTCTCTCAGGGAGAGCATGTCCCAAATTCCAAGCTGCTGTTTTGAGGCATGTTAAAAAAAATCATGCACTTTGTGACTTCAATAATAAATATGGCAGTGCCATGTTGGCATTTTTTTTCCATAACTTGAGTTGATTTATTTTGGAAAACCTTGTTACATTGTTTAATGCATCCAGCGGGGGGCATCACAACAAAATTAGGCATAATAATGTGTTAATTCCACGACTGTATATATCGGTATCGGTTGATATCGGAATCGGTAATTAAGAGTTGGACAATATCGGAATATCGGCAAAAAAGCCATTATCGGACATCTCTAGTATCGAGACAACACTAATTTCTACTGTAGCTATAATGTGAAAAATAATCAACTTGTCACATTCCTGGAATCTTAGAGTTACTGCCGGTGCAGCTGTGACCTGCACTGAGGTGAAAGAGCCTCTACTTCAAATCCAACAGACACCAACTACCTGAGATCGGTAGGTCGTGAGTTCAAACCCCGGCCGAGTCATACCAAAGACTATAAAAAATGGGAATGATTACCTCCCTGCTTGGCACTCAGCATCAAGGGTTGGAATTGGGGGGGTTAAATCACCAAAAATGATTCTCGGGCGCGGCCCCTGCTGCTACTCACTGCTCCCCTCACCTCCCAGGGGGTGATCAAGGGTGATGGGTCAAATGCAGAGAATCATTTCACCACACCTAGTGTGTGTGTGTGACAATCATTGAAATCATCAAGTCTTGCAGGGAAGACTTTTTAAGAAGTGTGTGTGTAATGTTAGGGATGGCAGACATGTAATATACCACAGTACTGTAAATTCAAGTTAAAGGCCTACTGAAAGCCACTACTACCGACCACGCAGTCTGATAGTTTATATATCAATGATGAAATCTTAACATTATAACACATGCCAATACGGCCGGGTTAACTTATAAAGTGACATTTTAAATTTGCCGCTAAACTTCCGGTTCGAAACGCCTCTGAGGATGACGTATGCGCGTGACGTAGCCCGGCGAACACGGGTATGCCTTCCACATTGAAGCCAATACGAAAAAGCTCTGTTTTCATTTCATAATTCCACAGTATTCTGGACATCTGTGTTCGTGAATCTGTTGCAATCATGTTCATTGCATTATGGAGAAGGAAGCTGAGCAAGCAAAGAAGAAAGTTGTCGGTGCGAAATGGACGTATTTTTCGAACGTAGTCAGCAACAACAGTACACAGCCGGCGCTTCTTTGTTTACATTCCCGAAAGATGCAGTCAAGATGGAAGAACTCGGATAACAGAGACTCTAACCAGGAGGACTTTTGACTTCGATACACAGACGCCTGTAGAGAACTGGGACAACACAGACTCTTACCAGGATTACTTTGATTTGGATGACAAAGACGCAGACGTGCTACTGTGAGTATGCAGCTTTGGCTTCTAAACATTTGATCGCTTGACCGTATGTGCGCAACTTTTTTTTGCGTATATACGTAACTTTTTAAAAATATATAAGCTTTATGAACCTTGGGTTAGGTGAACGGTCTTTTGGGCTGAGTGATTGTGTGTGTTGATCAGGTGTTTGAATTGTATTGGCGTGTTCTATGGAGCTAGGAGCTAGCATAGGAGCTAGGAGCTAGCATAACACGTACCGTACCGTACGTGCGCGTCACGTACGTAACTTTTTAAAAATATATAAGCTTTATGAACCTTGGGTTAGGTGAACGGTCTTTTGGGCTGAGTGATTGTGTGTGTTGATCAGGTGTTTGAATTGTATTGGCGTGTTCTATGGAGCTAGGAGCTAGCAGAGGAGCTAGGAGCTAGCATAACAAACACGCAGGTGTTTTTATGCAGGATTAATTTGTGGCATATTAAATATAAGCCTGGTTGTGTTGTGGCTAATAGAGTATATATATGTCTTGTGTTTATTTACTGTTGTAGTCATTCCCAGCTGAATATCAGGTCACCCCCGGCTCTCACAGCATCTTCCCTATCTGAATAGCTTCAACTCCCCACTAGTCCTTCACTTGCACTTTACTCATCCACAAATCTTTCATCCTCGCTCAAATTAATGGGGAAATTGTCGCTTTCTCGGTCCGAATCTCTCTCACTTCATGCGGCCATCATTGTAAACAATAGGGAACTTTGCGTATATGTTCAACTGACTACGTCACGCTACTTCCGGTAGGGGCAAGCCTTTTTTTTATCAGATACCAAAAGTTGCAATCTTTATCGTCGTTGTTCTATACTAAATCCTTTCAGCAAAAATATGGCAATATCGCGAAATGATCAAGTATGACACATAGAATAGATCTGCTATCCCCGTTTAAATAAAAAAAATTCATTTCAGTAGGCCTTTAATGCTTTTCGTCACTCGGAGGGGTGCCAGTCCTCACAATGTATGCCCCCTCAGAATGGGGTGTGCACTCTCTCTCTCTCTCTCTCTCTCTCTCTCTTGCTCTCTCTCTCACACACACACAAAGCGTCTTCAGAAAATGTCAAGTCAACATTTAACCTTGATAAGAGCATTCCAGCCAGAGCACCTTCAGAATTAAACACACATTCTATATTTACACTCCACCCCTCAAGGCTCATCCATTTCGTCCTTGGCTTTAGTTCAAGACTGATTGGAGTGTCTCTAATCTGTGTGTGTTGTCTGTACTACAAACACCGAAAACAAGTGAATACTCACTTGCAGATTATACTACATACACTCTAATTCACAGGGGCCAGACTCAAGGCCCGGGGGCCAGATCTGGCCCCGCCAAATCATTGTATGTGGCCCGCGAAAGCCTGGGAAAAGTGTGTGTTAATAAAATACTACATTTTTTTTTTTTTTACTAAATGCAAATAATTATTTCGATTTGGACAGGAAAAAAATGCATCTTTTAAACATTATTATCTAATCATGCCAAATATAACATTATAAAATTGTTATGTTTAGAGAGGGGAGATGACGGCTCAGACACTAGGGGGCAGTAATGTTCAATGATTTATTATATATATCGTCAATATATATATATATATATATATATATATATATATATATATATATATATATATATATATATATATATATATATATATATATATATACACTACCGTTCAAAAGTTTGGGGTCACCCAAACAATTTTGTGTTTGAGCCTTCATTTCGAAGAACAAGAATAGACTGTCGAGTTTCAAATGAAAGTTCTCTTTTTCTGGCCATTTTGAGCGTTTAATTGACCCCGCAAATGTGATGCTCCAGAAACTCAATCTGCTCAAAGGAAGGTCAGTTTTGTAGCTTCTGTAACGAGCTAAACTGTTTTCAGATGTGTGAACATGATTGCACAAGGGTTTTGTAATCATCAATTAGCCTTCTGAGCCAATGAGCAAACACATTGTACCATTAGAACACTGGAGTGATAGTTGCTGGAAATGGGCCTCTATACACCTATGTAGATATTGCACCAAAAACCAGACATTTGCAGCTAGAATAGTCATTTACCACATTAGCAATGTATAGAGTGTACTTCTTTAAAGTTAAGACTAGTTTAAAGTTATCTTCATTGAAAAATAAGGACATTTTAATGTGACCCCAAACTTTTGAACGGTAGTGTATATATATATATATATATATATATATATATATATATATATATATATATATATATATGTATATATATATATATATATATATATGTATATATATATATATATATATATATATATATATATATATATATATATATATATACATGTTTGTATGTATATATATATATATATATTTATATATATATATATATATATATATATATATATATATATATATATATATATATATATGTATGTATGTATGTATGTATGTATGTATGTATGTATGTATGTATGTATATATGTATATATATATATATATATATATATATATATATATATATATATATATATATATATATATATATATATATAATAATAAACAATACAAACTAACTATACTTAAACTAAGGAATGGAGTGTGTGTGGTGTTACACGATGTGTGTAATTAACTGTTGTGTGTTACCGCAATGTTGGATGAGGAAGCAGACAAATCCAAAGAGGGCTAGGCGAAAGGGGTCCGTGATCCAAGTGAGGTCCGTGGGGCAGAGAGAGAGAGGCGACAAGGTCCGTGTCCAGGCGGGGGTCGAGGATTGAGGGAGGCAGTCGGGATCCAGGCTTGTCGCTTACGGTTCACCATCGAGAAACTACACTACCGTTCAAAAGTTTGGGGTCACATTGAAATGTCCTTATTTTTGAAGGAAAAGCACTGTACTTTTCAATGAAGATAACTTTAAACTAGTCTTAACTTGAAAGAAATACACTCTATACATTGCTAATGTGGTAAATGACTATTCTAGCTGCAAATGTCTGGTTTTTGGTGCAATATCTACATAGGTGTATAGAGGCCCATTTCCAGCAACTATCACTCCAGTGTTCTAATGGTACAATGTGTTTGCTCATTGGCTCAGAAGGCTAATTGATGATTAGAAAACCCTTGTGCAATCATGTTCACACATCTGAAAGCAGTTTAGCTCGTTACAGAAGCTACAAAACTGACCTTCCTTTGAGCAGATTGAGTTTCTGGAGCATCACATTTGTGGGGTCAATTAAACGCTCAAAATGGCCAGAAAAAGAGAACTTTCATCTGAAACTCGACAGTCTATTCTTGTTCTTAGAAATGAAGGCTATTCCACAAAATTGTTTGGGTGACCCCAAACTTTTGAACGGTAGGGTAAGTTCCCGCCAGGATCCTAGGGTCTACTGGTCCTTATACCGCTCGCCCTCATCAGTCCCAGGTGTGTATGTGAGTATATGAATCGTGTTTCCAAGATGAGGAAGGAAAGGCAGGAAGCAGTGTGCAGGTAAGATGCTGAGTTAACCCTGCACGTAAAGCGCAGCAAACAGAAATCTCTTAGCACAACGTGAACAACGTCGGCAGTAGAACAATACCAAACGTAAACTGTTGCATGAGTCGTACAAGTATCTCGAAAGGACTGGCAGGGTGTGACGGGCACGGGAAGGGGCGTCATTTGTGGCTGCAGGTGGTGGGAACACTATTCAATAAACAAGAGTCTGGTGCGTATACTTAGCGTCCTAGCAACAACAAACAAAGCAAGGAGAGCTAGGAACAGAAGTAAACGCAGAATTTAGGGGAACAACAGCACCAAAAGCACGACAAAACATGACCTGAGGCAGAGGTCATGACAAAACAAATGATATTGGAACCGTGGCTGTTTGTGTTGTAACTTCCAGGCATGCAATACAAGTAAAAACAATGTGTTTTTCTTAATTAAATGTTCTTATTTAAATAATCTATATTAGAAAATAATCTCAATGAAAGGACTGCTTTCATTTGATTGTTATAATAAGACATTTAAATGTCAGGTTTGGGACTTAATGCTCAGGGAGTGTTTGCGTTTTCTCACACACAAGAACAATTAGAGAGAACAGCGTATGACTTGATTTGCATTGTTTTGACTCGGCTGATAATTGAGAACAAGGAATGGTGTTCCTGGGATTAAAGCTCTCACCTTTTCTCCTCCAAACATATTGCTGGGTGTTGTGGCCAAACAGCTCAATTTTTGTTTCATCTGACATCACATGGACTAAGACAGGGGTCGGCAACCTTTACCACTCAAAGAGCCATTTTGGCAAGTTTCACAAATTAAAGAAAGTAATGGGAGCCACAAAAAAATTTTTAAAATTTAAAATGAAAAACACCGCATACAAAGCTTAAATGCTTTGTGCTATGTTAACTAGGGGTCTCCGACACACGCACCGGCACGCACTTTAATGTGGAAATTTGATGCTAGTGCAGCCCACGAGTTTTGAATGAATGGCGCTAGATAGCGTCATGCTTGCCAACCCTCTCATTTTTCCCGGGAGACTCCCGAATATCAGAGCGTGATGACACTGCATTTGGCGCCCTCTACAATCTGCCCTAACAGTGTACCTGCTCAACCACACGTAGAATGCAATTTCAGCTTGCTCACGTAAGTGACAGCAAGGCGTACTAACTCAGCAGCCACACATCTTACACTGACGGTATCAATACCCAGAATCCCATGCAGCCCTAACTCTTCCGCTCAACCAACGCACGGAGAGGGGGGGGGTTGATGTGTGGGGGGATTTGGTGGTAGCGGGGGTGTATAATGTAGACCGGAAGAGTTAGGGCTGCATGGGATTCTGGGTAATGGCTGTGTTGTGTTTATGTTGTGTTACGGTGGGATGTTCTCCAGAAATGTGTTTTTCATTCTTTTTTGGTGTGGGTTCACAGTGTGGCGCATATTTGTAACGTAACAATGTTAAAGTTGTTTGATACGGCTACCGTCAGTGTAAGCTGTGTGGCTGATGAGTAAGTATGCTTTGCTGTCTCCTGTGTTTGCAAGTAATAACAACATGCAACATGTGGCTGGACTGGCACGTTGTATGTAAATGCTATAGAGGACAATTACTGCAGTGCAATTAGGGCACGCCCTTTATTTAGTAATTAGAGTGTAAATAGGATTATTTTTTCCCTGGGAGTAATCTATGAGAGACACTGAGATCCATAAATCTCCTGGGAAAATCGGGGGGGTCGGCATGTATGTAGCTGAGCCGCATCAGAGTGGTCAAGGAGCCGCATGCGGCTCCGGAGCCGCGGGTTGCCGACCCCTGGACTAAGATAAGACCTTCTGGAGGAAAGTTCTGCGGTCAGATGAAACAAAAATTGAGCTGTTTGGCCACAATACCCAGCAATATGTTTGGAGGAGAAAAGGTGAGACCTTTCATCCCAGGAACGCCATTCCTACCGCCAAGCATGGTGGTGGTAGTATTATGCTCTGGGCCTGTTTTGCTGCCAATGGAACTGGTGCTTTACAGAGAGTAAATGGGACAATGAAAAAGGAGGATTACCTCCAAATTCTTCAGGACAAGCTAAAATCATCAGCCCGGAGGTTGGGTCTTGGGCGCAGTTGGGTGTTCCAACAGGACAATGACCCCAAACACACGTCAAAAGTGGTAAAGGAATGGCTAAATCAGGCTAGAATTAAGTTTTTAGAATGGCCTTCCTAAAGTCCTGACTTAACTGTGTGGACAATGCTGAACAGCAACAGAAACTGCAACAATCCATCGGTTGAGCTTATTATCTATCTTTGCCTCACACGTAAACAAGACCCAAAAGTAATTTCATTCCTGTACTTGAGCAAGACCAAAGCTTTATACTACATATTGCCCAAGTAAACACACAAAGCGAAGTAAATGTTTCGATTGTAAGGGGACCAGATGGTCCGTAGTATTATGGCACACCTAGAGCACCTCCCAAACTCCACCATCCAAGCCTCAACGCCCCATCAAGGGCGACTCCCAGCTACCCCTGGGTACTGGGGACTGGCATGGCTCATTAAAAATAATCATAGATTAGATTTATATAGCGCTTTTCTAGACACTCAAAGCACATCATTCATTCACACCTGGTGGTGGTAAGCTACATTCGTAGCCACAGCTGCCCTGGGGTAGACTGACTGAAGTGTGGCTGCCAGTTTGTGCCTTCAGCCCCTCTGACCACTACCCATCATTCATTCACCAGTGTGAGCGGCACTGGGGGCAAGGGTGAAGTGTCCTGCCCAAGGACACAACGGCAGTGATTTGGATGGCAAGAGGCGGGGAGCGAACCTGCAACCCTCAGTTTTCTGGCACGGCCGCTCTACCCACCACGCCATGCCACCCTAAATCATTGAGTACAGTGGCCGCCTTGTAACCAGAGGGTTACTGGTTCGATTCCAGCCCGGTGAGCTCATGTCGACATGTCCTTGAGCAAGACACCAATGGATCGTGGTTAGAGCCTTGTATGGTAGCTTCCGCCATTGGTATTTCACAATTTGGTTGCTGACTATAAAAGCCTATTCTAGTTTATTCTTTCCACTATCCTTGACCATTAGGCTTCCGACCCCCTGCCTCCCTCTGGATGCAGGCAAAATTCTATCTGAGTTATCAGTTGAAGGTTTGACCAATGGGCGATTCTGACAGATTGACATAATTGCGACAGAAGTCATGCGGTCACAGGTCTAATCATACAGTCGTTTTTCCAAAGACGCCGCTTGCATTCAGCTAGGGGTGGCTCTATTTTCTAATCATCCCCCTCTAGGTTACATTGTCATTGCAGACATAGTGGGTGTGTGCTTTCCAGAACCCCGCTGAGGGACGCCAAGAAAGCTGGGTACTCTGAACAGGTGTTGGGCTAGGGGTGGGAGTAGAGTTTGACACCAGGACCTCGTTCACAAGTTGAGGCAGCTAGAGAGATGACGCTCCATGTCTCAAGAACCACAGTTTTAAGAACCAGCAAATGAAGCCGCGCTCTCGGCTGGGACTGCAACCTAAACTACGTAGCACCTCATGCTGTTTGTCCCAGTAAGGTCCTGTGTGTGTCTTTCGCGTTTGGCCTAAACAAGAACCATAGAACTATACAATGGAACTGGCTGCTCTGTACAATATGACTGAGTATAATTCCTCTGCAGTTTACATTTTTGCTTCGCATAAAAACAAAACAAAAATTCCCCAAAATTTGTAACTGACTAAAGAAATAAACCAAAACACCTGTCCAAGGGTGTTGTTCTTTACAGGGCATGTACTGTACTTTTGTTTTACAGTGGTCAACCTGTCTTTACACTTGTGTGACATTTACGAATGTTAAAACCTTGTATTATCTCAAAATAATAAAAACTACCTAAATGTTGACCTATTAATTTTTTTTTCAATCAAGCAGCCAAGACACATTTGTGTACGGCTTTTCAAGGTCAGCATTATTTTCAATTTCCGGCTCTGTGGTCATCATCAGGTTTTCGTTATGGTCAATCAATCAATCAATGTTTATTTATATAGCCCTAAATCACGAGTGTCTCAAAGGGCTGCACAAGCCACAACGACATCCTCGGTTCAGATCCCACATCAAGGCAAGGAAAAACTCAACCCAATGGGACAATGAGAAACCTTGGAGGGGACCGCAGATGTGGGGACCTCCCCCTGGGCGACCGGTGCAATGGACGTCGAGTGGATCTAGCATAATATTGTGAGAGTCCAGTCCATAGTGGATCTAACATAATAGTGAGAGTCCAGTCCATAGTGGATCCAACATAATAGTGAGAGTACAGTCCATAGTGGATCTAACATAATAGTGAGAGTCCAGTCAATAGTGGATCTAACATAATAGTGAGAGTCCAGTCCATAGTGGATCTAACATAATAGTGAGAGTCCAGTTCATAGTGGATCTAACATAATAGTGTGAGAGTCCAGTCCATAGTGGATCCAACATAATAGTGAGAGTCCAGTCCATAGTGGATCTAACATAATAGTGTGAGAGTCCAGTCCATAGTGGAGCTAACATAATAGTGTGAGAGTCCAGTCCATAGTGGATGTAACATAATAGTGAGAGTCCAGTCCATAGTGGATCTAACATAATAGTGTGAGAGTCCAGTCCATAGTGGATCTAACATAATAGTGAGAGTCCAGTCCATAGTGGAGCTAACATAATAGTGTGAGAGTCCAGTCCATAGTGGATCCAACATAATAGTGAGAGTCCAGTCCATAGTGGAGCTAACATAATAGTGTGAGAGTCCAGTCCATAGTGGATCTAACATAATAGTGAGAGTCCAGTCCATAGTGGAGCTAACATAATAGTGTGAGAGTCCAGTCCATAGTGGATCCAACATAATAGTGAGAGTCCAGTCCATAGTGGATCTAACATAATAGTGAGAGTCCAGTCCATAGTGGATCTAACATAATAGTGAGAGTCCAGTCCATAGTGGATCTAACATAATAGTGAGAGTCCAGTCCATAGTGGATCTAACATAATAGTGTGAGAGTCCAGTCCATAGTGGATCCAACATAATAGTGAGAGTCCAGTCCATAGTGGATCCAACATAATAGTGAGAGTCCAGTCCATTGTGGATCTAACATAATAGTGAGAGTCCAGTCCATAGTGGATCTAACATAATAGTGAGAGAGTCCAGTCCATAGTGGAGCTAACATAATAGTGTGAGAGTCCAGTCCATAGTGGATGTAACATAATAGTGAGAGTCCAGTCCATAGTGGATCTGACATAATAGTGTGAGAGTCCAGTCCATAGTGGATCTAACATAATAGTGAGAGTCCAGTCCATAGTGGAGCTAACATAATAGTGTGAGAGTCCAGTTCATAGTGGATCCAACATAATAGTGAGAGTCCAGTCAATAGTGGATCTAACATAATAGTGAGAGTCCAGTCCATAGTGGATCTAACATAATAGTGAGAGTCCAGTTCATAGTGGATCTAACATAATAGTGTGAGAGTCCAGTCCATAGTGGATCCAACATAATAGTGAGAGTCCAGTCCATAGTGGATCTAACATAATAGTGTGAGAGTCCAGTCCATAGTGGAGCTAACATAATAGTGTGAGAGTCCAGTCCATAGTGGATCCAACATAATAGTGAGAGTCCAGTCCATAGTGGATCTAACATAATAGTGAGAGTCCAGTCCATAGTGGATCTAACATAATAGTGAGAGTCCAGTCCATAGTGGATCTAACATAATAGTGAGAGTCCAGTCCATAGTGGATCTAACATAATAGTGTGAGAGTCCAGTCCATAGTGGATCCAATATAATAGTGAGAGTCCAGTCCATAGTGGATCTAACATAATAGTGAGAGTCCAGTCCATAGTGGATCCAACATAATAGTGAGAGTCCAGTCCATAGTGGATCTAACATAATAGTGAGAGTCCAGTCCATAGTGGGGCCAGCAGGAGACCATCCCGAGCGGAGACAGGTCAGCAGCGCAGAGACGTCCCCAACCGATGCACAGGCGAGCGGTCCACCCCGGGTCCCGACTCTGGACAGCCAGCACTTCATCCATGGCCACCGGACCTGCCCCCCCCCCCCCCCCCCCACAAAGGAGAGGGGGCAGAGCAGAAAAGAAACGGCAGATCAACTGGTCTAAAAAGAAGGTCTATTTAAAGGCTAGAGTATACAAATGAGTTTTAAGTTGGGACTTAAATGCTTCTACTGAGGTAGCATCTCTAACTGTTACCGGGAGGGCATTCCAGAGTACTGGAGCCCGAATAAAAAACGCTCTATAGCCCGAAGACTTTTTTTGGGCTCTGGGAATCAATAATAAGCCGGAGTTCTTTGAACGCAGATTTCTTGCCGGGACATATGGTACAATACAATCGGCAAGATAGGATGGAGCTAGACCGTGTAGTATTTTACACGTAAGTAGTAACACCTTCAAGTCACATCTTAAGTGCACAGGAAGCCAGTGTGGCATATTTGGTATATTTAGCAAATAAAAACATATTGTTTAATAACTATGGCACAGAATGTATGTGAACGGAGCCTAGTGTCAAAGTGTAACAGATGCTTTGAAGTCACCAACGTTCAGGTTGAAGTTGATCTACTGTGTTCATTCATAGAATGTTCAGCCAATGACTGACTCATTACAGTATGTTGAATCATTTAGGTTGTTTGCTGTTATAGAGGTAACGGTTAACTTAAGAGATCTCTGCAAAGGTGACGGACTCATCAACATGACCTGTGGTTAAATACTACGTGTACTGTAAACGTTTTCCTTAATCAGTTAGCGTGGGCAGGTACCACAAACAATGTCCTCAACGTTCTGCTGTTATCCACCATACGTCAAAACAGAGAAAAACCCCAATCCCTAAAATAAGACAGATCCCAGATACTAAGCGGCAGACCAAACTGAAATGCGTCAATTGCCATTTTGTGAAAAAATAAGAATAAACTGATATAATACAAATTTAAAGCAGACATGAAGAGTTCATGTATCTTTTTTTAATTAAGGTTATAAATTATTTTGTATTTGATTGAATGCAATAATTACAGCATTTGATCATCAAGTTAAACCCTCGTTGTCAAGCTTGGAGTTCAGACAGATACGACTCATGAGGGATTTTGGTTTTGTTCCACTCGTTTTTAAAGACAATCAAAATCCTGAAGGTTGTAAATGTAATCTCTTTTCTTTGGATGTTCTATGGAATTAAAGTCTGGCGATTGACCAGGCCGCTCCAGAATCTAATTGTGTTCGAGCCAGTCTATTGTTTCCTCGGCCTTACCCTATGTTAGGAGTCATTGTCATGCGGGAGGACTAATTTACGACTTAGCTTTAGTGTTCTGAGTGATGCCAGGAGTTTTCCATCGCAAGCTATGTTCACACAAGTCATTTCCCAATATTTTTGCCCATATAAGACAAGTATCTGATTTTTACCATATCTGAGTTATTGTGCAGAAATATGGGGAAATAACTACAAAAGTACACTTCATTCATTAACGATGTTACAAAAAAGATCAGTTAGAATAATACACAATGTTGGATATAGAGAACATACAAACCCTTTATTCATTGAATCGAAAATACTGAAATTCCACGACATGGTGAATTTGCAAACAGCTAAAATTATACACAAAGCAAACTATAATCTGCTACCCAAGAATATACAACAATTCTTCTCAACAAAAGAGGAGAAATATAACCTTAGAGAAAAATTTAATTTAACACTTAAAGGCCTACTGAAACCCACTACTACCGACCACGCAGTCTGATAGTTTGTACATCAATGATGAAATCTTAACATTGCAACCAAATTGCAAACCATATAAAGTGCAATTTGAAATTTCCCGCTAAACTTCCAGTTGAAAACGCCTTTGGAGGATGACGTATGCGCGTGACGTAGCCAGGAGAACAGAGGTATGGCTCCCCCATTGAGGCCAATACAAAATAGCTCTGTTTTCATCTCATTATTCCACAGTATTCTGGACATCTGTGTTGGTGAATCTGTTGCAATTTGTTCATTGCATTATGGAGAAAGAAGCTGAGCAAGCAAAGAAGAAAGTTGTCGGTGCGAAGCCGAGTATTTTGCGAGGGAAGTCAGCAACACAACACAGCCGGTGTTTCATTGTTTACATTCCCGAAAGATGCAGTCAAGATCGAAGAACTCGGACAACAGAGACTCTTACCAGGAGGACTTTGATTTGGATACACAGACGCAGACGCGATACCGTGAGTACGCAGCTGCGCTTCCAAACATTTGATCGCTTGCTCGTACGTGCGTGTCACGTACGTAACTTTGTTTAAATATATAAGCTTTATGAACCTTGGGTTAGGTGAACGGTCCTTTGGGCTGAGTGAGTGTGTGTGTTGTGCAGGTGTTTGAATTGTATTTGCGGGTTATATGGACGGGATCCCGTCCATATAACCCGCTCGAACTATAACTAGCTCGAGCTAGTAGCTAGGAGCTAGGAGCTAGCATAAGAAACACCTAGGTGTTTTTATGCGGGATTAATTTGTGGCATATTAAATATAAGCCTGGTTGTGTTGTGGCTTATAGAGTATATATATGTCTTGTGTTTATTTACTGTTTTAGTCATTCCCAGCTGAATATCAGGTCACCCCCGCCTCTCACAGCATCTTCCCTATCTGAATCGCTTACAGTGCCCACTGGTCCTTCACTTGCACTTTCCTCATCCACAAATTTTTCATCCTCGCTCAAATTAATGGGAAATCGTCGCTTTCTCGGTCCGAATCGCTCTCACTTCTGGCGGCCATCATTGTAAACAATAGGGAACTTTGCGGAAATGTTCAATTGACTACGTCACGCTACTTCCGGTAGGGGCAAGCCTTTTTTTAATCAGATACCAAAAGTTGCGATCTTTATCGTCGTTTTTTTATACTAAATCCTTTCAGCAAAAATATGGCAATATCGCGAAATGATCAAGTATGACACATAGAATAGATCTGCTATCCCCGTTTAAATAAAAACAATTCATTTCAGTAGGCCTTTAAGACCTTCAGTATATCAGTATGTGGAATTGAATTATGTAAATAAATCAAACAATGTACTAATATGATCCATTTCAAGAAACTCTTCAAACTTAAAATGTTTACAAAGTACAAAGAAGAAGAACCATGATAAACATTCTGAATTTATCTCATCCATCCATTCATTTTCTATATAATCTTACTCATTTTACCGAGCATTATTTATTTATTTTTATTGTGATTACTTATGGAGTATATTTTGATTAAATTGAGAACAGGAAGTGAACAAGAGTTTTAGCAACTGCTATGTAAAGGAGAAGGGGTAGGATTAAATAAGCTCTGCTTCTTCCTACTCCTTTTGGAACATGTTGAATAGAGAAACTGGAAATTGTGATGTATCATGTTGTATGCATGCATATTCCAAATAAACTCCAACTCAACTCAACTCTGATGTTGTATATTCTGTAGAACCAGCGTCCTATACAGTAGAAGTTTGATTTCGGTCTATTTATTTTCCCATTCTGCAAAAAAGCTACACTGTAAAAATAAATTCTGTAAAAAAACGGTCATCTACTGGCAGCTACGGCTGCAAACGAAAACCATAAAATTAAAGTAAAACATTGTAAACCAAATAATGATCAAAAACATATTTACAGAAATTTTCATGAAACGTTTTGCGGAAAAATATCGTTATTTTACAGATTTTTACTAAATTATTAAGATCAACCACCTTTAATAAAGTGACGATGCAAACAGTTCTGCCGAAAAATACCTTTATTCTACAGAGTTTTTCCAAATTTTTACGATCAAACACCTTTAATGAAGTGACAATGCTGGCAGTTCCACAGAAAAATACCATTATTTTACAGATTTTTTCTGAATTGTTAAGATCAACCACCTTTAATAAAGTGACGATGCAAACAGTTTTGCAGAAAAATACCTTTAGATTGTTAGTATGGACATAGACTTTTATATAACAAGCTATATATTTAATGAAAGATAATTACTGTAATTTTACATGAATTTGAAAGTAATTTAAGAAAACAGAAAATGCTATGTATAATTAATTTGGTATTTTTCTGTTTAAAAAAATAGAAATATACATAGTTTGTCATTACTGGCATATTACTTAAAATAACAACATAGCGGATTGTTTATTTACGGATAATATCTTCAATTCTACAGTTTTATAAACTATTTAAAAAAATAGAAAAATACAGTAGAAATTTAGAGTAAATGAACCATAAAAATAGGATCTTTTTTTTTACAGTGTAGTCAAAGATAATCTCTACGACTGTTATTAAGAATCTCACAAGTTTTTGGAACTGAACTTGCGGGCCACCAGTTAAAATGCTAAAAATAACGACAATAAGAGGACCTAAAATGTAACCTTGAGGAACACTACTAATATAAATAAAAACAATTAAACGAATGACTACTTACCACCGTATTTTTCGGACTGTAAGTCGCAGTTTTTTTCATAGTTTGGCCGGGGGTGCGACTTATACTCAGGAGCGACGTATGTGTGAAAATATTAACACATTACCGTAAAATATCAAATAATATTATTTATCTCATTCACGTAAGAGACTAGACGTATAAGATTTCATGGGATTTAGCGATTAGGAGTGACAGATTGTTTGGTAAACGTATAGCATGTTCTATATGTTATAGTTATTTGAATTACTCTTACCATAATATGTTACGTTAACATACCAGGCACGTTCTCAGTTGGTTATTTATGCCTCATATAACGTACACTTATTCAGCCTGTTGTTCACTATTCTTTATTTATTTTAAATTGCCTTTCAAATGTCTATTCTTGGTGTTGGCTTTTATCAAATACATTTCCACAAAAAATGCGACTTATACTCCCGTGCGACTTATATATGTTTTTTTCCTTCTTTATTATGCATTTTCGGCCGGTGCGACTTATACTCCAGAGCGATTTATACTCCGAAAAATACGGTAGTGTTCAGCAAATAACTTTTGAAAAGTGATTAATTGCAGTTACTTTTTTACGTTCTCCAAAAAATTAATTGAATTACTAGTATTTATTAAATGTAATTAATTACTACGGAAAGTAATTAATGTGTTACATAAAAAAATAAATAAAATAAAATAACTGCCATATGCAGTTGAGTTATGTTACATGACAGAGGAGAGAGTGTGTGTGTGTGTGTGTGTGTGTGTGGGTGTGTGTGTGTGTGTGTGTGTGTGTGTGTGTACGTGCATAAAGAGATTGATTGTGTTTTGATGGCTGTAGTCTCCTTGTCCACAAATGGGGTTTTGTAGGATTGTAATTTTGTCATTGCAATCATTGATCTGTTATTTATTATTCTCTTGTAGTAGTAGTACTCTTAGTAGTAGCAGTGTGAATGTATACTTACACGGGGGCGGTATAGCTTGGTTAGTAGAGTTGTCGTGCCAGCAACTCGAGGGTTCCAGGTTCGATCCCCGCTTCCGCCATCCTAGTCACTGCCGTCGTGTCCTTGGGCAAGACACTTTACCCACCTGCTCCCAGTGCCACCCACACTGGTTTGAATGGAACTTAGATATTGGGTTTCACTATGTAAAGCGCTTTGAGTCACTAAAGAAAAAGCGCTATATAAATATAATTCACATTCACAATTCACATGTTGCGTTGTTTGCTGTGTGATGTTGCCTTTTCCTATTTGATATCAAGTTCATTTTACTGTGGCGCTAGTTGTTGCTTTCATTGGTCAAAAGTTACTTTCTGCATTGAACTTGCTGTGCTTCTGACGGAGTCTTGTTGACAAATAACTCCATCAAATGTAGCGCGCCACGTTACACTGAATGTATCGGTAATGGCGTTGTAACGTATGGCATTGCTGTGTGCAGTGAAACTTGCCAAGGGACATGTAAGCAAATATTAAAGGCCTACTGAAATAATTGTTTTAAATTTAAACGGGGATAGCAGATCCATTTTAATGTGTCATACTTGATCATTTCGCGATATTGCCATATTTTTGCTGAAAGGATTTAGTATAGAACAACGACGATAAAGTTCGCAACTTTTGGTCTCTGATAAAAAAAAAAGCCTTGCCCCTACCGAAAGTAGCGTGACGTGGTCGATTGTTCGCCTCCTCATATTTTCCTATTGTTTTCAATGCAGCTAGAGCGATTCGGACCGAGAAAGCGACGATTACCCCATTAATTTGAGCGAGGATGAAAGATTCGCGGATGAGGAACGTTAGAGTGACGGACTAGAATACAGTGCAAGACATAGCTTTTTTTGCTCTGACCGTAACTTAGGTACAAGCTGGCTCATTGGATTCCACACTCTCTCCTTTTTCTATTGTGGATCACGGATTTGTATTTTAAACCACCTCAGATACTATATCCTCTTGAAAATGAGAGTGGAGAACGCGAAATGGACATTCACAGTGACTTTTATCTCCACGACAATACATCGGCGAAGCTCTTTAGCTACTGAGCTAATGTGATAGCATCTGGCTCAAATGCAGATAGAAACAAAAGAAATAAATCCCTGACTGGAAGGATAGACAGAAGCTCAACAATACTATCAAACCATGGACATGTAACTACACGGTTAATAATTCTCAGCCTGGCAAAGCTTACCAATGTTGTTGCTAACGACGCCATTGAAGCTAACTTAGCAACCGGACCTCACAGAGCTATGATAAAAACATTAGCGCTCCACCTACGCCAGCCAGCCCTCATCTGCTCATCAACACCCGTGCTCACCTGCGTTCCCGCGATCGACGGCGCAACGAAGGACTTCACCCGATCATCCGTGCGGTTGGCGGCTAGCGTCGGCTAGCGCGTCCGCTATCCAAGTAAGTCCTCCTGTTGTGTTTCTACAGCCAGCCGCTAATACACCGATCCCACCTACAACTTTCTTCTTTGCAGTCTCCATTGTTCATTAAACAAATTGCAAAAGATTCACCAACACAGATGTCCAGAATACTGTGGAATTATGAGATGAAAACAGAGCTATTTTGTATTGTTTTCAATGGGGTACCGATACTTCTGTTTCACTGGCTACGTCACGCGCATACGTCATCATCCAAAGACGTCTTAAACCGGAAGTTTAGCGGGAAATTTAAAATTGCACTTTATAAATTAACCCGGCCGTATTGGCATGTGTTGCAATGTTAAGATTTCATCATTGATATATAAACTATCAGACTGCGTGGTCGGTAGTAGTGGCTTTCAGTAGGCCTTTAACATTGCTGTATGTATACTTTTGACCCAGCAGATTTGCTCACATTTTCAGTAGACCCATAATAAATTCATAAAAGAAGCAAACTTCATGAATGTTTTTGTGACCAACAAGTATGTGCTCCAATCACTCTATCACAACAAAATAAGAGTTGTAGAAATGATTGGAAACTCAAGACAGCCATGACATTATGTCCTTTACAAGTGTATGTACACTTTTGACCACCACTGTAACTCACCCCTGGCTAGAAAAGTCTGGGAAACCCTGCTAGTATTTTAACTTCGGAACCAATGCTCAGCTTGTTTGAACCAAAGAAACACCAGGAAAGTGACATCAATCATAATGACTGAGGAAAATCTGTGGAGCAGCTTTGGACTTTGATACTCTCCAGAAACATGTGGCTTAAGTGATTCAACAGATGAATTGATGGGCTTTTTAGCAATAACTTTATCCAGAGGCTGTGTAGCAAGATGTTTACACGCAGCACTTTTCTGACCGAAAACACTCATGGATAACACGAGGTTGTTAACACTTGATTCCCTGAGCAATGCACAGTGGAGCCCGGGAGGAAAGGTTGTGTGGGAGATGGGGAGTACATGGAACATGGAGAGATTAGAAGGGAGAGGATGGAGGAGAGCATTAAATCAAGGAGTTGTACTCTATATGTACACAAGTTACATGTTTCCCAGTGAGGCAAATACAGTGATGCCTCAACTTACGACTTTTTCAGCTTTTGTTAAGCTTTAAAGGCCTACTGAAAGCCACTACTACCGACCACGCAGTCTGATAGTTTATATATCAATGATGAAATCTTAACATTGCAACACATGCCAATACGGCCGGGTTAACTTATAAAGTGACATTTTAAATTTCCCGGGAAATATCCGGTTGAAAACGTCCATGTATGATGACGTTTGCGCATGACGTCACGGAGTGAACGGAAGTATTGGGACACATTGTATCTCAATGCAAACAGCTCTGTTTTCATCGCAAAATTCCACAGTATTCTGGACATCTGTGTTGGTGAATCTTTTGCAATTTGTTTAATGAACAATGAAGACTGCAAAGAAGAAAGCTGTAGGTGGGATCGGTGTATTAGCGGCTGGCTGCAGCAACACAACCAGGAGGACTTTGAGTTGGATAGCAGACGCGCTATCCGACGCTAGCCGCCGACCGCATCGATGATCGGGTGAAGTCCTTCGTCGCGCCGTCGATCGCTGGAACGCAGGTGAGCACGGGTGTTGATGAGCAGATGAGGGCTGGCGTAGGTGGAGAGCTAATGTTTTTAGCATAGCTCTGTCGAGGTCCCGTAGCTAAGTTAGCTTCAATGGCGTCGTTAGCAAAAGCATTGCTAGGCTTCGACGGGCGGCACAGCATTAACCGTGTGGTTACAGGTCCATGGTTTAATAGTATTGTTGATCTTCTGTCTATCCTTCCAGTCAGGGGTTTATTTCTTCTGTTTATATATGCAGTTAAGCATGATGCTATCACGTTAGCTCCGTAGCTAAAGTGCTTCGCCGATGTATTGTCGTGGAGATAAAAGTCACTGTGAATGTCCATTTCGCGTTCTCGACTCTCATTTTCAAGAGGATATAGTATCCGAGGTGGTTTAAAATACAAATCCGTGATCAACAATAGAAAAAGGAGAAAGTGTGGAATCCAATGAGCCCTTGTACCTAAGTTACGGTCAGAGCGAAAAAAGATACGTCCTGCACTGCACTCTAATCCTTCACTCTCACTTTCCTCATCCACAAATCTTTCATCGTGGCTCAAATTAATGGGGTAATCGTCGCTTTCTCGGTCCGAATCGCTCTCGCTGCTGGTGTAAACAATGGGGAAATGTGAGGAGCCTTTCAACGTGCGACGTCACGCTACTTCCGGTACAGGCAAGGCTTTTTTATCAGCGACCAAAAGTTGCGAACTTTATCGTCGATTTTCTCTACTAAATCCTTTCAGCAAAAATATGGCAATATCGCGAAATGATCAAGTATGACACATAGAATGGATCTGCTATCCCCGTTTAAATAAGAACATTTCATTTCAGTAGGCCTTTAAGTTGCAAGCATACCTCGTGTTACGAGTATTTTAGGCATCGGTTGAAGTAATACCGTCGTGGTCAAAAGTGTACATACACTTGTAAAGAACATAATGTCATGGCTGTCTTGAGTTTCCAATCATTTCTACAACTCTTATTTTTTTGTGATAGAGTGATTGGAGCACATACTTGTTGGTCACAAAAAACATTCATGAAGTTTGGTTCTTTTATGAATTTATTATGGGTCTACTGAAAATGTGAGCAAATCTGCCATGCTTGACGGTAGACATAGTGTTCCTGGGATTAAAGGCCTCACCTTTTCTCCTCCAAACATATTGCTGGGTATTGTGGCCAAACAGCTCCATTTTTGTTTCATCTGACATCACATGGACAAAGATAAGACCTTCTGGAGGAAAGTTCTGTGGTCAGATGAAACAAAAATTGAGCCGTTTGGCCACAATACCCAGCAATATGTTTTATTAAAGGTGAGTGAGGCCTTTAATCCCATGAACACCAATTCCTACCGTCAAGCATGGTGGTGGTAGTATTATGCTCTGGGCCTTTTTTTCTGCCAATGGAGCTTGTGCTTTACAGAGAGTAAATGGGACAATGAAAAAGGAGGATTACCTCCAAATTCTTCAGGACAAGCTAAAATCATCAGCCCGGAGGTTGGGTCTTGGGCGCAGTTGGGTGTTCCAACAGGACAATGACCCCAAACACACGTCAAAAGTGGTAAAGGAATGGCTAAATCAGGCTAGATTTAAGGTTTTAGAAGGGCCTTCCCAAAGTCCTGACTTAAACGTGTGGACAATGCTGAAGAAACAAGTCCATGTCAGAAAACCAACACATTTAGCTGAACTGCACCGATTTTGTCAAGAGGAGTGGTCAAAAATTCAAGCAGAAGCTTGTGGATGGCTACCAAAAGCGCCTTATTGCAGTGAAACTTGCCAAGGGACATGTAAGCAAATATTAACATTGCTGTATGTATACTTTTGACCCAGCACATTTGCTCACATTTTCAGTAGACCCATAATAAATTCATAAAAGAACCAAACTTCATGAATGTTGTTTGTGACCAACAAGTATGTGCTCCAATCACTTTATCAGTGCATAATACTACCACCACCATGCTTGATGGTATGAATGGTGTTCCTGGGATTAAAGGCCTCACCTTTTCACCTCCAAACATATTGCTGGGTCTTTGTCAATACGTGGACCTTGGGGTGTTGTGTTTTCCCGGAACGCAAAAGAAAGTTGGCGCGGGCAAGGCGTGAAGGTGAGGACATGTTTATTTTTACACTAACAAAAAGAACAAACGAAAAGCGCGCACAAGGCGGAAGTACAAAACTTGGCTAGTGAAACAAAAACTTGCACAAAGGCAGAGACTATGAACATGAAAACAAAAACAACACTTACTGTGGCGTGAAACAGCACGAAAACTATGGCATGAAACTATGGCTTGGAATGAAAGGTAGCAGAGGTAAACAGAGGTAGTAAGGATGATGTCACCAGGCCGACTGCCTGGCAACAACAAGCTTAAAGGCCTACTGAAATGAATTGTTTTTATTTAAACGGGGATAGCAGATCCATTCTATGTGTCATACTTGATCATTTCGCGATATTGCCATATTTTTGCTGAAAGGATTTAGTAGAGAACATCGACGATAAAGTTTGCAACTTTTGGTCGCTGATAAAAAAGCCTTGCCTGTACCAGAAGTAGCGTGATGTCGCAGGTTGAAAGGCTCCTCACATTTCCCCATTGTTTACACCAGCAGCGAGAGAGATTTGGACCGAGAAAGCGACGATTACCCCATTAATTTGAGCCAGGATGAAAGATTTGTGTATGAGGTACGTGAGAGTGAAGGACTAGAGTGCAGTGCAGGACGTATTTTTTTTCGCTCTGACCGTAACTTAGGTACAAGCTGGCTCATTGGATTCCACACTTTCTCCTTTTTCTATTGTGGATCACGGATTTGTATTTCAAACCACCTCGGATACTATATCCTCTTGAAAATGAGAGTCGAGGACGCGAAATGGACATTCACAGTGACTTTTATTTCCACGACAATACATCGGCGAAACACTTTAGCTACAGAGCTAACGTGATAACATCGGGCTCAAATGCAGATAGAAACAAAATAAATAAGCCCCTGACTGGAAGGATAGACAGAAGATCAACAATACTATTAAACCATGGACATGTAACTACACGGTTAATGCTTTCCAGCCTGGCGAAGCTTAACAATGCTGTTGCTAACGACGCCATTGAAGCTAACTTAGCAACGGGACTTCACAGAGCTATGATAAAAACATTAGCGATCCACCTACGCCAGCCAGCCCTCATCTGCTCATCAACACCCGTGCTCACCTGCGTTCCAGCGATCGACGGAGCGACAAAGGACTTCACCCGATCACTGATGCGGTCGGCGGCCCGTAGACGGAGGAAGTCAAGGTGAGGTCGGCGGCTAGCGCGTCTGCTATCCATGTCAAAGTCCTCCTGGTTGTGTTGCTGCAGCCAGCCGCTACTACACCGATCACACCTACAGCTTTCTTCTTTGCAGTCTCCATTGTTCATTAAACAAATTGCAAAAGATTCACCAACACAGATGTCCAGAATACTGTGGAATTTTGGGATGAAAACAGAGCTTTTTTGTATTGGATCCAATGGGGTCCGAATACTTCCGTTCTCTCCGTGACGTCACGCGCATATGTCATCATACATAGACGTTTTCAACCGGAAGTGTCGCGGGAAATTTAAAATGTCACTTTATAAGTTAACCCGGCCGTATTGGCATGTGTTGCAATGTTAAGATTTCATCATTGATATATAAACTATCAGACTGCGTGGTCGGTAGTAGTGGCTTTCAGTAGGCCTTTAAATACTGGTGACATGATTAGTGAAAACAGGTGCGTGACTCAAAATGTGAACCAGGATGTGAACCAGGTGAAACTAATGGTTGCTATGGTGACAGAGCAAGGGAGTGAAAACAAGAACTAAAAAGTGTCCAAAAACCAAGCAAAACATAACTAAACTAAACATGATCACAGACATGACAGTATTGTGGCCAAACAGCTCAATTTTTGTTTTAATCTGACCACAGAACTTTCCTCCAGAAGGTCTTATCTTTGTCCATGTGATGTCAACGTCCATGTAATCAAATATTGACATTGCTGTATGTATACTTTTGACCCATTTTCGGTAGACCCATAATAATTTAATAAAAGAACCAAACTTCATGAATGTTTTTTTTGTGACCAACAAGTATGTGCTCCAATCACTATCAGAAAAAAATGAGAGTTACTATATGACTACTATATGATTTGCCTGAGAAGCTGGGCAGGACATTATTTAAAAAAATAAAATTAAATAAAAAAATAATAATAATAAAAAAAAGAGAGTTGTAGAAATAATTGGAAAATCAAGACATCCATGACATGATGTTCTTTACAAGTGTATGTCAACTTTTGACCTCGACTGTAATTAAAAAAATATATAAGAATATATAAAATATATAAACAAAGGCACTCCACTTTTGGTGAGCTCCAATTGATTCAAATGAAGTCATCGTGCTTGTGGAGGCTCCATCTTTTTGCCCTTTGGCAGTCAGTCTTGGGAACTGACTCAGCCAGGCTTTGTGCCAGTTTGTTGAGGGTTGAGTGCCCACGCGCCAAAAGCAGGGCTTGGCCTGAGCACATTGGACACGTTAACAGGAAGTACAGGAAATTGCCGTAATGGAGTGAGCATACCCTACAAGTATTGTTTATACAAAAACGCAGCAAAAATAATGAATTGTTTTTGGTCTTTTCGACTTTTCTCAGGTTGTAGGTACAGCTTTGAACTCGCTGACTTCCTGTGCAGAGCAATTCATTCTGGATCGAGCATAAAACCTCTAAAAATACTCCGGGTCTTTGTGAGGGAATGCAATGTCACACCTTTCCCCGTTTATTTATTTATCCATTGTCCACAAAAGTAGAACGCTAGCATCTGCTCAGCACTTTCAGTATTCATAATAAAATGACATGATCCTAAATGTAACTACCTTTGCCACACAAATATAAAGAAAATCTTGTGTAATGTGTGTAGCACAACATATTATGTAGATGCATATGTAGTATACATTTAACATTTATCAGACTGTATAATGCATATGTTCCTTTTTGACTGGACTTGAATGTATAATAGACTGTATTTATATCATTCACATGTGAATAATGCTGTAAAATAGACTGTATTTGTGTTATTCACATGGGAATAATGCTGTATAATAGACTGTATCTATATTATTCACATGTGTATAATGCTGTATAATAGACTGTATTTATATTATTCACATGTGAATAATGCTGTATAATAGACTCTATTTATATTATTCACATGTGAATAATGCTGTATAATAGACTGTATTTATAATATTCACTTGTGAATAATGCTGTATAATAGTCTGTATTTATATTATTCACATGTGAATATAGCTGTATAATAGACTGTATTTATATTATTCACATGTGTGAGGGTATGTGGGCTTGTATTAAGCCTCAGGGAGTTGAACGCCCCTGCCTTACATAGTTCCGGGTCACCCTTGGGCAAGGTGTAGCACCCGAATGCCCCCCCCATCAGGGTTACGATACCCCCCATGAACTACACTAAAAGAGGATGCGTTACCCGGCCCGGAGGAAGCCCGGGGCCCTCCTCCGGAGCTAGGCCCGGAGGTAGGGCTCGTCAGCGAGCGCCTGGTGGCCGGGCTTGCCACGGAGCCCGGCCGGGCACAGCCCGAAGAAGCTACGTGGACACGCCATCTTCTCTGCCACGTGGGCCCACCACCCGCGGTCGGAACCAGTGGGGTCGGGTGCGCTGCCAAGTGGATGGCGGTGAAAGTGGAGGCTCCGGACGGACCAATTCGGGGCAGCAGAGGCTGACTTTCGGGACGTGGAACGTCTCTACGCTGGTGGGGAAGGAGCCTGAGCTGGTGCGAGAGGTGGAGCGCTACCGGTTGGATCTGGTGGGGCTTACCTCTACGCATAGCAAGGGCTCTGAAACCACACTCCTGGACAAGGGATGGACCTTGTTCACTTCTGGAGTTGCTCAGGGTGTGAGGGCACAGGCGGGTGTGGGGATACTCACGAGTCCCCGGCTGAGTGCCTGTACGTTGGAGTTCACCCCAGTGGACAAGAGGGTCGCCTCCCTTCGCCTTAGGGTTGGAGGGGGGAAAACTCTGACTGTTGTTTGTGCATACGCACCAAACAGGAGTTCAGAGTATTCAGCCTTCTTGGATACCTTGCATGGGGTCCTGTATGGGGCGCCGGCAGGGGATTCCATAGTCTTGCTGGGGGACTTCAACGCGCACGTGGGCAATGACAGTGATACTTGGACTGGCGTGATTGGGAGGAACGGTCTCCCTGATCTGAACCTGAGTGGTGGATTGTTATTGGACTTCTGTGCTAGTCACGGACTTGCGATAACAAACACCATGTTCAAGCATAAGGATGCTCATAGGTGTACCTGGTACCAGAGCACCCTAGGCCAAAGATCAATGATCGATTTTGTAATCGTATCAGCTGATCTGAGGCCGTATGTTTTGGACACTCGGGTGAAGAGAGGGGCTGAACTGTCAACTGATCACCATCTGGTGGTGAGTTGGGTTAGATGGCGGGGGAAACCTCTGGACAGACCTGGCAAACCCAAGCGTGTAGTGCGGGTGAACTGGGAACGTTTGGAGGAGTCCTCTGTCCGGAAGGACTTCAACTCACACCTCCGGCGGGACTTCTCTGCCATCCCTGTGGAGGTTGGGGACATTGAACAGGAATGGGCAATGTTCAAAGCCTCTATTGCTAAAGCTGCAGATGCGAGCTGTGGCCAGAAGGTCTTAGGTGCCTCAAGGGGCGGTAACCCTCGAACACCCTGGTGGACAGTGGTGGTCAGGGAAGCCGTCCGACTGAAGAAGGAGTCCTACCGGGGTATGTTATCCCAGGGGACTCCGGAGGCAGTTGCAAGGTACCGGCGGGCCCGAAGGGCAGCGGCCGTGGCTGTGGACGAGGCTAAGCAGAGGGTGTGGGAGCAGTTCGGGGAATCCATGGAGAAGGACTATCGGGCGGCACCAAAGCTGTTCTGGAAGACCATACGGCACCTCAGGAGGGGGAAGCAGGGAACCATCCAAGCTGTGTACGGCAAGGATGGGACTTTGCTGACTTCAAGTGAGGAAGTCGTGGGGCGTTGGAAAGAGCACTTTGAGGAACTCCTGAACCCAAATACATCAGACACACCCTCCCTGATAGGAGCAGGGCCTGAGGATGATGGGGGATCGACGTCGATCTCTCGGAGTGAAGTCACTGAGGTAGTTAGACAACTCCACAGTGGCAAAGCTCCGGGGGTTGACGAGATCCGTCCAGAAATGCTGAAGGCTCTGGGTGTTGATGGGCTGTCTTGGTTGATACGCCTTTTCAACATTGCGTGGAAGTCTGGGACAGTGCCGAGGGAGTGGCAGACTGGGGTGGTGGTTCCCCTTTTCAAAAAGGGGGACCAGAGGGTGTGTGCTAATTACAGGGGTATCACACTACTCAGCCTCCCTGGGAAAGTTTACGCCAAGGTACTGGAAAGGAGGGTCCGGCCGATAGTCGAACCTCAGATTCAAGAGGAGCAATGTGGATTCCGTCCTGGTCGTGGAACAACTGACCAACTCTTTACGCTTGCGGGAATCCTGGAGAGGGCCTGGGAGTATGCCTATCCAGTCTACATGTGTTTTGTGGATTTGGAGAAGGCGTATGACCGCGTCCCTCGGGAGATCTTGTGGGAGGTGCTGAGGGAGTACGGAGTGAGGGGAACCCTGTTGAGGGCCATCCAATCTCTGTACAACCAAAGCGAGAGTTGTGTCCGGGTGCTTGGATGTAAGTCGGATCCGTTTCCAGTGGGGGTTGGTCTCCGCCAGGGCTGCGCTCTGTCACCTATCCTGTTTGTGATTTTCATGGACAGGATTTCTAGGCGGAGTCGTGGCCATGGCGGAGAGGGTATACGTCTCGGGGGGCTAAAGGTTGCGTCACTGCTGTTTGCAGATGATGTGGTCCTGATGGCACCTTCGGTTCGTGACCTTCAGCTCTCACTGGATCGGTTCGCAGCCGAGTGTTCAGCGGCTGGAATGAGGATCAGCATCTCCAAATCTGAGGCCATGGTTCTCAGCAGGAAACCGATGGTTTGTACAGTCCGGGTAGGGGACAGGACTCTGTCCCAGGTGGAGGAGTTTAAGTATCTTGGGGTCTTGTTCACGAGTGAGGGAAAGATGGAGAAGGAAATCAGCCGGAGAATCGGAGCAGCTGGGGCAGTATTGCAGTCTCTCTGCCGCACTGTTGTGACGAAACGGGAGCTGAGCCAGAAGGCAAAGCTCTCGGTCTACCGAGCTATCTACATTCCTACTCTCACCTATGGTCATGAAGTGTGGGTAATGACCGAAAGAATAAGATCGCGGATACAAGCGGCCGAAATGAGTTTCCTCAGAAGGGTGGCTGGCATCTCCCTTAGAGATAGGGTGAGAAGTGCAGTCACCCGAGAGAGACTCGGAGTAGAGCCGCTGCTCCTTCGCTTGGAAAGGAGCCAGCTTAGGTGGTTCGGGCATCTCGTGCGGATGCCTCACGAGCGTCTCCCTAGGGAGGTCCTCGTTGCACGTCCCACTGGGAGGAGGCCCCGCGGCAGACCAAGGACCAGATGGGGGGATTACATCTCCTCTCTGGCCTGGGAACGCTTCGGGATTCCCCAGGAGGAAGTCGCAAATGTTGCTCTGGAGAGGGAAGTCTGGGGGTCTTTGCTGGAGCTGCTGTCCCCGCGACCCGATTCCGGATAAGCGGTTGAAGATGGATGGATGGATGGACATGTGAATAATGCTGTATAATAGACTGTATTTATATTATTCACATGTGAATAATGCTGTATAATAGACTGTATTTATATTTTTCACATGTGAATAATGCTGTATAATAGACTGTATTTATATTTTTTACTTGTGAATAATGCTGTATAATAGACTGTATTTATATCATTCACATGTGAATAATGCTGTAAAATAGACTGTATTTGTGTTATTCACATGGGAATAATGCTGTATAATAGACTGTATCTATATTATTCACATGTGTATAATGCTGTATAATAGACTGTATTTATATTATTCACATGTGAATAATGCTGTATAATAGACTCTATTTATATTATTCACATGTGAATAATGCTGTATAATAGACTGTATTTATAATATTCACTTGTGAATAATGCTGTATAATAGTCTGTATTTATATTATTCACATGTGAATATAGCTGTATAATAGACTGTATTTATATTATTCACATGTGAATAATGCTGTATAATAGACTGTATTTATATTATTCACATGTGAATAATGCTGTATAATAGACTGTATTTATATTTTTCACATGTGAATAATGCTGTATAATAGACTGTATTTATATTTTTTACTTGTGAATAATGCTGTATAATAGACTGTATTTATATTATTCACATGTGAATATAGCTGTGTAATAGACTGTATTTATATTATTCACTTGTGAATAATGCTGTATAATAGACTTTATTTATATTATTCACTTGTGAATAATGCTGTATAATAGACTGTATCTATATTATTCACAAGTGAATAATGCTGTATAATAGACTGTATTTATATTATTCACATGTGAATATAGCTGTATAATAGACTGTATTTATATTATTCACATGTGAATAATGCTGTATAATAGACTGTATTTATATTATTCACATGTGAATAATGCTGTATAATAGACTGTATTTATATTATTCACATGTTAATAATTTTGTAAAATAGACTGTATTTATATTTTTCACATGTGAATAATGCTGTATAATAGACTGTATTTATATTTTTTACTTGTGAATAATGCTGTATAATAGACTGTATTTATATTATTCACATGTGAATATAGCTGTGTAATAGACTGTATTTATATTATTCACTTGTGAATAATGCTGTATAATAGACTTTATTTATATTATTCACTTGTGAATAATGCTGTATAATAGACTGTATCTATATTATTCACAAGTGAATAATGCTGTATAATAGACTGTATTTATATTATTCACTTGTGAATAATGCTGTATAATAGACTGTATTTATATTATTCACATGTGAATAATGCTGTATAATACATTGCATTTATATTATTCACATGTCAATAATTCTGTATAATAGACTGTATTTATATTATTCACATGTGAATAATGCTGTATAATAGACTTTATCTATAGTATTCAGATGTGAATAATGCTGTATAATAGACTGTATTTATATTATTCACATGTAAAAAATACCTAAGTGTTTATTGTGAGCGAACTGTGGTGCTGAATCTCCCCCAGGGATCAATAACGTACTTTCTATTCTATTCTATTATATTCTATTTTATTCTAACAGCAAAAAAAAAAAGCAGAAGGTGGGGGTGCCCTATGGTGATTATAGCCCTGACTCACTGTAAAAGTTCCTGGAAGTACCACCCTCCCACACACAAAAATGCCAGGTGTTTTAACATGCCTGTATGAATTCACATGTACTGTAAGATACACTCCAAAAAACTTACTCAAGTTTACTTTAGATATTTGTACTTAAGATTTGATTCACATGGAAGGAATTTCTACTAAGAGGAAAAATATATTCAAAGAAAAACTTTTCAATACCGTATTTTTTCTATAAGGCGCACTTAAAATCCTTACATTTTCTCAAAACTCAACAGTGCGCCCAATGTACGGCATGATTTTGGTTGTGCTTACCGACCTCGAAGCAATTTTATTTGGTACGTGGTGTAATGATAAGTGTGACCAGTAGATGGCAGCCATACATAAGAGACACGTGTAAACTGCAAGAAGATGCCAGTAAATCTGAGTCCAAAAGGGGCCTATGTATTCCTGCAAAACGCAGATATGAGCAAACAAATCTAACTATGCAAAGGAATAGATCCCTATACCGTATTTTCCCGACTATAAGGCGCACTTTTAAAATCGTTTTTTTCTCAAAATGTAGGGAATAAGTTTGGTCGAGCTTACCCACCTCAAAGCTATTTTATTTGGTACATGGTGTAATGATAAGTGTGACCGGTAGATGGCAGTCACACATAAGAGATAAGTGCAAGCTTGACTATGATGGCAATATGACTCAAGTAAACAACACCAACACTTTAAATGTTCCGTTGAGAATATAGAACATTACACACGGCGCTCAAAAATCTGTCAAAATGTTTTTAGTACGACTTCGGTAAGCTATGAAGCCGCACCGCTTGATGGATTGCCGGCGCATTAAACATAGGAGTATTATTATGGTGTGTGTATAAGGACCGCAAAATGGCACTGACAGAAATAGCAGACATTATCTGGCGTTTTGTTTCGCAATATTATGCAAAACCAACTTTTCTTACCTTCTGGTACCTGCTGATCTGTATTTGGGATCTGCATAAATCCTGAAAATGTGTGCGAGTCCGCCTTTGTAGTCCTTTACCACGCCGTAGTCTTCTTTTTCTCTATCTTCTTGTTATGGGACATTCATCCTCCGCTGTTGCCATATCTAATATAAAGTAGTGTAAAGTTCTTACTTATATCTGTCAGTAAACTCGCCATAAAAGCGCTAAAACATACCGGTGTAGTGAGTTAATATTATTCACCCAAGGAACTTTAGTTATTAGAGAGTTCCGGTCGGACAGTTTTTCACGGGACACATTTCCTGTGTTGTTGTTGTTTCCGGATGAGGAGATGCTGCTCCCTTATTGGTTGAAGTAAAGTCTGAATGTCATTAGAACAGTTAGCGCCATCTTTTGACACTTCTTCCACTCCCATCCTTGCACGCTACACCGCTACAACAAAGATGGACGGGGAGAAGACGCTGCCGAAGGTGAGCCACGTAAATAAGACCGCCCACAAAACGGCGCATCCTGAAGAGACGCTCAGAAAGTGATCCATGCAAAACTTTCACCAAAGAACCACTATTAAATGTTATGTAGACCACAAGGTAGTGTATTCAATTTAGAAAAAAATCATAATATGACTCCTATAATGCGCCCTATGGTCCGAAAAAATAAATAAATAATAATAATAATAATAGATTTTATTTGTAAAAAGCACTTTACATTGAGTAAACAACCTCAAAGTGCTACAGTGTATTAGTATTATTATTTTTTAAAGATAATAGAAATAAATAAAAATTAAAACTAGAACAGCCAAATAGCTATAACTAGTATGCATATATCTAAAAAGAAACGGTTTTTAAGCCTTTTTTAAAAGCATCCACAGTCTGTGGTGCCCTCAGGTGGTCAGGGAGAGTGTTTCAAAGACAGTTCGTAGCTTTGTCCTCGGAGGTTGGAGGAGGTTATAAAATATGGTCTTTTTTTTTCAAACAAGCTAACAAAGAGTGGCCAACATGTATCAGCTTTTAGTCTGATGTTAACGCAACGTGGCGGGCATTCCTAAGATAGGCAGAAGAGGTCTCCATCCAAATCAAACTCAAGCACTGACATAGAGAATGCAACATGTACACGTTGCATTCAGCGCTGAATCATTCGTCATTCGTCGACCTCCCCGCCATACTGGATGTGGAAAGAGCGGACGAGGAAGATGTGCTGAATTGTAAAAAACCGGAAACTCTGAACTCTCCGGTCAGTCACTAATATACAAAACCCAAAACCAGTAAAGTTAGCACGTTGTGTAAATGGTAAATAAAAACAGAATACAATGGTTTGCAAATCCTTCGTTCGAACCGGTAAACTTTGTTATTTTTTGCAAATATTAGCTCATTTGTAATTTGATGCCTGCAATATGTTTCACAAAAAGCTGGCACAAGTGGCAAAAAAGGTACTTGTCGCACAGTTTAAGAACAACATTTCTCAACCAGCTATTGCAAGGAATTTAGGGATTTCACCATCTACAGTCCGTAATATCATAAACAGTTTCAGAGAATCTGGAGAAATCACTGCACGTAGGCGATTATATTACAGACCTTCGATCCCTCAGGGGGTACTGCATCAAAAAGCGACATCAGTGTGTAAAGGATATCACCACAAGGGCTCAGGAACACTTCAGAAAACCACTGTCAGTAACTACAGTTTGTCGCTACATCTGTAAGCGCAACTTAAAACTCTACTATGCAAAGCCAAAGCCATTTATCAACAACACCCGGAAACGCCGCCGGCTTCGCTGGGCCCCGAGCTCATCTAAGATGGACTGATGCAAAGTGGGGAAGTGTTCTGTGGTCTGACGAGTCCACATTTCAAATTGTTTTTGGAAACTGTGGACGTCGGGTCTTCACTGGTTTTAGGTTTTGTACAAATTAATGGATAAAAATCATACATAAAGGTGACAAGCAAATGTGGGATCCGAGCCGAGGATGTCGTTGTGGCTTGTGCAGCCCTTTGAGACACTCATGATTTAGGGCTATATAAGTAAACATTGATTGATTGCTTATTGCTTATTTTTATTTTTTTTATCTCTACTAACCTATATTCGTAATACACCGTTTAATAATGTAATATTTGGCATGATTAGATAATAACGTTTAAAAGATGCATTTTTTTCCTGTCAAAATCGAAATAATTATTTGCATTTAGTAAAAAAAAAATGAAGTATTTTATTAAGTTGAGGAATGCTCGTCAAAGACTTATTTGGAACATCCCACAGGTGAACGGGTTAATTGGGAACAGGTGGGTGCCATGATTGGGTATAAAAGCAGCTTCCATGAAATGCTCAGTCATTCACAAACAAGGATGGGGCGACGGTCACCACTTTGTCAACAAATGCCTGAGCAAATTGTTGAACAGTTTAAGAACAACATTTCTCAATGAGCTATTGCAAGGAATTTAGGGATTTCACCATCTACGCTCCGTAATATCATCAAAAGGTTCAGAGAATCTGGAGAAATCACTGCACGTAACATTGAATGCCTGTGACCTTCGATCCCTCAAGCGGTACTGCATCAAAAACCAACATCAGTGTGTAAAGGATATCACCACATGGACTCAGAAACACACAGTTCCGTGCTACATTTGTAAGTGCAACTCTACTATGCAAAGCCAAAGCCATTATATCAACAACACCCAGAAACGCTGCCGGCTTCGCTGGGCCCGAGCTCATCTAAGATGGACTGATGCAAAGTGGAAAAGTGTTCTGTGGTCTGACGAGTCCACATTTCAAATTGTTTTTGGAAACTGTGGACATCGTGTCCTCCGGACCAAACCGGAAAAGAACCATCCGGACTGTTATAGGTGCAAAGTTGAAAAGCCAGCATGTGTGATGGTATGGGGGTGTATTAGTGCCCAAGACATGGGTAACTTACACATCTGTGACGGCACCATTAATGCTGAAAGGTACATACAGGTTTTGGAGCAACCTACCGTATGTTGCCATCTGTCATGATATGTGGTCTAGATGTCATGTTTTCTTTAGTTATGTTCTGTTAGTTTTGGACTTCATTAGTTCCTGTTTTTGTGCACCCTTGTTTGTTTTAGTTTCCATGACGACTGATTAGTTTCACCTGTCTCATGTGTTTGACTCATGCACCTGCTCTAATCAGAGACTATTATTTAAGCCTGTTTTGCCAGGTAGTCGGCCTGGCGACATTGCTCTGTTTTGACTTTTCTTGCCATAGTTCATGCTGTGCGATTCATGCCGTGTCCATGTAAGTCTTTTTGTTTTATGTCTATAGTTCTTGCTATTTGTTTCAAGCCACAGTTTAGTGAGTTTTTTTCATGTTTTTAGTTTCATGGTTCATGTCCATAGTTTATGCTAAGTCTTAGCTTTTGTTTCCTGCTTTAAGCTTGTCTTCGCCTTGAGCGCTTTTTGTAGTACTTTAAATTTTAATAATTAAATAATGTTCCTACCTTCAAGCCTTGTCCAGTGTAGTCCAATTGCATCCCGGGAGAACAATCCTCGCAGTAAGCTGCGAAAAAACCCTCGTCCTGACACCATCCAAGCAACGTTATCATTATTATTTATATTATTCACATGTGAATAATGCTGTATAATAGACTGTATTTATATTATTCACATGTGAATAATGCTGTATAATAGACTGTATTTATATTATTCACATGTGAATAATGCTGTGTAATAAACTGTGTTTATATTATTCACATGTGAATAATGCTGTATAATAGACTGTATTTATATTATTCACATGTGAATAATGCTGTATAATAGACTGTATTTATATTATTCACATGTGAATAATGCTGTGTAATAGACTGTAATTATATTTTTCACTTGTGAATAATGCTGTATAATAGACTGTATTTATATTGTTCACATGTGAATAATGCTGTATAATATATTGTATTTATATTATTCACATGTGAATAATGCTGTATAATAGACTGTATTTATATTATTCACATGTGAATAATGCTGTATAATAGACTGTATTTATATTATTCACTTGTGAATAATGCTGTATAATAGACTGTATTTATATTATTCACATGTGAATAATGCTGTATAATAGACTGTATTTATATTATTCACATGTGAATAATGCTGTATAATAGACTGTATTTATAGTATTCACATGTGAATAATGCTGTATAATAGACTGTATTTATATTATTCACATGTGAATAATGCTGTATAATAGACTGTATTTATATTATTCACTTGTGAATAATGCTGTATAATAGACTGTATTTATATTATTCACTTGTGAATAATGATGTATAATAGACTGTATTTATAGTATTCACATGTGAATAATGCTGTATATTAGACTGTATTTATATTATTTACATGTGAATAATGTTGTATAATAGACTGTATTTATATTTTTCACTTGTGAATAATGCTGTATATTAGACTGTATTTATATTATTCACATGTGAATAATGCTGTATAATAGACTGTATTTATATTATTCACATGTGAATAATGATGTATAATAGACTGTATTTATATTATTCACTTGTGAATAATGCTGTATAATAGACTGTATTTATAGTATTCACATGTGAATAATGCTGTATAATAGACTGTATTTATATTATTCACATGTGAATAATGCTGTATAATAGACTGTATTTATAGTATTCACATGTGAATAATGCTGTATAATAGACTGTATTTATATTATTCACTTGTGAATAATGCTGTATAATAGACTGTATTTATAGTATTCACATGTGAATAATGCTGTATAATAGACTGTATTTATATTATTCACATGTGAATAATGCTGTATAATAGACTGTATTTATATTTTTCACTTGTGAATAATGCTGTATATTAGACTGTATTTATATTATTCACATGTGAATAATGCTGTAAAATAGACTGTATTTATATTATTCACTTGTGAATAATGCTTAATAATAGTCTGTATTTATATTATTCACATGGGAATAATGCTGTATAATAGACTGTATCTATATTATTCACATGTGTATAATGCTGTATAATAGACTGTATTTATATTATTTACGTGTGAATAATGCTGTATAATAGACTGTATATATATTATTCACATGTGAATAATGCTGTATAATAGACTGTATTTATATTATTCACATGTGAATAATGCTGTATAACAAACTGTGTTTATATTATTCACGCATGAATAATGCTCTATAATAGACTGTATTTATATTATTCACTTGTGAATAATGCTGTATAATAGACTGTATTTATATTATTCACATGTTATATGATTATAATAGACTGACTAGATTGTTTTGCTTATTTCAGCAAAACAATGCCAAGCCACATTCTGCACGCTTTACAACAGCGTGGCTTCACAGTAAAAGAGTAAGGGTACTAGACTGGCCTGCCTGTAGTCCAGACCTGTCCCCCATTTAATACTGAACAATATTGTTACATTAATTCATAAAACCGGGCAGCATGGTGGTATAGGGGTTAGTGCATGTGCCTCACAATACGAAATTCCAACCATTGATGCTGAGTGCCAAGCAGGGACGTAAAGGGTCCCATTTGTATAGTCTTTGGTATGACTCGGCCGGGGTTTGAACTCACAACCTACCGATCTCAGGGCGTACACTCGAACCACTAGGCCACCGAGCAGGTTTCTGGCAAAGTTTAACCAGGCTTGTATGCCTTGTCTGTTATTCATCTGATATTTTTGACTCTAGACAATGCAGGGGAACTCATCCTTCCACTCTGCCGTAAAAATACTTTCAACCCTCTGAGTCAGCTGATTTATACCTTAGTCAACACTGAGTCAAGTGGTTAAACTTCCTTGCTCAAACAAGACTGAACAGTGGCCCGGCCTGGCAACATTACATTACATAACCTCTGAGACTTCTTGGGGGCGTCCGACCCCGGGGTAAGAGAAGATGCCCAAAAAGAGTGGGAGCAATGAAATATGAGGCTGTTTAGGGCAGTGTTTTTCAACCTTTTTTGAGCCAAGGCACATTTTTTTCATTGAAAAAATCCGAAAGAACACCACCAGCAGAAAACTGGATATGACTTTAAACCGTAACCAAGCATGCATCACTATAGCTCTTGTCTCAAAGTAGGTGTACTGTCACCACCTGTCACATCACGCCTTGACTTATTTTGAGTTTATTGCTCTTTTCCTGTGTGTAGTGTTTCAGTTCTTGTCTTGCGCTCCTATTTTGGTGGCTTTTTGTCTTTTTTTGGTGTTTTCCTATAGCAGTTTCATGTCATCCTTTGAGCGATATTTCCCGCATCTACTTTGTTTTATCAGTCAAGAATATTTCAGTTGTTTGTATCCTTCTTTGTGGGGACATTGTTGATTGTCTTGTCATGTTCGGATGTACATTGTGGACGCCGTCTTTGCTCCGTAGTAAGTCTTTGCTGTCGTCCAGCATTCTGTTTTTGTTTACTTTGCAGCCATCAGTTTTCTGCATAGCCTTCCCTAAGCTTCAATGCCTTTTCTTTGGGGCACTCACCTTTTGTTTATTTTTGGTTTAAGCATTAGACACCTTTTTACCTGCACCCTGCCTCCCGCTGTTTCCCACATCTACAAAGCAATTAGCTAGCGGCTGCCACCTACTGATATGGAAGAGTATTACACGGTTACTCTGCCGAGCTCTAGACAACACAGACACTCAACAACAACACATCATTTGCAGACTATAATTACTGCTTTGCAAAACATATTTTTTAACCCAAATAGGTGAAATTAGACCATCTTCCACGGCACACCAGACAGTATCTCACAGCACAGTGGTTGAAAAACACTGGCTTAGAGCAGTGTTTTTCAACCTTTTCGGAGCCAAGGCACATTTTTTTCATTGAAAAAATCCGGAGGCACACCACCAACAGAAAACATTAAAAAAATGAAACTCAGCAGCCGATATTGACAGTAAAAAGTCGTTCTTGCAATTGTTGGATATGAATATAAACCATAACCAAGCATGCATCAATATAGCTCTTGTCTCAAAGTAGGTGTACTGTCACCACCTGTCACATCACCCCCTGACTTATTTAGACTTTTTTGCTGTTTTCCTGTGTGTAGTGTTTTAGTTCTTGTCTTGCGCTCCTATTTTTGGTGGCTTTCTTGTTTTGTTGGTATTTTCCTGTAGCAGTTTCATGTCTTCCTTTGAGCGATATTTCCCAGCACCCGCTTTGTTTTAGCAATCAAGAATATTCCAGTTGTTTTTAATTCTTCTTTGTGGGGACATTGTTGTTTGTCATGTCATGTACGGACGGATGTACTTTGTGGACGCCGTCTCAGCTCCACGCGCTGTAAGTCTTTGCTGTCGTCCAGCATTCTGTTTTTGTTTACTTTGTAGCCAGTTCAGTTTTAGTTCCGTTCTGCATAACATTCCCTAAGCTTCAATGCCTTTTCTTAGGGGCACTCACCTTTTTGTTTATTTTTGGTTTAAGCATTAGGCTATGTCTACAATAAGCCGGATAACTCCTTAAACCAGACCTGGGCAAAATATGGCCCGCGGGCCACATGCGGCCCGTTAAGGTTTTCAATCGGGCCCGCCGGACGTTCTACACCTTTAACATGAAAAGTGTATTTGCCATTATGATGTGCAGTAGAGATGTCCGATAATATCGGCAGGCCGATATTATCGGCCGATAAATGCTTTAAAATGTAATATCGGAAATTATCTGTATCGTTTTTTTTATTATCGGTATCGGGTTTTTAAATTTTTTTTTATTAAATCAACATAAAAAACACAAGATACACTTACAATTAGTGCACCAACCCAAAAAACCTCCCTCCCCCATTTACACTCATTCACACAAAAGGGTTGTTTCTTTCTGTTATTAATATTCTGGTTCCTACATTATATATCAATATATATCAATACAGTCTGCAAGGGATACAGTCCGTAAGCACACATGATTGTGCGTGCTGCTGGTCCACTAATAGTACTAACCTTTAACACTTAAATTGACTAATTTTCATTAATAACTAATTTCTATGTAACTGTTTTTATATTGTTTTACTTTCTTTTTTACTCAAGAAAATGTTTTTAATTTATTTATCTTATTTTTTTTAATTAATATTTTTAAAAAAGGACCTTATCTTCACCATAACTGGTTGTCCAAATTAAACATAATAATGTGTTAATTCCATGACTGTATATATCGATATCGGTTGATATCGGTATTTAAAGAGTTGGACAATATCGGAATATCGGATATCGGCAAAAAGCCATTATCGGACATCCCTACTGAAAACTTTGTCTATTTGTCGAAGGAGAGTCAACGAGAATGCGGGCTCCCGTGGATGTGATAAAAAAAAGTTAGCGTGTGCTTTGTATTACCTGGCCGTCGAGGGAAGACTACGGAAAACGGCGAATGTGTCCCGGCGGGGTTGCAGCTTACTGCGGGGTCGTTCTCCCAGGAAGGCAGACGCACTATTCCGGACACGGCGTGCAGGTAAAAACATGATTTATTCCTCAAAATCAAAGTACTACAAAAAACAGGCACAACGCACTGATCGTACTAGGAGCATAAACTATGAACAAGGAAAACGTACGTTGACTGTGGCATGAAATAAACAAGACTTCCTTAGACAAGGCATGAAGCGAACACTTAGCATAAACTATGGCAGGGAACAAACAAGACTTACTAGTAGGTTGCGTGAAGCAAACAATGACGCCAGGCCGACTGACTGGCAAAGGCAGGCTTAAATAATGGTTCCGATTAGAGACAGGTGAGCGTCCCGAACACCAGAGGCAGGTGAAAACAATAAGTTACCATGGAAACAAACACAGGAGGTGCACAAACAGGAACTAAAGGAGTCCAAAATTAACAGAACATAACAAAAACATGATCCGGACCACGGACAGGCTAAGACCGGGCTTTCTGCTCCGCCGCTCCCAGTCTGTGGGAGGCTCTCCCTGACCACCTGAGGGCACCACAGACTGTGGATGCTTTCAAAAAAGGCTTAAAAACCCTTATTTAAAAAAAAAGCCTTTTTTTTTAGATATATGCATACTAGTTCTAGCTACTAGGCTGTTGTAGTTTTTATTTTTTTATTATCTTTTTTTTATTTTTTATTTTTTTAATACACTGTAGCACTTTGAGGTTGTTTGCTCAATGGAAAGTGCTTTTTACAAATAAAGAGTGTTGATAGATCACATTGCACGTGCTAAATATTCATATTTGCATCTTGTCCTCCCAGTATTGTGGGTGTTTTGATGACCTGCATACTTTTTGCAAATGAACGGAGGCAAACATGGATCGCACGGCCTATTCTGCTCACGTAACAGATGCAATACACTTTGCACACGTTTAGTAGATCAGCTTTGCGTGTGCTATCAAGTTTTAGTAAACGCAAATCTTTGGTGAATCAGGCCCTTAGTCGACAAAGTGTAGCACACCATACTTTCTGCAGGAAGCCCACAGTAAGGAGACCGGGCTTTCTGCGCCGCCGCTCCCAGTCTGTGGAAGGCTCTCCCTGACCACCTGAGGGCACCACAGACTGTTGATGCTTTTTAAAAAAGGCTTAAAAACCCTTCTTTTTAAAAAAAACAACAACCTTTTTTTAGATATATGCATACTAGTTCTAGCTATTAGGCTGTTCTAGTTTTTATTTTTATTTATTTTAATTATCTTTTTATTTTATTTTTTTTTAATACACTGTAGCACTTTGAGGTTGTTTACTCAATGTAAAGTGCTTTTTACAAATAAAGAGTGTTGATAGATCACATTGCACGTGCTAAATATTCATATTTGCATCTTCTCCTCCCAGTATTGTGGGTGTTTTGATGATCTGCATACTGTTTGCAAATGAATGGAGGCAAAAATGGATCGCACGGCCTATTCCGCTCACTTAACAGATGCAATACACTTTGCACACGTTTAGCAGATCAGCTTTGCGTGTGCTATCGAGTTTTAGTAAACACAAATCTTTGGTGAATCAGGCCCTTAGTCGACAAATTGTAGCACACAATACTTTCTGCAGGAAGCCCACAGTAAGGAGACCGGGCTCCCAGTCTGTGGAACGCTCTCCCTGACCACCTGAGGGCACCACAGACTGTGAATGCTTTTTAAAAAAGGCTTAAAACCCCTTCTTTTTTTAAAAAAAACTTTTTTTTTTTAGATATATGCATACTAGTTCTAGCTATTTGGCTGTTCTAGTTTTTATTTTTACTTATTTTTATTATCTTTATTTTTATTTTTATTTATTTTTGAATACACTGTAGCACTTTGAGGTTGTTTACTCAATGTAAAGTGCTTTTTACAAATAAAATCTATTCTTATTATTATTATTATTATTAAACCATGTTCCCGACATCTACAAAGCAATTAGCTACCGGCTGCCACCTACTGATATGGAAGAGTATTACACGGTTACTCTGCCGAGCTCTAGACAGCACAGACACTCAACAACGGCATAGTATTTGTGGATTATAATTACCGGTTTGCGAAAAATATTTAGGTGAAATTACATAATCCCACACGGCACGCCAGACAGTGGTTGAAAAACACTGCGGTTTAGGGAACACAGAGGTAGAGGGGGCCAGTCGGAGGGCGGTGGGAGGGCAAAGGGGAGTTTTGTTCTGCGCTGGGGGGCAGGGGTTGGCGGTGGGGGGTGCAAAGACGCAACTTGGCCAAAGAAGAAAGAAAGAAACTCCTCCTGCACAGTATATGAGGAGGAGGAGGGGGGCCATGGCCTCGCAAATCACTCCCCAGAGGGGGAAAGAGGAGGGCAGGGCTTGCCATCCAGCAGCACTACTTGTTGTTGCCTGTCTGAGGCAGCGTGAGAGTTGCCTGCCGCTCCTCAGTCAAACCATCAACTCTCACCATGAAGACGTCCGATCCACGCACATAAAGGGATTTTTGCAGTCTACATAAAAGGAGACCACTGACATCGGCAGGTATGTGTGGGAATGTACTTATGGAGATAGTCAACCTTCTCCTCCTTCTGCCTGCTCTCATCATTTCATTGTTTAATTGAAGTCTGAAACATTTTATTTCTGCTTGTCTTGCTGGTGCTTCCTGATGTGCTTTGTGATTATTATTGTTTTTTTTTGGGCGGGGGCGTCTTAATTGCCATCCCAAGACATTGGGTGCAGCAGGAAATAATCACAAGAAATTAGAAAGACAAGCGGTAGAAAATGGAGGAAAAATGGATGGACCCTGATCTTTTATTTGATTTCATACAGTGTAAAGTAGGGTAGCACGGTGGAAGAGGGGTTAGTTCATGTGCCTCACAATACGAAGGTCCTGAGTAGTCCTGAGTTCAATCCCGGGCTCGGGATCTTTCTGTGTGGAGTTTGCATGTTCTCCCCGTGACTGCTTGGGTTCCCTCCGGGTACTCCGGCTTCCTCCCACCCCCAAAGACATGCACCTGGGGATAGGTTGATTGGCAACACTAAATGGTCCCTAGTGTGTGAATGTGAGTGTGAATGTTGTCTGTCTATCTGTGTTGGCCCTGTGATGAGGTGGCGACTTGTACCGTTCTCCTGATTCTGATCATTTGATTGGGTGGCCAAATACTTTTGGCAATATAGTCTATGTAGCATCATCTACAACAAGGGTGCTCACACTTTTTCTGTAGGCGAGCTACTTTTCAATTGATCAAGTCGCGGGGATCTACCTCATTCATATATATAATTTATATTTACTTATTTGTGAAATATATGTTTTTGTGAACAAGTTAAAGGTGTTTAATGATAATGCAAGCATGTTTAACACATATAGTTAATAATGTTAATAAATTAAGGGTGTTTAATGATAATACAAGAATGTTTAATACATATAGTTAATATTGTTAACAAGTTAAAGGTGTTTAAAGATAATGCAAGCCTGTTTAACACATATAGTTAATATTGTTAACAAGTTAAAGGTGTTTAAAGATAATACAAGCATGTTTAACACATATAGTTAATATTGTTAACAAGTTAAAGATGTTTAAAGATAATACAAGCATGTTTAACACATATAGTTAATATTGTTAATAAATTAAAGGTGTTTAATGATAATACAAGAATGTTTAATACATGTAGTTAATATTGTTAACAAGTTAAAGGTGTTTAAAGATAATACAAGCATGTTTAACACATCTAGTTAATATTGTTAACAAGTTAAAGGTGTTTAAAGATAATACAAGCATGTTTAACACATATAGTTAATATTATAACAAGTTAAATGTGTTTAAAGATAATGCAAGCATGTTTAACACATATAGTCAATATTGTTAATAAATTAAAGGTGTTTAATGATAATACAAGGATGTTTAATACATATAGTTAATATTGTTAACAAGTTAAAGGTGTTTAAGCATAATGCAAGCATGTTTAACACATATAGTTAATATTGTTAACAAGTGAAAGGTGTTTAAAGATAATACAAGCATGTTTAACACATCTAGTTAATATTGTTAACACGTTAAAGGTGTTTAAAGATAATACAAGCATGTTTAACACATATAGTTAATATTGTTAACAAGTTAAATGTGTTTAAAGATAATGCAAGCATGTTTAACACATATAGTTAGTATTGTTAATAACTTAAAGGTGTTTAAAGATAATACATGCATGTTTAACACATATAGATTCCTTTCTTTCATGAAGACAAGAATATAAGTTGGTGTATTACCTGATTCTGATGACTTGCATTGATAGGAATCAGACAGTGGTGCTGATAACGTCCGCATTTTCAAATGGAGGAGAAACAATGTCCTCCTTTCTGTCCAATACCACATGAAAGTGTTTTTTTTTTTTTTGGCATCTTATTTGTTCAGCTTCCGTACTCCTTTGTATACACTTTACAAGAAATACATTGTCGGCAAACTCCGTAGCTTGCTAGCTTGTGCACGCCAGCTTTCTGAGACTCTTATTTTGTTAGCGCAGGCAGGATGAAGCAGCGCTTTTATTGTGCAACTGTGCAGTCGGTCTTTGGAGTTTTGACGACAGGTACGGCGCCAGAGTCTGTTGAAATGAAAAGTGTTTCTCGCCTTCCTGTCGGTCATTTTTTCTTAATAATGAGCCGGCAGCAGCCAGCGTCGTCTCAGAAGACCCTCGAGGTGCCGTGAATGTCAATCAAGTGACGAAAGTGACGTCATAGTGAAGTTTTATGATCGCTCATTTTTAGGACTATTTTTTTAATGCCTGGCTGGCGATCGACTGACACACCCTCCGCGTGGCTCGCGATGGACGTAATGAGCACCCCTGATCTACAAAGATACAAAGATTTGCTATTGCGACATCCAGTGGACACATTTAAAACAGCTGTTTCTTTCATTCAAAAATGTCAGGTTCATTTTTATACTTAGCCAAGTCATTCCGCGTACTGGATAAAACCTGTTCGTGGGCCTGATCCGGCCCTAGGGCCTTATGTTTGACACCCCAGCTTTAGGTTGAATTAACAAGAAGAAACAGTTTCTGATCTCATTTTAAACATTCACGCAATTTTCAATAAAACATTTTAACAGTAGATTCACCTACTAAATAAAGTTCCCTGACCTGGCCATACAGTTTCTGTTCTCCTCCGTTGTGTCTTTAAGTTGTGTTGCGGCTTTATATCAATGTGTTGTGTCGTTTGTCGAATAGACTTAAAAATAGGGATGTCCGATAATGGCTTTTTGCCGATACCCGATATTCCGATATTGTCCAACTCTTTAATTACCGATACCGATATATACAGTCGTGGAATTAACAAATTATTATGCCTAATTTGGACAACCACGTATGGTGAAGATAAGGTCCTTTTTAAAAAAAATAAAATAAAAAATAAAAAAAATAAGATAAATAAATTAAAAACATTTTCTTGAATAAAAAAGAAAGTAAAACAATATAAAAACAGTTACATAGAAACGAGTAATGAATGAAAATGAGTAAAATTAACTGTTAAAGGTTAGTACTATTAGTGGAGCAGCAGCACGCACAATCATGTGTGCTTACGGACTGTATCCCTTGCAGACTGTATTGATATATATTGATATATAATAGAGGAACCAGAGAATTAATACCAGAAAGAAACAACCCTTTTGTGTGAATGAGTGTAAATGGGGGAGGGAGGTTTTTTGGATTGGTGCACTAATTGTAAGTGTATCTAGACAGTGTGTCTATGTAGATCGGGCTTTCTGCTCCGCTGCTCCCAGTCTGTGGAACGCTCTCCCTGACCACCTGAGGGCACCTCAGACTGTGGATGCTTTTAAAAAAAGGCTTAAAAACCCATCTTTTAAAAAAAGCCTTTTTATAGATTTTTATAGATATGCATGCTGGTTCTAGCTATTTGGCTGTTTCTAGTTTTATATTTTATTTATTTTTATTATCTTTTATTATTATTATTATTATTATTACTATTTTATTTTTTTACACTGTGGCACTTTGAGGTTGTTTGCTCAACGTAAAGTGCTTTTTACAAATAAAATCTATTATTATTATTATTATTATCTTGTGTTTTTTATGTTGATTTAATAAAAAAAATTTAAAAAAAATTTAAAAAACGATACCGATAATAAAAAAAAAACGATACCGATAATTTCAGATATTACATTTTAAAGCATTTATCGGCCGATAATATCAGCAGGCCGATATTATCGGACATCTTTACTTTAAAAAAAAAAAAATGTATAGATGTTGATAGTCCAACTCATACTGACTGGTACACATAAGCTATGGAGATGATATCAGTAGAAAAAAACTGCATTTAGTTTAGATGATAATGAGTCATATATTGGAATATGGGAACCGTTATTTAAATTTGTTTTAACTATTAAATTAACCTAAAATATGACTTATTTTATCTTTGTGGATTGTGTTGTCAAACTTATGAGATGTGATGCAAGTGTAAGCCACTGTGACACTATTGTTCATTTAAAATATATATATATTTTTTTTATTTTTTATAAATAGCTGTAACGACAATGTCAATGAGGGATTTCTAATCACTGCTTTGTTGGATTTTTTTCTATTAATATTGATACCATTGTTGATATTATTCATTTTTTGTTTGACTACTTTTGGATTGTTTTGTGTCATGTTTGTGTGTCCTCTCAATTGCTCTGTTGATTGCTATTCTGAATGTTGCTAAGCCAGGTTTGGTTTTGGAATTGGAATTGTACTATTATGGTATTATTGTGTATTATTTTGTTGGATTGATTAATAAAAAAAATAGACTTAACATTTAATGTCTTTATTTTTAGAAGTGCTAAACTTTAAAGTCTGCCGTTCTTAAATCCAATGTTTTGCTTTTTCTAGTATCTCTAAAATTGATCGATTCCGTTTTAAAGCGATCTTGGATCGATACCTATCTTCCGGAGGGCGAACTTGCCGAGCACAGATTGATATACTTGAAAGTTAGGAATATAAATCGATCTGTCGATGTATCAATCAATCAATCGTTACAATCAATCGCTTTTCCATATGGCAATCTGATGGACGAGTCTGGGTTTGGAGGTTGCCAGGAGAACGCTACATTTCGGACTGCATTGTGCCGAGCGTAAAATTTGGTGGAGGAGGAATTATGGTGTGGGGTTGTTTTTCAGGAGTTGGGCTTGGCCCCTTAGTTCCAGTGAAAGGAACTTTGAATGCTCCAGGATACCAAAACATTTTGGACAATTCCATGCTCCCAACCTTGTGGGAACAGTTTGGAGCGGGCCCCTTCTTCTTCCATCATGAAGCTCCGTAATGGATGAAAGAGTCTGGTGTGGATGAACTTGACTGGCCTGCACAGAGTCCTGACCTGAACCCGATACAACACCTTTGGGATGAATTAGAACAGAGACTGAGAGCCAGGCCTTCTCCACCAACATCAGTGTGTGACCTCACCAATGCGCTTTTGGAAGAATGGTGGAAAATTCCTATAAACACACTCCGCAACCTTGTGGACAGCCTTCCCAGAAGAGTTGAAGCTGTAATAGCTGCAAAAAGTGGACCCACATCATATTGAACCCTATGGGTTAGGAATGGGATGGCACTTCAAGTTCATATGTGAGTCAAGGCAGGTGTCCAAATACTTTTGGCAATATAGTGCACATTTGTGTGTGTGTGTGTGTGTGTGTGTGTGTGTGTGTGTGTGTGTGTGTGTGTGTGTGTGTGTGTGTGTGTGTGTGTGTGTGTGTGTGTGTGTGTGTGTGTGTGTGTGTGTGTGTGTGTGTGTGTGTGTGTTGGGGGTTTTATCTGTTATGCATTCAGCATGTTGCGTCAGATATTATTTCGAGCTACTTGAGCCAGTAAGATTCAGCGTTTTAATGATGCTGATTACCTAAATTTAGTTCTGACATGTTATAAGCTGGGATAGGCGGTTCTATGTTTGGGTGTGCAGGGTTGTGGGATGAGGTGGTTGGTAGTCCAAGCAGCCATTAGCACTGTCTCCAAAAACTTAGCAGAATTCTATACCAACTGTGACATTGATTGATATAAGAGCCACATTGTAATCAGTAATAAGGTGTTACTCGTATGTAGTTGTGTTGCAGAGGAATGAATAAGTATTCAAAGACAGGCTAAATGTTTGTGATTTTGCGTATATGTCTAGTAATGAAAAGGAAAATCTTAGTTTAGCTTAGTTTATTATTTCTTCGGTCGGTGGTCAACAAAATAAATAAACAGTTTTACAGACCTAAAGGGTTGAGGCTGAACTTGAGCACTTAAAGGCCTACTGAAATGATTTTTATTTATTTAAACGGGGATAGCAGATCCATTCGATGTGTCATACTTGATCATTTCGCGATATTGCCATATTTTTGCTGAAAGGATTTAGTAGAGAACATCGACGATAAAGTTTGCAACTTTTGGTCGCTGATAAAAAAAAGCCTTGCCTGTACCGGAAGTAGCGTGACGTCGCAGGTTGAAAGGCTCCTCACGTTTCCCCATTGTTTACACCAGCAGCGAGAGCGATTCGGACCGAGAAAGCGACGATTATCCCATTAATTTGAGCCAGGATGAAAGATTCGTGGATGAGGAACGTGAGAGTGAAGGACTAGAGTGCAGTGCAGGACGTATCTTTTTTCGCTCTGACCGTAACTTAGGTACAAGCTGGCTCATTGGATTCCACACTTTCTCCTTTTTCTATTGTGGATCACGGATTTGTATTTTAAACCACCTCGGATACTATATCCTCTTGAAAATGAGAGTCGAGAACGCGAAATGGACATTCACAGTGACTTTTATCTCCACCACAATACATCGGTGAAGCACTTTAGCTACGGAGCTAACGTGATAGCATCGTGCTTGAATGCAGATAGAAACAAAAGAAATAAGCCCCTGACTGGAAGGATAGACAGAAGATCAACAATGCTACTATCAGGAGACACCGAACCAAACACTGGACATGTAACTACACGGTTAATGCTGTCCCGCCTGTCGAAGCCTAGCAATGCTGTTGCTAACGACGTCATTGAAGCTAACTTAGCTATGGGACCTCACAGAGCTATTATAAAAACATTAGCTATCCACCTACGCCAGCCCTCATCTGCTCATCAACACCCGTGCTCACCTGCGTTTCAGCGATCGATGGCGCGACAAAGGACTTCAACCGATCATCGATGCGGTCGGCAGCTAGCGTCGGATAGCGCGTCTGCTATCCAACTCAAAGTCCTCCTGGTTGTGTTGCTGCAGCCGGCCACTAATACACCGATCCCACCTACAGCTTTCTTCTTTGCAGTCTTCATTGTTCATTAAACAAATTGTAAAAGATTCACCAACACAGATGTCCAGAATACTGTGGAATTTTGCGATGAAAACAGAGCTTTTTGTATTGGATACAATGTGTCCGAATACTTCCGTTTCAACCATTGACGTCACGCGCATACGTCATCATACATAGACGTTTTCAACCGGAAGTTTAGCGGGAAATTTAAAATTGCACTTTATAAGTTAACCCGGCCGTATTGGCATGTGTTGCAATGTTAAGATTTCATCATTGATATATAAACTATCAGACTGCGTGGTCGGTAGTAGTGGCTTTCAGTAGGCCTTTAATTTCGCCTAATCCTATAAACAATCTCAAATACAAGATGTAGTAAAACCAGGAGACATCGGGTTCTGATCTTGAGCGTCATAGAAATGTGACATTTCCTTTACACAACATATTATAAATACACCTTGTACACAACATGAACACTGTACAAATATATACACATTAAATACATAGACAGACAGATGTGAAATATCCCTGTGCACGTGTTGGTTACACATTTGTACCAATAATATAATATATACCAGGGGTCGGCAACCCAAAATGTTGAAAGAACCATATTGGACCAAAAATACAAAAACAAATCTGTCTGGAGCCGCAAAAAATTAAAAGCCATATTACATACAGATAGTGTGTCATGAGATATAAATTGAATTAAGAGGACTTAAAGGAAACTAAATGACCTCAAATATAGCTACAAATGAGGCATAATGATGCAATATGTACATATAGCTAGCCTAAATAGCATGTTAGCATCGATTAGCTAGCATTAACCAAATATGTCTGATTAGCACTCCACACAAGTCAATAACATCAACAAAACTCACCTGTGTGCACTCACGCACAACGTTAACAGTTGGGTGGACAAAATGAGACAGAAAAAGAAGTGGCATAAAACACGTCCTAGAAAGTCGGAGAACGTTATACATGTAAACCAGGGGTCACCAACGCGGTGCCCGCGGGCACCAGGTCGCCCGTAAGGACCAGATGAGTCGCCCGCGGGCCTGTTCAAAAAATAAATAAAAAAATAAAAATGTAAAAAAAAAAAAAAAAATTATTTTATTTTATTTATTTAAAAAAAAAAAAAAAATCTACATATAAAAAACACAAGATACACTTTCAATCAGTGCATCAACCCAAACAACCTCCCCCATGCACACTCATCCACACAAAAGGGGTTATTTCTTTCTGCTACCAATATTCTGGTTCCCACAACATAGACAACACATCTGCAAGGGACACAGTCCCTGAAGCACACATGATTGTATAGGCTGCTGGTCCACTAACATTTTCATTAATTACTATTTTTTATGTAATTATTTTTATATTGTTTTACTTTATTTTTTATCCAAGAAAATGTTTTTTATTTATTTATCTTATTTTATTTTATTTTTTTTTAAAAAAGGGCCTTATCTTCAACAGACCAGGTTGTCAATGAAATTAGATTTTTTTAAAGGGTTTTTTAAACCAGGCCCAGTCCAGATAATGTCCAAGTCGGACTCAGCAACACACACCTTCATTCATGTACACAGAAAAAAATTAGGGAACACAACAGATTGCATATAATTTATCAACAAAACACTTTGCATTCCATTCGAAAGGACGTTCCCTTTAGATTTCCGATCCTTAACATTTTACATTTATCATAATTAAGCTTAAGGCCAGATTGCTGTGAAAATATGTCCAAAAGATTAAGAAGGTTCCGCAAACAATGAGGAAAAATCTTATCTTTGTGAATCAGCCTTTTCTGACATGAACTTCATCAAGAACAAACACAGAACACGCCTCACTGATGCACATCTGCAAGACTCACTCAGAGTTGCAGTGTCAAGTTACACACCAGAGTACAACACACTAGTTAACAGCATGCAATGCCAGGCTTCCCACTAACTGACAAAGAAACAGATGACAGATTTGGTGTCCAGTTCAAAGTGTGACATGATTTAAAAATTTGAGAGTTTACTTTTGTATTTTATATGAGTTATTATTTGTACAAACATGGTGCAAAGTAATTCATGATTTGTTAAAAAATGTTAGTGGCTAGCTAGTTAAAATGGGATGTTGTGATTTCACAAGACTGTCTTAGAAGTGCTCATTTGAAAATGTTCAATTTGAAAAATGTGCACTTAGAGAAAATATAAAAATAAAGTGTTGCATATTGATATTTATCTGTTTCTATATATATTTATTGTGAGAAATCATTAAGATGATCAGTGTTTCCACAAAGATAAATATCATTAATTATTAATAATAACAGAGTTAAAGGTAAATTGAGCAAATTGGCTACTTCAGGCAATTTATTTAAGTGTGTATCTAACTGGTAGCCCTTCGCATTAATCAGTACCCAAGAAGTAGCCCTTGGTTTCAAAAAGGTTGGTGACCCCTGATGTAAACAAACTAAGGTGAGTTCAAGGACCGCCAAAATTAGTAGGACAAAACGGCGCTCGCCAAATACTCGAATCAGTGAAGCATGTTTAATATAAACAGTGTGCTTTATAACAATTAGGGAGGGTTGTGTCATGTTTGTCCTCCTACAGAAACCATAGTAAAACAAAAATTATATTTTTTCCCCTCATCTTTTTCCATTTTTCATACACTTTTGAAAAAGCTCCAGAGAGCCACTAGGGCGGCGCTAAAGAGCCGCATGCGGCTCTAGAGCCGCGGGTTGCCGACCCCAGCTATATACGAACACATCCATTCTTATATTTTATGTTTTTGCCATAAAAATGCAAGATTTTCTTGGACAAAATGGGCATGAAACGTCAAAAAAATACATATGTACGTCAACGGAGAAATATTTTTACTTTAAAACTGTCATTGTTCAAATAATAGTAACACATCAAATTCAATGTTTTTATGAATTAAAATCACATTAAATGTTGAATTTTTCTGCGGGAAATATTGAAGTTTTTGGGGGTGCCATACAAAAAAAAACAAGGTTTTATTTGACCAAAAGGGAATAAATCAAAATAAAACATGTAACAAAAATAACAAAAACTTATAATGGACGGATATATATGAAGTGGATCTAAAACTGTAATTATTGCAAGTACAAATAATATATATTGTTATATGACTTATGTTGAACACTTTAAAAACGAAGACCTTTAGACTGATATTTTTATTTTAACAAAATGGGACATTTTTTGCACTATTATTATTCTATTCTTCATAGTTGTAGTAATTATTGTAAAACTGAGGCTGGTACACATATAAGAGATCTGTAATCTGATTAAACCCACAGACGTGGCATTCTATTGGCTTTGTTTACTTTACGTAAACAACCAATTCAATATAATATTATTGCTCCCTCACATTAAAAGAGACTTCCTCTGTAGTGTTTACCAAATACACCATATTGCCAAAAGTATTTGGCCACCTGCCTTGACTCACATATGAACTTGAAGTGCCATCCCATTCCTAACCCATAGGGTTCAATATGATGTGGGTCCACCTTTTGCAGCTATTACAGCTTCAACTCGTCTGGGAAGGCTGTCCACAAGGTTGCGGAGTGTGTTTACAGGAATTTTCCACCATTCTTCCAAAAGCGCATTGGTGAGGCTTGGCTCTCAGTCTCCGTTCTAATTAATCCCAAAGGTGTTCTATCGGGTTCATGTCAGGACTCTGTGCAGGCCAGTCAAGTTCATCCACACCAGACTCTTTATGGACCTTGCTTTGTGCACTGGTGCACAGTCATGTTGGAAGAGGAAAGGGCCCGCTCCAAACTGTTCCCACAAGGTTTGGCAGCATGGAATTGTCCAAAATGTTTTGGTATCCTGGAGCATTCAAAGTTCCTTTCACTGGAACTAAGGGGCCAAGCCCAACTCCCGAAAAACGACCCCACACCATAATTCCTCCTCCACCAGATTTCACAATCTGCACAATGCAGTCCGAAATGTACCGGTCTCCTGGCAACCTCCAAACCCAGACTGGTCCATCAGATTGCCAGATGGAAAAGCGTGATTCATCACTCCATAGAACGCGTCCCTGCTGCTCTAGAGTCCAGTGGCGCATCCAACGCTTTGCATTGGACTTGGTGATGTATGGCTTAGATGCAGCTGCTCGGCCATGGAAAGCCATTCCATGAAGCTCTCTGCGTACTGTACGTGGGCTAATTGGAAAGTCACATGAAGTTTGGAGCTCTGTAGCAACTGACTGTGCAGAAAGTCTTTGCACTACGCGCTTCGGCATCCGCTGACCCCTCTGTCAGTTTACATGGCCTACCACTTGGTGGCTGAGTTGCTGTTGTTCCCAAAATCTTCCATTTTCCTAAAATAAAGCAGACGACTGGATTTGTTGCACAGGTGGCATCCAATGACCTATTCTTTCACAAATGTTTGTAGAAACAGTCTCCATGCCTAAGTGCTTGATTTTATACACCTGTGGCCGGGCCAAGTGATTAAGGACACCTGATTGTCATCATTTGGATGGGTGGCCAAATACTTTTGGCAATATGGTGTATCAGAACGTCGTCTGCAATGACAAATTGTTGTTCAACATAACAACTTAAGGATTGTTTAGATCAGTGGTCCCCAACCTTTTTGTAGCTGGGGACGCTTGAAAGTTTGTCCCACGGACCGGGGGGAGGGGGGGGGGTATTTTTTTTTTTTTTTTTTTTTTTTTTTTTTTTTTTTTTTTCATAAATACAATCATGTGTGCTTACGGACTGTATACCTGCAGACTGTATTGATCTATATTGACATACACATACACAATATGTATATAGTGTTTTTTATGTTGATTTAATAATAAAAAAAAATATATATATATATATTTTTTTTTAATTGTAATTTTATTTTTTTATTTTTTTTTTATTTCTTGCGCGGCCCGGTACCAATCGGTCCGCGGACCGGTACCGGGCCTTGGCCCGGTGGTTTCGGACCACTGGTTTAGATAGAAAAGTGACATTCACATGTTGGTTAAATGACAGCTACTGCTGTGGGCTTTAATAATACAGTAATATGACACACACACACACACACACACTAGTGGGCCCACATACTGAAGAGCGCAGTAGGACACCTCTTCTTTGGCAAACAAAGACTCACTCTGAGCCACAGTCATGTGACAGTTGTTCCCATTGTTCACTTCAGGCCATGGGTGGTTTGACTAATGCATGTGTGTGTGTGTGTGTGTTGTGTGTGTGTGTGTGTGTGTGTGTGTTGTGTGTTTGTGTGTGTGTGTGTTGTGTGTGCATGCCATTGCAGGAAGACACTTTTAGCCTGTTCATATTTGTGTTCGTCTTCCCTATTGTGTTACAATACGTGTGTTTGTGTACGTGCATAGTGAGGACTTGTGATGATTTCAATACATGAATATCTTTAATAATCCAGTCAACTATTCTTGTACTTAAGGTCAAACACACACTGGGTGAATTCAAAAATTCGATCTGTAAATACCCACATTTTATTACCACAAATATTATATACTGTAAAGTACAAATTGTGAACATCTGTAATGGGACCAATGTCTTTAGATATTTGTTTTATTGAAAGTAATCCTCTATAATGGGCTGCCTGCTGTCTAAATGTTTACACTGCCATTTCCTCTTCCTGTTAATGTGGATTCGTTTCCCAGCCAAGGCTTTGTGTGTGTGTGTGTGTGTGTGTGTGTGTGTGTTTGTGTGTGTGTGTGTGTGTGTGTGTGTGTGCGCGTGTGTTCTTGTATCTCTACCATTCTCGAGACATCAACAAGGAAAAGTACCTTCCATATGAGGACCGGTGAACAAGTTAGGACCGAAATCATGGTCCCAATACGGAAAACAATTTAGTCTAATTGGGAGCCAAATACTAGAGTCTGTGAACATTGCTCCAAAGTTAGGATTTTTTTTTTTGTCGATTTAATGTGCATACATAAGTAAAAAATGTCCCATTCGTTTCAATGGAAACTTCCTGGGAATTTTGGGAAAAGCGGGATTTTTAAAAAACTGATTAGGAGCATGAATGTCCTGAATGAGCTGAATTGGTTGGTTTTGGAATCGTTTAAATCGGTCAATAAATGTTGAAGTAGTAAATGGTATTAGGTAATTTTGGGAAAATCGGGAATTTTTTTTAACTTGGGAATTTTTCCAGTTCAAAAAACAACTTTTTTTTTAATGATTAAGAGGAATGTTTTGATGGTGGAACGGTTGAAATGAGTTGAAAAATGTGGAAGGAGTAGTCGCCAGAAAAAAATGGTGGAAATAGGGCTTAGGAAAACCAGAAATTCTGGAAAATCCTGAATTTTTTTTTAACTTGGAATAAGGGAAGTTTGAATTTTGAAAATTTTAAGTGCTCCCCCTTTGGCCAACATATGAAATAACAAGTGTGTGTAAGAAATTGAAATGTGCCCCCTTTGGCCAAAATGAATAAAGAAATAATTAAATGTGTATATAGAGACATAGTGTAATAACTTGAGGTAAATAAAAAATTAAATACATGAACTAAAAGTAGTCTTTTTCTCATAACGTGTCGAATGTTTTCTTATAAGATTGGGAACAATTTCTCATACTCTTTCTGTTTCTGTAATATTGCAATATTCTCTCGTAAAATTAGTCCTTTTTTATGTAAAATTATTACTTTTGAATGCAAAATGGTGACATTTGTCATATAAAATTTGGACTTTTATCACAATATTGACAATTTTTTTGTTGTTCTTGTAAAATAGTGATATTTTTTGAGTAAAATTATGACTTTTGTCATAATTTTGCCGGGTAAAATTCCGATTGTTATTATAATATTGCCAAAATTTGAAAGATTTCTTACCAAATCGTGACTTTTGTTGAGTAAAATTACGACTCCTTTCATAAAATTGCCAACATTTTGAGCTTTTCTTCTAAAATTGCAACGGCTATTGAGTAAAATTCCAACTTTAATCATAATATTGAACAAATGTTCAATTGTTCTTGTAACATTTTGACTTGCGTTGAGTAAAATTACAACTTTTATTATAATACTGCCAAAATTCTAAGTTTTTCTTGTGAAATTGTGACCTTTTTCTTGTGAAATTACAACAAATTTTTCACAACAAGCTTTTATATATTTGCATAGTATGACTTTTGTCATAATTTTGCCAAGTAAAATTCCGATTATTATCATAATATTGCCAACATTTTTAAGTTTTCTTATAAAACTGGGACTTTTGTCGAGAAAAATTACGACTCTTTTCATACAATTGCTAAAAGTTTAAGCTTTTCTTGTAAAATTGCGATTGTTATTGAGTAAAATTACGACTCTTTTCATGAAATTGCTAAAAGTTTAAGCTTTTCCTGTAAAATTGCGACTGTTATTGAGTAAAATTCCAACTTCTATCACAATATTGCCAATTTTTGTTAAAATAGTGAGTAAAATTATGACTTTTGTCATAATTTTGCCAAGTAAAATTCCGATTATTATCATACTATTGCCAAAAATTTTAAGTTTCATTATAAAATTCTGACTTTTGTTGTGTAAAATTCTGACACTTTTCATGAAATTGCTAAAAGTTTAAGCTTTTCTTGTAAAATTGCGACTGTTATTGAGTAAAATTACGACTCTTTTCATAAAATTGCTAAAAGTTTAAGCTTTTCTTGTAAAATTGCGACTGTTATTGAGTAAAATTCCAACTTCTATCACAATATTGCAAATTTTTGTTAAAATAGTGAGTGAAATTATGACTTTTGTCATAATTTTGCCAAGTAAAATTCCGATTATTATCATAAAATTGCCAACATTTTTAAGTTTTATTATAAAATTGTGACTTTTGTCGAGTAAAATTACGACTCTTTTCATAAAATTGCTAAAAGTTTAAGCTTTTCTTGTAAAATTGCGACTGTTATTGAGTAAAATTCCAACTTTTATCACAATATTGCAATTTTTTTGGTTAAAATAGTGAGTGAAATCATGACTTTTTTCATAATTTTGCCAAATAAAATTCCGATTACTATCATAATATTGCCAAAATTTTTAAGTTTCATTATAAAATTCTGACTTTTGTCGAGTAAAATTACGACTCTTTTCATAAAATTGCTAAAAGTTTAAGCTTTTCTTGTAAAATTGCGACTGTTATTGAGTAAAATTCCAACTTCTATCACAATATTGCCATTTTTTTGTTAAAATAGTGAGTAAAATTATGACTTTTGTCATAATTTTTCCAAATAAAATTCCGATTATTATTATAATATTGCCAAAATTTTTAATTTCTATTATAAAATTGTGACTTTTGTCGAGTAAAAATACGACTCTCTTCATAAAATTACTAAACGTTTAAGCTTTTCTTGTAAAATTGCGACTGTTATTGAGTGAAATTACGACTCTTTTCATAAAATTGCTAAAAGTTTAAGCTTTTCTTGTAAAATGGTGACTGTTATTGAGTAAAATTCCAACTTCTATCACAATATTGCAAATTTTTGTTAAATTAGTGAGTGAAATTATGACTTTTGTCATAATTTTGCCAAGTAAAATTCCGATTATTATCATAAAATTGCCAACATTTTTAAGTTTTATTATAAAATTGTGACTTTTGTCGAGTAAAATTACGACTCTTTTCATAAAATTGCTAAAAGTTTAAGCTTTTCTTGTACAATTGCGACCGTTATTGAGTAAAATTACGACTCTTTTCATAAAATTGCTAAAAGTTTAAGCTTTTCTTGTAAAATGGTGGCTGTTATTGAGTAAAATTCCAACTTTTATCACAATATTGCCATTTTTTTGGTTAAAATAGTGAGTGAAATCATGACTTTTGTCATAATTTTGCCAAATAAAATTCAGATTATTATCATAATATTGCCAACATTTTTAAGTTTCATTATAAAATTCTGACTTTTGTCGAGTAAAATTACGACTCTTTTCATAAAATTGCTAAAAGTTTAAGCTTTTCTTGTAAAATTGCGACTGTTATTGAGTAAAATTCCAACTTCTATCACAATATTGCCATTTTTTTTGTTAAAATTGTGAGTAAAATTATGACTTTTGTCATAATTTTGCCAAATAAAATTCCGATTATTATTATAATATTACCAACATTTTTAATTTGTATTATAAAATTGTGACTTTTGTCGAGTAAAAATACGACTCTCTTCATAAAATTACTAAACGTTTAAGCTTTTCTTGTAAAATTGCGACTGTTATTGAGTAAAATTACGACTCTTTTCATAAAATTGCTAAAAGTTTAAGCTTTTCTTGTAAAATGGTGACTGTTATTGAGTAAAATTCCAACTTCTATCACAATATTGCAAATTTTTGTTAAAATAGTGAGTGAAATTATGACTTTTGTCATAATTTTGCCAAGTAAAATTCCGATTATTATCATAAAATTGCCAACATTTTTAAGTTTTATTATAAAATTGTGACTTTTGTCGAGTAAAATTACGACTCTTTTCATAAAATTGCTAAAAGTTTAAGCTTTTCTTGTACAATTGCGACTGTTATTGAGTAAAATTATGACTCTTTTCATAAAATTGCTAAAAGTTTAAGCTTTTCTTGTAAAATGGTGACTGTTATTGAGTAAAATTCCAACTTTTATCACAATATTGCCATTTTTTTGGTTAAAATAGTGAGTGAAATCATGACTTTTGTCATAATTTTGCCAAATAAAATTCCGATTATTATCATAATATTGCCAAAATTTTTAAGTTTCATTATAAAATTCTGACATTTGTTGTGTAAAATTCTGACTCTTTTCATGAAATTGCTAAAAGTTTAAGCTTTTCTTGTAAAATTGCGACTGTTATTGAGTAAAATTACGACTCTTTTCATAAAATTGCTAAAAGTTTAAGCTTTTCTTGTAAAATTGCGACTGTTATTGAGTAAAATTCCAACTTCTATCACAATATTGCCAATTTTTGTTAAAATAGTGAGTAAAATTATGACTTTTGTCATAATTTTGCCAAGTAAAATTCAGATAATTATCATAATATTGCCAACATTTTTAACGTTTTCTTATAAAATTGTGACTTTTGTCGAGTAAAATTACGACTCTTTTCATGAAATTGCTAAAAGTTCAAGCTTTTCTTGTACAATTGCGACTGTTGAGTAAAATCACGACTCTTTTCATAAAATTGCTAAAAGTTTAAGCTTATCTTGTACAATTGCGACTGTTATTGAGTAAAATCCCAACTTTAATCATAATATTGAACAAATGTTCAGTTTTTCTTGTAAAACGTTGACTTGCGGTGAGAAAAATTACAACTTTTATTACAATACTGCCAAAATTCTATGTTTTTCTTGTGAAATTGTGACCTTTTTCTTGTGAAATTCCAACTCATTTTTCACAACAAACTTTTTTTATATTTGCATAGTATGTATATATTATTAATGTTGTAAATACACATCTTTATATATCTAGAAAGGGTGGTCCTAAAGAGGTAGGCATTTTACGGAGGTCTCAAGAAGGTAGGAAATACAAGA
>NC_084749.1:43714388-43739388 GCF_033978785.1 Entelurus aequoreus | reverse complement strand
TATCATAAATTAATTGAATGAATCGCCTTTGCACAGACTTAAAAAAAATACTTATCATACATACAAACCCCGTTTCCATATGAGTTGGGAAATTGTGTTAGATGTAAATATAAACGGAATACAATTATTTGCAAATCCCTTTCAACCCATATTCAGTTGAATATGCTACAAAGACAACATATTTGATGTTCAAACTCATAAACTTTTTTTTTTTTTTCAAATAATAATTAACTTAGAATTTCATGGCTGCAACACGTGCCAAAGTAGTTGGGAAAGGGCATGTTCACCACTGTGTTACATGGCCTTTCCTTTTAACAACACTCAGGGGAACTGAGGAGACACATTTTTGAAGCTTCTCAGGTGGAATTCTTTCCCATTCTTGCGTGATGTACAGCTAAAGTTGTTCAACAGTCCGGGGGTCTCCCTTGTGCTATTTTAGGCTTCATAATGCGCCACACATTTTCAATGGGAGACAGGTCTGGACTACAGGCAGGCCAGTCTAGTACCCGCACTGTTTTACTATGAAACCACGCTGTTGTAACACATGGCTTGGCATTGTCTTGCTGATGACGTTGATTGGATGGCAACATATGTTGCTCCAAAACCTGCATGTACCTTTCAGCATTAATGGTGCCTTCACAGATGTGTAAGTTACCCATGTCTTGGGCACTAATACACACCCATACCATCACACATGCTGGCTTTTACACTTTGCGCCTATAACAATCCAGATGGTTCTTTTCCTCTTTGGTCCGGAGGACACGACGTCCACAGTTTCCAAAAACAATTTATAATGTGGACTCGTCAGACCACAGAACACTTTTCCACTTTGTATCAGTCCATCTTAGATGAGCTCAGGCCCAGCGAAGCCGACGGCGTTCTGGGTGTTGTTGATAAACGGTTTTCGCCTTGCATAGGAGAGTTTTAACTTGCACTTACAGATGTAGCGACCAACTGTAGTTACTGACAGTGGGTTTCTGAAGTGTTCCTGAGCCCATGTGGTGATATCCTTTACACACTGATGTCGCTTGTTGATGCAGTACAGCCTGAGGGATGGAAGGTCACGGGCTTAGCTGCTTACGTGCAGTGATTTCTCCAGATTCTCGGAACCCTTTGATGATATTACGGAGCGTAGATGGTGAAATCCCTAAATTCCTTGCAATAGTTTTAATTGGTTTTACCCTTTAAAATCGTTTTTAATCATATTTATTTTTTATATTGTCTCTGTATTGGTTTTCTATTAATTTATTCTTTGTTTTTATTCAGTCATTGGTGTGGCATAATATTGTTTTTAATATCGTTTTTAATATTGTTTTTAAAATTGTTTTTAATATTGTTTTTAACATGGGTGTGCAGCACTTTGGAAACATTCTTGTTGTGTAAATGTGCTATATAAATAAAGTGGATTGGATTGGATTGGATAGCTGGTTGAGAAAGGTTTTTCTTAAACTGTTCAACAATTTGCTCACGCATTTGTTGACAAAGTGGTGACCCTCGCCCCATCCTTGTTTGTGAATGACTGAGCATTTCATGGAATCTACTTTTATACCCAATCATGGCACCCACCTGTTCCCAATTTGCCTGTTCACCTGTGGGATGTTCCAAATAAGTGTTTGATGAGCATTCCTCAACTTTATCAGTATTTATTGCCACCTTTCCCAACTTCTTTGTCACGTGTTGCTGCCATCAAATTGTAAAGTTAATGATTATTTGCAACAAAAAAAAAATGTTTATCAGTTTGAACATGAAATATGTTGTCTTTGTAGCATATTCAACTGAATATGGGTTGAAAATGATTTGCAAATCATTGTATTCCGTTTATATTTACATCTAACACAATTTCCCAACTCATATGGAAACGGGGTTTGTAAATTCTATTTTAAAAATAGAGTTTATGCATGATAAATATTTATTTTTTTCATTCATCTGAAAGTGTTTGTGTGTGTCTTTTGTGCGCGGTGTGTGCAAGACCCCGTGTGTAATGTGTGCAGGAACCAGACAGATGTATCGAGGATAACATTTGCATGAAAGACAAACAAAGAAGAGTGGGGGGAAAGAAAAAAAAGTGCATTATTTCAAAACATGTCTGGTCAATGAGAGAAAGAAGTGATAAAAGAGCTGACATGGGGACGCACACAGCAGGAGGATGAAGGAGCAGACGTCCAAGATGGATTAGACGGCAGTCAAAAGGAGAGTCGTGACAAAAAGTGCTTCAATTAACACTTTCACTTCACTTAGATTTACTGTGAGTCTGCTCCGACTGAACTAAGCATGCGTGAGTTCAATATGTCTGCCTTTTCACTCAGCGAGAGTCCATCCTTTCACCTCCGAAGAAGGGCCTGTGTGTCTAGCAGATGGCCGGGGGGCCACACAAATACACAGCTGACCATCCCTCAGGGTCCTATAATAGGTCCTCCTGTGGTCGTTCTGCCCCTCGCAGGAATCTCCGCTTTGACCCAGCATGCCTCAGCTGGGCCTGAATTGCTGTTTTACTGGGTTTTTGTCTCTTTATTTGTCATGCTGAACGAGCAGAGTGCTCAGCTGCGTTTGCATTTTAAAGTGGCGTCATCATCTCAATGGAAGGGCTGAGAGTAGAGATGTCCGATAATGGCTTTTTTGCCGATATTCCGATATTGTCCAACTCTTAATTACAGATTCCGATATCAACCGATATCGATATATACAGTCGTGGAATTGACACATTATTATGCCTAATTTTGTTGTGATGCCCCGCTGGATGCATTAAACCAGGGGTCAGCAACCCGCGGCTCTTTAGCGCCGCCCTAGTGGCACCCTGGACCTCTTTCAGAGATGTGTAAAAACGGAAAAAGATGAAGAAAAAAACATTCTTTTTGTTTTAATATATTTTCTTTAGGACAGGGGTGTCCAAAGTGCGGCCCGGGGGCCATTTGCGGCCCGCAGGTCATTTTTTTAACGGCCCCACGACACATTCTAAAAATGCGATAAAAAAACCCAACGTGAAATAAAAGAGCAAACAGGTGAAATGTAACAAGAAAATGTTGCAATGTTTACTCTAATAACACAAAGCTGCCATGTAGGCTGTTTCTTTCTTTAAAAAATAATATTTAATCAAAATCAACGTCATTATGAATTATTGACTAAGTTAATCATTAACTTAATATTAATTAATTAATATTAATAATTAATATTAAAGGCCTACTGAAACCCACTACTACCGACCACGCAGTCTGATAGTTGATATATCAATGATGAAATCTTAACATTATAACACATGCCAATACGGCCGGGTTAACTTATAAAGTGACATTTTAAATTTGCCGCTAAACTTCCGGTTCGAAACGCCTCTGAGGATGACGTATGCGCGTGACGTAGCCCGGCGAACACGGGTATGCCTTCCACATTGAAGCCAATACGAAAAAGCTCTGTTTTCATTTCATAATTCCACAGTATTCTGGACATCTGTGTTCGTGAATCTGTTGCAATCATGTTCATTGCATTATGGAGAAGGAAGCTGAGCAAGCAAAGAAGAAAGTTGTCGGTGCGAAATGGACGTATTTTTCGAACGTAGTCAGCAACAACAGTACACAGCCGGCGCTTCTTTGTTTACATTCCCGGAAGATGCAGTCAAGATGGAAGAACTCGGATAACAGAGACTCTAACCAGGAGGACTTTTGACTTCGATACACAGACGCCTGTAGAGAACTGGGACAACACAGACTCTTACCAGGATTACTTTGATTTGGATGACAAATGTGCTACTGTGAGTATGCAGCTTTAGCTTCTAAACATTTGATCGCTTGACCGTATGTGCGCAACTTTTTTTTGCGTATGTACGTAACTTTTTTAAAATATATAAGCTTTATGAACCTTGGGTTAGGTGAACGGTCTTTTGGGCTGAGTGATTGCGTGTGTTGATCAGGTGTTTGAATTGTATTGGCGTGTTCTATGGAGCTAGGAGCTAGCATAGGAGCTAGGAGCTAGCATAACAAACACGCAGGTGTTTTTATGCAGGATTAATTTGTGGCATATTAAATATAAGCCTGGTTTTGTTGTGGCTAATAGAGTATATATATGTCTTGTGTTTATTTACTGTTGTAGTCATTCCCAGCTGAATATCAGGTACCGTGAGTATGCAGCCTTGGTTGCTAAACATTTGAGAGCTTGAACGTATGTGCGCGTCACGTACGTAACTTTTTAAAAATATATAAGCTTTATGAACCTTGGGTTAGGTGAACGGTCTTTTGGGCTGAGTGATTGCGTGTGTTGATCAGGTGTTTGAATTGTATTGGCGTGTTCTATGGAGCTAGGAGCCAGCATAGGAGCTAGGAGCTAGCATAACAAACACGCAGGTGTTTTTATGCAGGATTAATTTGTGGCATATTAAATATAAGCCTGGTTGTGTTGTGGCTAATAGAGTATATATATGTCTTGTGTTTATTTACTGTTGTAGTCATTCCCAGCTGAATATCAGGTCACCCCCGGCTCTCACAGCATCTTCCCTATCTGAATAGCTTCAACTCCCCACTAGTCCTTCACTTGCACTTTACTCATCCACAAATCTTTCATCCTCGCTCAAATTAATGGGGAAATTGTCGCTTTCTCGGTCCGAATCTCTCTCACTTCATGCGGCCATCATTGTAAACAATAGGGAACTTTGCGTATATGTTCAACTGACTACGTCACGCTACTTCCGGTAGGGGCAAGCCTTTTTTTTATCAGATACCAAAAGTTGCAATCTTTATCGTCGTTGTTCTATACTAAATCCTTTCAGCAAAAATATGGCAATATCGCGAAAGGATCAAGTATGACACATAGAATAGATCTGCTATCCCCGTTTAAATAAAAAAAATTCATTTCAGTAGGCCTTTAAGGCTCCAATTACGTCACATTAAATATTCCACTTTGAGATATTCTTTGGGGAAAATGTTGCATATTTTGTGTTTGCCATATAAAAAACTGAGCTGTTGTTTTTTAAAAGAAGGGCCTAAAACGAACAAACAAAAAACATAAACAACGATAAAACTTGAAGCTGATCTCGAGATGATTGTGCTAAAAGTAATCAGTAAAAAAAAAAAAGTATAATTTATTTTTTTAAACTTTAATGAGTAGGACCCTTTTGGATCCCCAATCATTTTAGTGGGATTTTTTTTGTTTTTGCGTGTGTCATTGCTCAAAAAATGTTGATGTTGTTATGAGTTATTGACCTTTTTAAGGCTCCAATTATTTTATAATCTCAAATATTCTACTTTGAAATTTAATTGGGGGAGAATATTGCATATTTGGTGGGGTTTTTTCCCATAAGAAACCTGGGTTTTCTTTGACAAAAAGGGCATACAACTTAAATGTTTAAAAACGTTATATTGACAGATATACCTAATGTTGATCTAGAGATTTAAACTTTGAATAATAATAATAATAATAATAATAATAATAATAATAATAATAATAATAATAATAATAATACTAAATAATGACACATTTTTTATATTTTTTGACCAAAACTCTTTGGGTTCACCGGGATCAAGTCTGAATGGCGGCCTAAATGTATATTTTCTATACATTTATTGTATTGGTTTTTAAAATAAAAAATATCAAAATGGCCCCCGCTTGCTTTGATTTTTCAGTGTGCGGCCCTCAGTGGTAGCGGGGGGGTGTATATTGTAGCGTCCCGGAAGAGTTAGTGCTGCAAGGGGTTCTGGGTATTTGTTCTGTTGTGTTTATGTTGTGTTACGGTGCGGGTGTTCTCCCGAAATGTGTTTGTCATTCTTGTTTGGTGTGGGTTCACAGTGTGGCGCATATTTGTAACAGTGTTAAAGTTGTTGATACGGCCACCCTCAGTGTGACCTGTATGGCTGTTGACCAAGTATGCCTTGCATTCACTTGTGTGTGTGAAAAGCCGCAGATATCATGTGATTGGGCCGGCACGCAAAGGCATAGCCTTTACGGTGGAAATCGGGAGAAATTCGGGAGAATGGTTGCCCCGGGAGATTTTCGGGAGGGGCACTGAAATTCGGGAGTCTCCCGGGAAAATTGGGAGGGTTGGCAAGTATGACTGGGAGACGCAACTGCTCTGTACTTCTCCCTACGTCCGTGTACCACTCCGTACAGCTGCGTTTTAAAAAGTCAAACATTTTACTTTTTGAAACCGATACCGATAATTTCCGATATCACATTTTAAAGCATTTATCGGCCGATATTATCGGACATCTCTAGTTGAGAGTCCTGCTTTTGTCGGCTTTCCTGTTTGGCTACAATTACAAATCGAAACAAGGGGCACAATATCAAACAGGAAGCCATCGAACCGTACAATACTAAATACATCGAGTACCATGTAGGGTTGTACGGTATACCGGCACTGGTATAGTACCGCGATACTAATGAATCATATTCGGTACTATACCGCCTCTAAGAAGTACTCCCCCCATCCCTCCGTTGTCGTCACGTCGTGTCATTGCTGGTTTTACGAGCAGAGGAGCATGTTCGGCAGCGCACAATCACTGAGTGTTCTCCAGCTTATCTCTCTCTCGCTCCAACCCCAACGCCCGTGTCTCGGTCCGGCTGCTGCTAATAAGCATGGCAGATGATTGGATGATCAACCCCAGCTGGGTAATCCAATCACCTGCCAGCTGTGCTTCAAGGCCGGTCCTTACACACCCCGCTCCGCGGCAGGCCCCCAGACCACGCCCCCCTCCACGGTGTCATTGCTGGTTTTACGAGCAGAGGAGCATGTTCGGCAGCGCACAATCACTGAGTGTTCTCCAGCTTATCTCTCTCTCGCTCCAACCCCAACGCCCGTGTCTCGGTCCGGCTGCTGCTAATAAGCATGGCAGATGATTGGATGATCAACCCCAGCTGGGTAATCCAATCACCTGCCAGCTGTGCTTCGAGGCCGGTCCTTACACACCCCGCTCCGCGGCAGGCCCCCAGACCACGCCCACCTCCCCGGTGTCATTGCTGGTTTACGAGCAGACGAGCATGTTCGGCAGCGCACAATCACAGAGTACTTACAAGCAGACACCGTGTGTAGACAGAAAAGGGAGAATGGACGCATTTTGGCTTAAAAACTAACGATAAAGGTGAAGTTATTACACTGAAACACTGACTTATGACGCTTTAAAAATGACAATAGATCTTAACTGTGAAATTGATTTTTTTCTTTACAGCGTGTTACTGTAAATGGAAAAAACAGTACCAATTATTACAAATAAAATGTGCCTTATAATTACTCTAAGCATGCAATATATACATTTTTGTATTATTAAAATAAAATAAATAGTCCCTTTTTGGCTAAATAAACATAAAGCACCTTCCATAAAATGTAAATTAACTTAAATAGCATTTAGGCTCCGAGAACTATATTGAACTTATTGCTACATATTAGGGTTGTACGGTATACCGGTATTAGTATAGTACTTTGATGCTAATTAATCATATTTGGTACTATACCGCCTCTAAAAAGAACCGGTCCCCCAGCCCCCTGCTACCCCGTCGTCGTCACGTCGTGTCATTGCTGGTTTTACGAGCAGAGGAGCATGTTCGGCAGCGCACAATCACAGAGTACTTACAAGCAGACACAGTGTGTAGACAGAAAAGGGAGAACGGACGCATTTTGGCTTAAAAACTAACGATAAAGGTGAAGTTATAACACTGAAACACCCTCCGGAAGAGGTGCTTTAAGACATGGCTAGCTAGCTAGCGGCTGAAGTGTTTTAGCTACTTCTAAATCACTAATTCTCGCCTCCATAGCGACTAATAAAGTACGTTTCTTACAAGTATCATTATCACTGCAGGACGAGGAATAGCTAAATATGCTTCACTACACACCGTAGCTCACCGGCGTCACAATGTAAACAAACGCCATGGATCTACACCTGACATCCACTGTAATTATACTAAGTACAATAGCGTATCTAGTCGATACTACTATGATGACATCGACATTTTTTGGCATCACAAGATCTTATTTTGTTTTTTTTAAAAGTATATTATGTTTATAAACTCAGGAAATATGTCCCTGGGCACATGAGGACTTTGAATATGACCAATGTATGATCCTGTAACTACTTGGTATCAGATCGATACCCACATTTGTGGTATCATCCAAAACTAATGTAAAGTATCAAACAACAGAATAATAAGTGATTATTACATTTTAACAGAAGTGTAGATAGAACATGTTAAAAGAAAAAGTAAGCATGACTTCTGGAAAATCCTGGAATTTTTTGGAACTTGGGAATTTTTCCAGTTCAAAAAACAACTTTGTTTTTATCCTGATTAAGAGGAATGTTTGGACGGTGGAACGGTTGAAATGTGTTGAAAAATGTGGAAGGAGTAGTCACCAGAAAAAAATTGTGGAAATAGGGCTTTGGAAAACCAGGAATTCTGGAAAATCCTGAACATTTTTAAAAACTTGGAATAAGGGAAGTTTGAATTTCCAGAACGGTGGAATGTGTTGAAGGTGGAATGGTTTGAACAGGTTGAAAAATGTGGGGATTGTGCAACTTAGAAAAATGTCCCCATCGTTTCAATGGGAACTTCCTGGAAATTTGGGAATTTTGGGAAAATCTGGATTTTTTTGAAAATGATTAGGAGCTGAATTGGTTGGTGTTGGAATCGTTTAAATCGGTCAAGAAATGTTGACGTAGTAAATAGTGTTAGGGAATTTCAGGAAAATTGGGACGTTTTTTGAACTTGGGAATTTTACCAATTCAAAAAACAACTTTGTTTTTTTCCTGGTTAATAGGAATGTTTTGATTGTGGAACAGATTAAATGCGTTGAAAAATGTGGAAGGAGTAGTCGCCAGAAAAAAAGGGTGGAAATAGGGCTTTGGAAAACCAAGAATTCTGGAAAATCCTAGAATTTTTTTTGGGAACTTGGAACAAAGGAAGTTTGAATTTCCAGAATGGTGGAATGTGTTGAAAGTGGAATGGTTTGAACAGGTTGAAAAATGTTGGAATTGTGCAACTTGGAAAAATGTCCCATCATTTTAATGGGAACTACCTGGAAATTTGGGAATTTTGGGAGAAGCGGGATTTTTTTGAAAATGATTAGGAGCTGAATTGGTTGGTGTTGGAATCATTTAAATCGGTCAAGAAATGTTGAAGTAGTAAATTGTGTTAGGGAATTTCGGGAAAATCGGAAATTTTTTTGAACTTGGGAATTTTACCAGTTCAAAAAACAACTTTCTTTTTTTCCCGATTAAGAGGAATGTTTTGATTGTGGAACAGATTAAATGCGTGGAAAAATGTGGAAGGAGTAGTCGCCAGAAAAAAATGATGGAAATAGGGCTTTGGAAAACTAGGAATTCTGGAAAATCCTGGAATTTTTTGGAACATGGGAATTTTTCCAGTTCAAAAAAAAAATGTGTTTTTAACCTGATTAAGAGGAATGTTTTGATTGTGGAACAGATGAAATGCGTTGAAAAATGTGGAAGGAGTAGTCGCCAGAAAAAAAGGGTGGAAATAGGGCTTTGGAAAACCAAGAATTCTGGAAAATCCTAGAATTTTTTTGGGAACTTGGAAAAAGGGAAGTTTGAATTTCCAGAATGGTGGAATGTGTTGAAAGTGGAATAGTTTGAACAGGTTGGAAAATGTTGGAATTGTGCAACTTGGAAAAATGTCCCATCATTTTAATGGGAACTACCTGGAAATTTGGGAATTTTGGGAGAAGCGGGATTTTTTTGAAAATGATTAGGAGCTGAATTGGTTGGTGTTGGAATCATTTAAATCGGTCAAGAAATGTTGACGTAGTAAATTGTGTTAGGGAATTTCGGGAAAATCTGAAATTTTTTTGAACTTGGGAATTTTACCAGTTCAAAAAACAACTTTCTTTTTTTCCCGATTAAGAGGAATGTTTTGATTGTGGAACAGATTAAATGCGTGGAAAAATGTGGAAGGAGTAGTCGCCAGAAAAAAATGATGGAAATAGGGCTTTGGAAAACCAGGAATTGTGGAAAATCCTGGACATTTTTGGAACTTGGGAATTTTTCCAGTGCAAAAAACAAATTAGTTTTTATTCTGATTAAGAGGAATGTTTTGACGGTAGAACGGTTGAAATGCGTTGAAAAATGTGGAAGGAGTAGTCGCCAGAAAAAAAGGGTGGAAATAGGGCTTTGGAAAACCAGGAATTCTGGAAAATCCTGGAATTGTTTAAAAACTTGGAATAAAGGAAGTTTGAAATTCCAGAATGGTGGAATGTGTTGAAGGTGGAATGGTTTGAACAGGTTGAAAAATTTGGGAATTGTGCAACTTGTAAAAATGTCCCCATCGTTTCAATGGGAACTTCCTGGAAATTTGGGAAAAGCCTGATTTTTTTTTTAAATGATTAGGAGCATGAATGTCCTGAATGAGCTGAATTGGTTGGTGTCGGAATCGTTTAAATCGGTCAAGAAATGTTGAAGTAGTAAATGGTATTAGGGAATTTCGGGAAAATCGGTAATTTCTTTGAATTTGGGAATTTTTTCAGTTAAAAAAACATCTTAGTTTTTATCCTGATTAAGAGGAATGTTTTGACGGTGGAACGGTTGAAATGCGTTGAAAAATGTGGAAGGAGTAGTCGCCAGAAAAAAATGGTGGAAATAGGGCTTTGGAAAACCAGGACATCTGGAAAATCCTGGAATTTTTTGGAACTTGGGAATTTTTCCAGTTCAAAAAACATCTTAGTTTTTATCCTGATTAAGAGGAATGTTTTGACGGTGGAACGGTTGAAATGCGTTGAAAAATGTGGAAGGAGTAGTCGCCAGAAAAAAATGGTGGAAATAGGGCTTTGGAAAACCAGGAATTCTGGAAAATCCTGAACATTTTTAAAAACTTGGAATAAGGGAAGTTTGAATTTCCAGAACGGTGGAATGTGTTGAAGGTGGAATGGTTTGAACAGGTTGAAAAATGTGGGAATTGTGCAACTTAGAAAAATGTCCCCATCGTTTCAATGGGAACTTCCTGGAAATTTGGGAATTTTGGGAAAATCTGGATTTTTTTGAAAATGATTAGGAGCTGAATTGGTTGGTGTTGGAATCGTTTAAATCGGTCAAGAAATGTTGACGTAGTAAATAGTGTTAGGGAATTTCAGGAAAATTGGGAAGTTTTTTGAACTTGGGAATTTTACCAATTCAAAAAACAACTTTGTTTTTTTCCTGGTTAATAGGAATGTTTTGATTGTGGAACAGATGAAATGCGTTGAAAAATGTGGAAGGAGGAGTCGCCAGAAAAAAATGATGGAAATAGGGCTTTGGAAAACTAGGAATTCTGGAAAATCCTGGACATTTTTTGGAACTTGGGAATTTTTCCAGTTCAAAAAACAAATTTGTTTTTAACTTGATTAAGAGGAATGTTTTGATTGTGGAACAGATGAAATGCGTTGAAAAATGTGGAAGGAGTAGTCGCCAGAAAAAAAGGGTGGAAATAGGGCTTTGGAAAACCAAGAATTCTGGAAAATCCTAGAATTTTTTTGGGAACTTGGAACAAAGGAAGTTTGAATTTCCAGAATGGTGGAATGTGTTGAAAGTGGAATGGTTTGAACAGGTTGAAAAATGTTGGAATTGTGCAACTTGGAAAAATGTCCCATCATTTTAATGGGAACTACCTGGAAATTTGGGAATTTTGGGAGAAGCGGGATTTTTTTGAAAATGATTAGGAGCTGAATTGGTTGGTGTTGGAATCATTTAAATCGGTCAAGAAATGTTGAAGTAGTAAATAGTGTTAGGGAATTTCGGGAAAATCGGAAATTTTTTTGAACTTGGGAATTTTACCAGTTCAAAAAACAACTTTCTTTTTTTCCCGATTAAGAGGAATGTTTTGATTGTGGAACAGATTAAATGCGTGGAAAAATGTGGAAGGAGTAGTCGCCAGAAAAAAATGATGGAAATAGGGCTTTGGAAAACTAGGAATTCTGGAAAATCCTGGAATTTTTTGGAACTTGGGAATTTTTCCAGTTCAAAAAACAAATTTGTTTTTATCCTTCAGAGGAATGTTTTGATTGTGGAACAAATGAAATGCGTTGAAAAATGTGGAAGGAGTAGTCGCCAGAAAAAAGGGTGGAAATAGGGCTTTGGAAAACCAAGAATTCTGGAAAATCCTAGAATTTTTTTTGGGAACTTGGAACAAAGGAAGTTTGAATTTCCAGAATGGTGGAATGTGTTGAAAGTGGAATGGTTTGAACAGGTTGAAAAATGTTGGAATTGTGCAACTTGGAAAAATGTCCCATCATTTTAATGGGAACTACCTGGAAATTTGGGAATTTTGGGAGAAGCGGGATTTTTTTGAAAATGATTAGGAGCTGAATTGGTTGGTGTTGGAATCATTTAAATCGGTCAAGAAATGTTGAAGTAGTAAATTGTGTTAGGGAATTTCGGGAAAATCGGAAATTTTTTTGAACTTGGGAATTTTACCAGTTCAAAAAACAACTTTCTTTTTTTCCCGATTAAGAGGAATGTTTTGATTGTGGAACAGATTAAATGCGTGGAAAAATGTGGAAGGAGTAGTCGCCAGAAAAAAATGATGGAAATAGGGCTTTGGAAAACTAGGAATTCTGGAAAATCCTGGAATTTTTTGGAACATGGGAATTTTTCCAGTTCAAAAAAAAAATGTGTTTTTAACCTGATTAAGAGGAATGTTTTGATTGTGGAACAGATGAAATGCGTTGAAAAATGTGGAAGGAGTAGTCGCCAGAAAAAAAGGGTGGAAATAGGGCTTTGGAAAACCAAGAATTCTGGAAAATCCTAGAATTTTTTTGGGAACTTGGAAAAAGGGAAGTTTGAATTTCCAGAATGGTGGAATGTGTTGAAAGTGGAATAGTTTGAACAGGTTGGAAAATGTTGGAATTGTGCAACTTGGAAAAATGTCCCATCATTTTAATGGGAACTACCTGGAAATTTGGGAATTTTGGGAGAAGCGGGATTTTTTTGAAAATGATTAGGAGCTGAATTGGTTGGTGTTGAAATCATTTAAATCGGTCAAGAAATGTTGACGTAGTAAATTGTGTTAGGGAATTTCGGGAAAATCTGAAATTTTTTTGAACTTGGGAATTTTACCAGTTCAAAAAACAACTTTCTTTTTTTCCCGATTAAGAGGAATGTTTTGATTGTGGAACAGATTAAATGCGTGGAAAAATGTGGAAGGAGTAGTCGCCAGAAAAAAATGATGGAAATAGGGCTTTGGAAAACCAGGAATTGTGGAAAATCCTGGACATTTTTGGAACTTGGGAATTTTTCCAGTGCAAAAAACAAATTAGTTTTTATTCTGATTAAGAGGAATGTTTTGACGGTAGAACGGTTGAAATGCGTTGAAAAATGTGGAAGGAGTAGTCGCCAGAAAAAAAGGGTGGAAATAGGGCTTTGGAAAACCAGGAATTCTGGAAAATCCTGGAATTGTTTAAAAACTTGGAATAAAGGAAGTTTGAAATTCCAGAATGGTGGAATGTGTTGAAGGTGGAATGGTTTGAACAGGTTGAAAAATTTGGGAATTGTGCAACTTGTAAAAATGTCCCCATCGTTTCAATGGGAACTTCCTGGAAATTTGGGAAAAGCCTGATTTTTTTTTTAAATGATTAGGAGCATGAATGTCCTGAATGAGCTGAATTGGTTGGTGTCGGAATCGTTTAAATCGGTCAAGAAATGTTGAAGTAGTAAATGGTATTAGGGAATTTCGGGAAAATCGGTAATTTCTTTGAATTTGGGAATTTTTTCAGTTAAAAAAACATCTTAGTTTTTATCCTGATTAAGAGGAATGTTTTGACGGTGGAACGGTTGAAATGCGTTGAAAAATGTGGAAGGAGTAGTCGCCAGAAAAAAATGGTGGAAATAGGGCTTTGGAAAACCAGGACATCTGGAAAATCCTGGAATTTTTTGGAACTTGGGAATTTTTCCAGTTCAAAAAACATCTTAGTTTTTATCCTGATTAAGAGGAATGTTTTGACGGTGGAACGGTTGAAATGCGTTGAAAAATGTGGAAGGAGTAGTCGCCAGAAAAAAATGGTGGAAATAGGGCTTTGGAAAACCAGGAATTCTGGAAAATCCTGAACATTTTTAAAAACTTGGAATAAGGGAAGTTTGAATTTCCAGAACGGTGGAATGTGTTGAAGGTGGAATGGTTTGAACAGGTTGAAAAATGTGGGAATTGTGCAACTTAGAAAAATGTCCCCATCGTTTCAATGGGAACTTCCTGGAAATTTGGGAATTTTGGGAAAATCTGGATTTTTTTGAAAATGATTAGGAGCTGAATTGGTTGGTGTTGGAATCGTTTAAATCGGTCAAGAAATGTTGACGTAGTAAATAGTGTTAGGGAATTTCAGGAAAATTGGGAAGTTTTTTGAACTTGGGAATTTTACCAATTCAAAAAACAACTTTGTTTTTTTCCTGGTTAATAGGAATGTTTTGATTGTGGAACAGATGAAATGCGTTGAAAAATGTGGAAGGAGGAGTCGCCAGAAAAAAATGATGGAAATAGGGCTTTGGAAAACTAGGAATTCTGGAAAATCCTGGACATTTTTTGGAACTTGGGAATTTTTCCAGTTCAAAAAACAAATTTGTTTTTAACTTGATTAAGAGGAATGTTTTGATTGTGGAACAGATGAAATGCGTTGAAAAATGTGGAAGGAGTAGTCGCCAGAAAAAAAGGGTGGAAATAGGGCTTTGGAAAACCAAGAATTCTGGAAAATCCTAGAATTTTTTTGGGAACTTGGAACAAAGGAAGTTTGAATTTCCAGAATGGTGGAATGTGTTGAAAGTGGAATGGTTTGAACAGGTTGAAAAATGTTGGAATTGTGCAACTTGGAAAAATGTCCCATCATTTTAATGGGAACTACCTGGAAATTTGGGAATTTTGGGAGAAGCGGGATTTTTTTGAAAATGATTAGGAGCTGAATTGGTTGGTGTTGGAATCATTTAAATCGGTCAAGAAATGTTGAAGTAGTAAATAGTGTTAGGGAATTTCGGGAAAATCGGAAATTTTTTTGAACTTGGGAATTTTACCAGTTCAAAAAACAACTTTCTTTTTTTCCCGATTAAGAGGAATGTTTTGATTGTGGAACAGATTAAATGCGTGGAAAAATGTGGAAGGAGTAGTCGCCAGAAAAAAATGATGGAAATAGGGCTTTGGAAAACTAGGAATTCTGGAAAATCCTGGAATTTTTTGGAACTTGGGAATTTTTCCAGTTCAAAAAACAAATTTGTTTTTATCCTTCAGAGGAATGTTTTGATTGTGGAACAAATGAAATGCGTTGAAAAATGTGGAAGGAGTAGTCGCCAGAAAAAAGGGTGGAAATAGGGCTTTGGAAAACCAAGAATTCTGGAAAATCCTAGAATTTTTTTGGGAACTTGGAATAAGGGAAGTTTGAATTTCCAGAATGGTGGAATGTGTTGAAAGTGGAATGGTTTGAACAGGTTGAAAAATGTTGGAATTGTGCAACTTGGAAAAATGTCCCATCATTTTAATGGGAACTACCTGGAAATTTGGGAATTTTGGGAGAAGCGGGATTTTTTTGAAAATGATTAGGAGCTGAATTGGTTGGTGTTGGAATCATTTAAATCGGTCAAGAAATGTTGAAGTAGTAAATAGTGTTAGGGAATTTCGGGAAAATCGGAAATTTTTTTGAACTTGGGAATTTTACCAGTTCAAAAAACAACTTTCTTTTTTTCCCGATTAAGAGGAATGTTTTGATTGTGGAACAGATTAAATGCGTGGAAAAATGTGGAAGGAGTAGTCGCCAGAAAAAAATGATGGAAATAGGGCTTTGGAAAACTAGGAATTCTGGAAAATCCTGGAATTTTTTGGAACTTGGGAATTTTTCCAGTTCAAAAAACAAATTTGTTTTTATCCTTCAGAGGAATGTTTTGATTGTGGAACAAATGAAATGCGTTGAAAAATGTGGAAGGAGTAGTCGCCAGAAAAAAGGGTGGAAATAGGGCTTTGGAAAACCAAGAATTCTGGAAAATCCTAGAATTTTTTTGGGAACTTGGAATAAGGGAAGTTTGAATTTCCAGAATGGTGGAATGTGTTGAAAGTGGAATGGTTTGAACAGGTTGAAAAATGTTGGAATTGTGCAACTTGGAAAAATGTCCCATCATTTTAATGGGAACTACCTGGAAATTTGGGAATTTTGGGAGAAGCGGGATTTTTTTGAAAATGATTAGGAGCTGAATTGGTTGGTGTTGGAATCATTTAAATCGGTCAAGAAATGTTGAAGTAGTAAATAGTGTTAGGGAATTTCGGGAAAATCGGAAATTTTTTTGAACTTGGGAATTTTACCAGTTCAAAAAACAACTTTCTTTTTTTCCCGATTAAGAGGAATGTTTTGATTGTGGAACAGATTAAATGCGTGGAAAAATGTGGAAGGAGTAGTCGCCAGAAAAAAATGATGGAAATAGGGCTTTGGAAAACTAGGAATTCTGGAAAATCCTGGAATTTTTTGGAACTTGGGAATTTTTCCAGTTCAAAAAACAAATTTGTTTTTATCCTTCAGAGGAATGTTTTGATTGTGGAACAAATGAAATGCGTTGAAAAATGTGGAAGGAGTAGTCGCCAGAAAAAAGGGTGGAAATAGGGCTTTGGAAAACCAAGAATTCTGGAAAATCCTAGAATTTTTTTGGGAACTTGGAATAAGGGAAGTTTGAATTTCCAGAATGGTGGAATGTGTTGAAAGTGGAATGGTTTGAACAGGTTGAAAAATGTTGGAATTGTGCAACTTGGAAAAATGTCCCATCATTTTAATGGGAACTACCTGGAAATTTGGGAATTTTGGGAGAAGCGGGATTTTTTTGAAAATGATTAGGAGCTGAATTGGTTGGTGTTGGAATCATTTAAATCGGTCAAGAAATGTTGAAGTAGTAAATAGTGTTAGGGAATTTCGGGAAAATCGGAAATTTTTTTGAACTTGGGAATTTTACCAGTTCAAAAAACAACTTTCTTTTTTTCCCGATTAAGAGGAATGTTTTGATTGTGGAACAGATTAAATGCGTGGAAAAATGTGGAAGGAGTAGTCGCCAGAAAAAAATGATGGAAATAGGGCTTTGGAAAACTAGGAATTCTGGAAAATCCTGGAATTTTTTGGAACTTGGGAATTTTTCCAGTTCAAAAAACAAATTTGTTTTTATCCTTCAGAGGAATGTTTTGATTGTGGAACAAATGAAATGCGTTGAAAAATGTGGAAGGAGTAGTCGCCAGAAAAAAAGGGTGGAAATAGGGCTTTGGAAAACCAAGAATTCTGGAAAATCCTAGAATTTTTTTGGGAACTTGGAATAAGGGAATTTTGAATTTCCAGAATGGTGGAATGTGTTGAAAGTGGAATGGTTTGAACAGGTTGAAAAATGTTGGAATTGTGCAACTTGGAAAAATGTCCCATCATTTTAATGGGAACTACCTGGAAATTTGGGAATTTTGGGAGAAGCGGGATTTTTTTGAAAATGATTAGGAGCTGAATTGGTTGGTGTTGTAATCATTTAAATCGGTCAAGAAATGTTGAAGTAGTAAATAGTGTTAGGGAATTTCGGGAAAATCGGAAATTTTTTTGAACTTGGGAATTTTACCAGTTCAAAAAACAACTTTCTTTTTTTCCCGATTAAGAGGAATGTTTTGATTGTGGAACAGATTAAATGCGTGGAAAAATGTGGAAGGAGTAGTCGCCAGAAAAAATGTATGTATGTACACTTTTGATCGCGACTGTATGTTGAACGTCCAGCAGCTGTTCTGTCTCGTTGATAATCGCCGAAATCTGAATTTTTTCTTCATTGTTTGCCTCTGCAGAATGCTCAAACATAGAGAACAGATTAACATCCAATAAACAGCTTCTCGCTGCTTCCTTGTGGACATTACAAACAGCTAAACAAACGACTGGCGCGATCTCATGTAATGATCGGCATGATCGCCCTGCAGGGAATGTGTGCTTCATATCCATGACAATGTGAGGGTGTGGGCACCTGTTGCACTCATTCTTTTCATGTGTGCATAATTACTTCACTATGAGTACTGTGCAGTGTGGCTTTCAGATGATATATCAGATGTATGAGGTGAAACAGTATTACGTTAGGCTTCAGTTTTATGTTTCTTGGGTTACCTAGCCGCGCTCTCAGTGTTGTTGATAAGTTATATGGAGTAACTCTATCAGAACAGCTTATACACCTTCCCATCATTGAGGACTGCCCCTCCCTATGTGCAGATAACGCCCCTGCGAAACAGCTTGTGCAAAATATCAATTAATGAATGACAGGGCACAAAAACTTTATGGTCTACTCAGGTGTACTGGAGAGGACTTCAGATTCAGGAGGAACAGTGTGGTTTTCGTCCTGGTCGTGGAACTGTGGACCAGCTCTATACTCTCGGCAGGGAGTTTGCCCAACCAGTCTACATGTGCTTTGTGGACTTGGAGAAGGCATTTTCGACTGTGTGGGGGGGTGCTCAGAGAGTATGGGGTATCGGACTGTCTGATTGTGGCGGTCCCCTCCCTGTACGATCAGTGTCAGAGCTTGGTCCGCATTGCCGGCAGTAAGTCGGACCCGTTTCCAGTGAGGGTTGGACTCCGCCATTGCTCCCTTTGTCACTGATTCTGTCCATAACTTTTATGGACAGTATTTCTAGGCGAAGTCAGGGCGTTGAAGGGATCTGGTTTGGTGGCTGCAGGATTAGGTCACTGCTTTTTGATGATGTGGTCCTGATGGCTTCATCTGGCCAGGATCTTCAGCTCTCACTGGATCGGTTCGCAGCAGAGTGTGAAGCGACTGGGATGGGAATCAGCACCTCCGAGTCCGAGTCCATGGTTCTCGCCTGGAAAAGGGTGGAGTGCCATCTCCGGGTTGGGGAGGAGATCTTGCCCCAAGTGGAGGAGTTCAAGTACCTCATAGTCTAGTTCACGAGTGAGGGAAGAGTGGATCGTGAGATCGACAGGCGGATCGGTGCGGCGTCTTCAGTATTGCGGACGCTGTATCGATCCGTTGTGGTGAAGAAGGAGCTGAGCCGGAAGGCAAAGCTCTCAATTTACCGGTCGATCTACGTTCCCATCCTCACCTATGGTCATGAGCTTTGGGTTATGAACGAAAGGACAAGATCACAGGTACAAAATGAGTTTCCTCCGCCGGGTGGCGGGTCTCTCCCTTAGAGATAGGGTGAGAAGCTCTGTCATCCGGGAGGAGCTCAAAGTAAAGCCGCTGCTCCTCCACATGGAGAGGAGCCAGATGAGGTGGTTCGGGCATCTGGTCAGGATGCCACCCGTGGTCCAGATCATGTTTTGTGTTTTCTGTTTGTTTTGGACTCCCTGAGTTCCTGTTTTGTGCACTTCTGGGTTTGTTTTGGTTACCATGGGTACTAATTGGTTTCACCTGCCTCTGATTAGTGTTGGGCACTAATCAGAGAGCTATTTATTCACGTTGCTCGTCACACTCGGTCTGGCTTCATGGTTTGCTTCATGCAACAGTCACGCTTGTAGTTCTTGTCTCCGAGTTTATGCTTCCTGTGCTAAGGCCGTAACCTTGGCTTCCCACGTTTTCTGTCAGCATTTTCTGTCAGCATTTCACGTTTAATCCGGCCTCGACACTGAAGTGAGGCTGGCATATAAACCCCCTCTGATTAGTGATCAGAGGCAGGTGCGTCTTGTGACCATTAGTCAGAGGCAGGTGACTGCAGTGGCAAAAGAAGAACCCTAAAACAGGAAGTGGAAAAAATAAGAACGCCGGAAAAACAATACATGAAGTCTGACCTGACACTTCCTGCAAAAATAATACATGTCACAATATGTTATTTGGTATGTAAATGATAATAGAAAGTTGTATTATTTCGTCAAAACTATTATTAACCTACTTGTTAATTTACTCTTGATAGTTGCATGTTACATTCTGTTGTGACATGGTTCTAGCTACACTTCGGTAAAAATGCACTTATTCTACCGTTGTTGAGATATTTTGCATTATTTTTGGGCACAAATCACAAATTTGAGTATCGATACAACACCAAGTAGTTACAGGGTGAGTATTGGCAATACCAGTGCTGATACCTAAACCTAAAATGTTCTAGATCATTGGATGATATTTCATCACAATTATAATCAGACAAAAACACAGTATAGTGGTGTAACAATGTCAATGACAATTGTATGATATAATTTAATTATATCATACAATTATCTCTGATTTAAAACTTTAGTTTTTTGCCGTTAAAGCCTTCCTGTGTCCAGGGGACTTATTTCCTGAGTTTGTAAAGCAATAACGAAAACAACAAAAAACTAACATCTGCCCGTAACTTTTGTAAATTATCTATAGTGGAAATATACCGTTCAGGAAATGTCAAAAATGGGGTGATATACATGTATGTATGTGAATATTATATATATATATATATATATATATATATATATATATATATATATATATATTATATATATATATATATATATATATATATATATATATATATATATATATATATATATATATATACTGTATATATTTTTTTATTATATTTATTTATTTATATATATATGTATATATATGTATATATATATATATATATATATATATATATATATATATATATATATATATATATATATATATATGTATATATATATATGTTATATATATAATATATGTATATATATATATATATATATATATATATATATATATATATATATATATATTTATTTATTTATATATATATATATATATATATATATATATATATATATTTATATTTATATATATATTTATATTTATATATATATATTTATTTATATATACCTGTAATATATATATATATATATATATATATATATATATATATATATATATATATATATATATATATATATATATATATATACATATATATATATATATATATATATATATATATATATATATATATATATATATATATATATATATATATGTATACTGTATATATATATATATTTATTATACATTTATTTATTTATTTATTTATATATATATATATTATATATATATATATATATATATATATATATATATATATGTATATTTATATATATTTATTTATATTTATTTATATATATATATATATATATATATGTATATTTATATATATTTATTTATATATATATATATATATATATATATATATATATATATATATATATATATATATATATATATATATATATTTATATATATATATATATATATATATATATATATTATATATATATATATATATATATATATATATATATATTATATATATATACATATGTATATATATTGGTGGGCAATACGGGACCTTTGTTTGCTTAGGTACAGTCGCGATCAAAAGTTTACATACACTCGTAAAGCACATCATGTCATGGCTGTCTTGAGTTTCCAATCATTTCTACAACTCTTATTTTTTTGTGATAGAGTGATTGTTGGTCACAAAAAACATTCATGAAGTTTGGTTCTTTTATGAATTTATTATGGGTCTACTGAAAATGTGAGCAAATGTGCTGGGTCAAAAGTATACATACAGCAATGTTAATATTTGCTTACATGTCCCTTGGCAAGTTTCACTGCAATAAGGCGCTTTTGGTAGCCATCCACAAGCTTCTGTTTGAATTTTTGACCACTCCTCTTGACAAAATTGGTGCAGTTCAGCTAAATGTGTTGGTTTTCTGACATGGACTTGTTTCTTCAGCATTGTCCACACGTTTAAGTCAGGACTTTGAGAAGGCCATTTTAAAACCTTAACTCTAGCCGGATTCAGCCATTCCTTTACCACTTTTGACGTGTGTTTGGGGTCATTGCCCTGTTGGAACACCCAACTGCGCCCAAGACCCAACCTCCGGGCTGATGATTTTAGCTTGTCCTGAAGAATTTGGAGGTAATCCTCCTTTTTCATTGTCCCATTTACTCTCTGTAAAGCACCAGTTCCATTCGCAGCAAAACAGGCCCAGAGCATAATACTACCACCACCATGCATGACGGTAGGGATGTGTTCCTGGGATTAAAGGCCTCACCTTTTCTCCTCCAAACATATTGCTGGGTATTGTGGCCAAACAGCTCAATTTCTGTTTCATCTGACATCACATGGACAAAGATAAGACCTTCTGGAGGAAAGTTCTGTGGTCAGATGAAACAAAAATGGAGCTGTTTGGCCACAATACCCAGCAATATGTTTGGAGGAGAAAAGGTGAGACCTTTAATCCCAGGAACACCATACCTACCGTCAAGCATGGTGGTGGTAGTATTATGCTCTGGGCCTGTTTTGCTGCCAATGGAACTGGTGCTTTAAATGGGACAATGAAAAAGGAGGTTCACCCACCACCCACACTGCATGTTTGGATGAATGTTGTGTAATGTTGTGTTCCCTTAATAGCGTAAATATCTTTTGATTGAATTAAAATACAGAATGTTTGTCATCTCAAACTGCTCCGAGTTGGTGCATTTGGAGAAAATGCCCCTCAGCTGTTATGGAATAGAATAATGCAGTGGATTCACTTCTTCAAACCAATGTCATTGATTCATTTGCTGTCGTCCCTGTAGAGCTGAGGATGATGGCGGAGGGGCGTTTTGCCAGCCTGCCCAGGTCCCTCCATGTGCATCACACCCTGGGAGGCACTGCAGCCCCCGCCCCAGCCCTTGAAGCCCCCATTGGAGGGAGTTGCCCCTCAAGGAAGCTGCAAGCCTCCATTGCCTGCTCCATGGATCTCCTCAGCTCTAGACCGAGGTACGTCAGTGAAGTACAGTAAAAAGCTTTGACCATTTGTATTATTATATTAGGCTTCGTAATGTGTAAAATGTATGGATATTATACAATAAAACTATTACTTAGGCATGTCTCCACCACCATGGACTGGTGTCACAAAAGACTCATTTCTGCAAGTTTCCCCCCGATGAAGTAATCTCCCCGGAGTCTACAGAACTTTCCCAGCCTTCCCTGACACACTTTCATGCATTCTTTTCGAATCCCTCGTAGCTCTGTCGTCACGGCCATCTTGAGCTAATCCAGGTTTTTAAAACAGGGCCCTTTGATGACCCCCTTGAGCTTGGGAAAGGGAAAACAAATCACACGGAGCTCGGTCGGTGGCTCCAGCAAGGCGTTGTTCTTCTCGGCCCCCCAACCCCCCAACGGTCGGACGCTCAGGGCACGCAGTCAGAGTAACACAGTAACAAGATGTCCTGCCACAACTCTCACCTCTTCTCGCGCACTAAACACAGCAAACGTCACAGGATCTCTTTGCCGACGTGACGGTTGATCGTCGTCTAGCTCACGGTGTACGATACGCCTCACATCGAACCATGCAATCACCAATCCTGAATCTTTTCCAACATACACTATATGTTGCCAAAAGTATTTGGCCACCCATCCAAATGATGAGAATCAGGTGTCCTAATCACTTGGCCCGGCCACAGGTGTATAAAATCAAGCACTTAGGCATGGAGACTGTTTCTACAAACATTTGTGAAAGAATGGGCCGCTTTCAGTGATTTCCAGCGTGGAACTGTCATAGGATGCCACCTGTGCAACAAATCCAGTCGTGAAATGTCCTCGCTCCTAAATATTCCAAAGTCAACTGTCAGCTGTATTTTAAGAAAATGGAAGAGTTTGGGAACAACAGCAACTCAGCCACCAAGTGGTAGGCCACGTAAACTGACAGAGAGGGGTCAGCGGATGCTGAAGCGCATAGTGCAAAGACTTTCTGCACAGTCAGTTGCTACAGAGCTCCAAACTTTGTGACCTTCCAATTAGCCCACGTACAGTACGAAGAGAGCTTCATGGAATGGGTTTCCATGGCCGTGCAGCTGCATCTAAGCCAGGGGTCACCAACGCGGTGCCCGCGGGCACCAGGTAGCCCGTAAGGACCAGATGAGTAGCCCGCTGGCCTGTTCTAAAAATAGCTCAAATAGCAGCACTTACCAGTGAGCTGCCTCTATTTTTAAATTGTATTTATTTACTAGCAAGCTGGTCTCACTTTGCTCGACATTTTTAATTCTAAGAGAGACAAAACTCAAATAGAATTTGAAAATCCAAGAAAATATTTTAAAGACTTGGTCTTCACTTGTTTAAATGAATTCATTATTTTTTTTACTTTGCTTCTTATAACTTTCAGAAAGACAATTTTAGAGAAAAAAAATACAACTTTAAAAATGATTTTAGGATTTTTAAACACATATACCTTTTTACCTTCCTTCCTCTTCTTTCCTGACAATTTAAATCAATGTTCAAGTAAATGTATTTTTTATTGTGAAGAATAATAAATACATTTTAATTTAATTCTTCATTTTAGCTTCTGTTTTTTCGACGAAGAATATTTGTGAAATATTTCTTCAAACTTATTATGATTAAAATTCAAAAAAATTATTCTGGCAAATCTAGAAAATCTGTAGAATCAAATTTAAATCTTATTTCAAAGTTTTTTGAATTTCTTTAAAAAAAAATTTGTTCTGGAAAATCTAGAAGAAATAATGATTTGTCTTTGTTAGAAATATAGCTTGGTCCAATTTGCTATATACTCTAACAAAGTGTATATTGGATTTTAACCTATTTAAAACATGTCATCAAAATTCTAAAATTAATCTTAATCAGGAACAATTACTAATGATGTTCCATAAATTATTTTTTTTATTTTTTCAAAAAGATTCGAATTAGCTAGTTTTTCTCTTCTTTTTTTCGGTTGAATTTTGAATTTTAAAGAGTCGAAATTGAAGATAAACTATGTTTCAAAATTTAATTGTCATTTTTTTTGTGTTTTCTCCTCTTTTAAACCGTTCAATTAAGTGTAAATATCATTAATTATTAATAATAACATAGAGTTAAAGGTAAATTGAGCAAATTGGCTATTTCTGGCAATTTATTTAAGTGTGTATCAAACTGGTAGCCCTTCGCATTAATCAGTAACCAAGAAGTAGCTCTTGCTTTCAAAAAGGTTGGTGACCCCTGATCTAAGCCATACATCACCATGTATGGCTTAGGATGAATCACGCTTTTCCATCTGGCAATATGATGGACCGGTCTGGGTTTGGAGGTTGCCAGGAGAACACTACATTTCGGACTGCATTTTGCCGAGTGTGAAATCTGGTGG